>NW_008796044.1:5601584-5646842 GCF_000699145.1 Aptenodytes forsteri | reverse complement strand
AATTGTTTACACTGAGGGTGGTGAAACACTGGCACAGGTTGCCCAGAGAGGTGGTGGATGCCCCATCCCTGGCAACATTCAAGGTCAGGTTGGACGGGGCTCCGAGCAACCTGGTCTAGTTGAAGATGTCCCTGCCCACGGCAGGGGGGTTGGGCTAGATGACCTTTAGAGGTCCCTTCCAACCCAAACTAGTCTATGATTCTATGATTTTATTAATACTCTTAAATAAAAGTTTTCTTAAGCCAAAAAAGAAATGCCAGTTTGAGCCTATTATTAGCTTAAAAAGATTAGAACACAGGCCTTAGCTAAACCCACCCATGGGCCAATAACTGTGAAATGTATATTGCTGGTCCTCTTTTTATATTGGAAAAAGGATCAAGGCAAAAAAGGAAATAAATTTCATGAACATTCACAATGACAGTGGGAGTCTAATGCAAAAGACTGTGCCAGATGTAAAGTTTTTTCAAAGCACGAGTATAAGGTCCAATGTGAGAAAAAGAACATTTAAAATTAGCTTTTTCTTCTGTATTACACAAAACAGGACTGATTCACAGTGCAGCCTAAAAATGTATACCAACACTTGTATTAACAGGGATATAACACAGCTATTAAAACACTGTGGAAGTAATAAAATTAGGAAACTTTGAAGGAGAAAAGAAAAATAAGTAGAAGGAACATTCTGTATGTTATAAATACAAGATATAGCAGCACGGAGTTGAAGAAGCTATTTATCTCTACTCATCAGTAATGAATGGAGAACTCATTTGAGGTTTGGCTTAAGTCCACTTCTCATCACTTTCCTGGTTATTCCTAACTTGTAAAAATACTTTACTACGTTTCCCAGTATGGCATTTTTAATGCTAAATAATTTCCTTCTGAAAATGCTTGAAGCTGAAGATTTTGCCCGAATGTTATATTTATTTACCATGTACATTTAAAAAGCTGTCTGTTGATGACACATTTAAAAGTGCTATTAAGTAAATTATTAAAAGCATACATCTACACTGCAAAATGTATCTTAATAGAATATTAAAGGAAGAAAGGAGCAAATGTTAATTCTACTTCCTCCTCAGACTCAAATGAAGTTATCACTGACGTGTGCAGTTTCTACAGTGGGAAGCACGCGACACGTTTCACTACTCGAATGGAGTATAAAACAATACAAAACAAAGCACTTCAAGCTAAAGGAGCTTCAGTGGATTTATTTCAAAAGCAATGTCTTTTCCTGAGTGCTGATTGGTGATCCTTTGAATCCTCATTTTGTTTAAAACCAACCACTACAACATGTTTGATTCATAATTACCTATCTCATACTCACGTCAAGAAAATTAACATAAAAGCCTGCTCTGTTAACACTGGAGACACCACAAAGCGACTTACATAGAAGTAGAATGAACTGTTGAAAGAATGGGTGATACTAAAGAAGTGTCAAAATAAATTCTGTCATACGCCCTTTCAAAAAAGTATTTTTCACATTCTGTAAATCATTTCAAAAAAATGACAATGACATCAAGAACCTTACACAGAGTTCAAGCTGAACTCTCTCAATCTATTGAGTCCCACATCTCAGGCTGGCTTCAAATCCATGAAACACTTCTAGTTAATTGTCTCCTAAAACTTACCAGGTAGTTTTTCTTGACAGGAATTGTATGATCTAAAGTCTATGATCTTTCCAAAAAGGAAGAGATCCCAACAAGTAAACTTACCATTTATTCTGCAGCAACTATCCCAGAATTATTCATAGCAATTCTCATTTCTCAGTTGAACAAATAAGCAAAGATGAACTGTTTATCTCCTACAACAGTTCTCAGAAAAACACAGTATTATTGAATCAAGCAAGAGACTTGCGTATGAAAGCCAAATCACTGTCAGCAGAGCTTGACTCCTAGACATAAAACTTCTTACTACTGATTATATGAAATCTGTAGTAAGAGACTGCTTACCATTTCAGCGACAAGATCATGAATTTGTGCCTCCTTAGCACCACTGACAGTAGCCAATATTTATATTGCTTCTACACAGTGATTTATACATTGCACTGCGATGCAGTGTCATTATATTTCATGCACTGAAATGAAATAAAGCAGCTACGGCTGATGTTTCCTGTAATGTCAATTAGTTTAGCAAGACACTGTGACACTTGATTTTAATTTCTGACAAGTCACCCAGACCGAACCATGATACTGCACTTTTACAGAGCCAGCAATCTGCATGTCATTCCAATCAAAAAGCATCTGCCGTATGTCTTTTAGCTCTCTCTGGTTTGCTGGCTCTTGATAATAAGAGCAAGATTGATTAAAGTGAACTTGGACTGAAAACTGTAATCTAACTGCTACTTGCTTAAGAGTGTCACGTATCTTGATATCTTCAGATTTTTCTCTTTTGAAAGGATCTAGTCCTCTTTATACAGCATTGCAGGATTCTCAGATGAACCATGCAAATGCAAAGTAAGATGAATAAATGTAAACTATACTCACTTTAAAGAAAAGTTACGGAAACAGTATTTTTCTGCCTCAGACAAAATTATGTGCTATTATTATTTATTCATGTCTTTGAAGTATAATAAAGTATTTTAAGCCACAAGAAATATGAAAAAAGTTTATTTACATTTGAATTTAAATTTTTTATTTACTCATGTATTACAAGCCATTTCCCAGAAAAGGGAGAATAATTCTGAGTTCACAGATCATTTCCTATGCAATTGTACAATCCTACAGATCTTCAAAGGTAAATACCTACAACAGAAATCTTATTTATATTGCTTTTATTACTAGGCTTCCCTTATTGTAGCCTATTATTAATAGTATTGCAAAAGAGTAAAAGATATTCTTGAAAATATTAAAGAACAAAAAAAATTAAAATCATAACTTCTGAATAGAGTGGAAGTAAACTGGTGATTAAGCAGAACTGAGGATCCAATTGGAAAGTTTGATGAGAGCAGATGGTGGCCTAAGCTATTGTTTTGCAGAAGAGACTCAAAAGCAAAAAACCACGAACAGCTACCAGAAACCTGTGTGTCTTACTGATACTTTTAATAGTAAAAAAAAAACAACAAACACAAAAAAACCCCAGGATAAGAATATAGTAATTGATAGCGAGATTAAATCTGGCTGAAACATGAGAACTCAGGTTATGCTTAGATGCAGACCTAAACTGGCATAACATTTGTGTGAGTGCTCTTTTTCCTGATGCTTTATAGTTTCCTGAGTTGCTAACATATAAACAAACCCTTAAGAATACATTTAGAAACTCAAAGAATTACCAAGTTAATGCTGCTCTGTATCATTGTAATTAACTTCTGAACAACTTGCAAAATTAATAATAAAACAAATAGGCATTCATTTAAAGCATATAATAATTATTTTTAAGGTATTTTGCTATATTTTTCAAGGAGAATATTGAAATGAATAAATATTCCCAGAATTTATTTATTTATTTTTAAATATAGCTTTGCTTCCTTCAACCAAGGAGATGTCACTCCATGAAGGCAAGGAGACTCCAATGACAAAAGTGCCATTAATATGCCTGTTACTATGCTAGCTAGCTCCGTCTGCCTTTTCACATCTAAAAGGGTGTATAACAATCCCTAAATTCCCAACTGCAGGCTTTTGCCCAATAGAAACTGAGAGTTAATGAGAATAAAATGGTTTGAGATGCACTCAGCATTTTACTACTGGAACAGGTTTTTTATTTACATCCTTCACAGTTTGCCGAAAGGTGAGGCTGCTAGAGAATTTGGCTGCCCATTACAAAATCTGTTAAGCCCTCATGAACAGTTACAGTTCTTTCCTTTAACATACAGCCTGATGGCATTTTAAGGAGTCCTGTATCACCTCACTTAACCTTATACACCAGAGCGTTAATTTTCTCTGAACTGCTAACAATTATCAGCAATTCAAAATATTTCAGCCTCAAGAATTAAAATCTGAAGTGCTGTAAGCAGAGCATTCTCAGTAGAGGTCTAAACTTCCAAATGTTACTATACCAGTAATTCCCTAGAGTCCAAACTAAACCACAAGCAGATTCCCAATTTATCTCACTAAGCAGTCACTTGCGCTGCTTCAGTCTAGCAAAGGAATGGTAGCGTGTTTACGCTTTAGGACAATACAGTGAAACTCTGAGCTGTTCTGAGCGATGAAGTAATCGGTTCAATCTAAATGCTTACAAAACTATTGAAAACAGCAATAGTAACACTCCCATTGCTACATTATCAGTGATGACACCATCCTCCTTTCAGAAATACTAAAACAAGCCACAAAGTTTGGCTTGTTTTTCAATGAAAAAGTATAAATTTAATTTTAATATTAAAAAGTTATGAGAAATAGCTGACAAAAATTTGATTATCTGAGCTTCAGACAGAATTTGTACGCTTTGTGCTGTTGAGAAATGCAGTATTCTAACAAAAATATGTCCCTTCTGTGATCCCATTTAATTGGGCTGCCTGAGGACGCTCTTCTTGAAAAAGAAAAATACTATATGAATATTTTATTGGATCATAGAATCATAGAATCATTAAGGTTGGAGAAGACCTCTAAGATCATTGAGTCCAACCGTCGACATCATTTTTATAGGCAAAGGAATTTACTTTGCTATAGTTAGTTTGTTTTACTAAGCAGATTATTTTGCTAGTATTTCCTTTCAGGTAAAAAGCTAGCTGTCTCCTCACTTAGCAATGGAGAAGTTTCTGCAAGATAACTTCCACAAACAGACACACTAAAGCAAGCATGTATATGTATATTCTTCATTTTCCTAAACATGCTCAAGTCATTTTTCTATTCTGCTGTTCTGTTCTGGTATTACCGCTACCCTCTGTTTGTCAAATCTACGTCATATTCCCTCTGCATCACAGAATACCAAAACACCTCAGGTGGCTTTCAGATTAATTTTCTGTCCTTCAAGATTTTTTTTCTCTTATGAATTCTTTCACAGGTGAGAACACTATTAATTTTTGCTTTGCTTGTGATTTGTGAGATCAAGATAAATAAAATCTTATTAACCTATGTGAAAATGCCCTTTTGATTGAGAGCCAAAGACATCATCTCAGATAACCTTTCAGAAAGTATAACAGTTCTTGAAAAAAGATACAGTATGAATATTAATCAATACTAAGGCAATATTTTCAGCAGTCTCAGCATTATGCAATTACTAAACATCACCTCCATTTTAAAGACAAAGTAAAGAGAGAGCTGAGAAGCTCAGACTAAAGTATTCAGTCAGACAGATTTTAGGAGGCATCATTAGAGTGAAATTACTAATCAATCTGGGCAACCCTATAATTTTTTTCAAAATTTAACTTAAAATTTAAGTAGTCAGTCAAGAAACCCTGTTATATTAGCATTGAAAAAGTGGACAAGATCAGAGCACTTTTCTAAATGTTGCCCTAAACAAAGTGTCTGATAATATAATACAGTTAACTCATTAATTCATGAAATGATTTTCTTCAGTGCTTCTTGACACTGAACACCGTCGCATTTTCTGTTCTGATTTGGAAAATCCTTTAGCAAGATACAGATTCAGTTATTCAGTTTTGTCAAGGCAGTTATGATTATCTTATACTTGTAACACTGTCCTGGTTTCGGCTGGGATAGAGTTAATTTCCTTCCTAGTAGCTGGTACAGTGCTGTGTTTTGGATTTAGGATGAGAACAATGTTGATAACACACCGATGTTTTAGTTGTTGCTAGGTAATGCTTACACTAGCCAAGGACTTTTCAGCTTCCCATGCTCTATTGACTGAGAAGGCTGGAGGTGCACAAGAAGCTGGGAGGGGACACAGCCAGGACAGCTGACCCAAACTGGCCACAGGGACATTCCATACCATGGGACGTCATGCTCAGCATATAAAGCTGGGGGAAGAAGAAGAAAGGGGGGGACGTTTGGAGCGATGGCGTTTGTCTTCCCAAGTCACCGTTACGCATGATGGAGCCCTGCTTCCCTGGGGATGGCTGAACACCTGCCTGCCGATGGGAAGGAGTGAATGAATTCCTTGTTTTGCTTTGCTTGTGTGCGCGGCTTTTGCTTTACCTATTAAACTGTCTTGATCTCAACCCACGAGTTTTCTCACTTTTACCCTTCTGATTCTCTCCCCCATCCCACTGGGGGGGAGTGAGCGAGCGGCTGCATGGTGCTCAGTTGCTGACTGAGGTTAAACCACGACAAACACATAAAACTAAATCATCAAGGATATATTTAATAATAAATTTAAAGTTTAAGATCAACTTACAACACAATGTTTACACTTATTAAACAACAATCTCAGATAATATTGAGTAAGAAAGAAACAGTGAGTGAGAGCAAGAAAGTGAGTTTGAGGAAAAGTTTTATAAAAAACCACCATCTTTCCACTAAGATTTAGAGTTCATCTTATGATTATAACAACAGGATACATAATGTTTCCTTTAATAATATAACTGAAATAAAGTTAGACTAAGTCATTTAATTAGCTTATAATGGTCTCCAAGAGCTGCTGATACTTCACAGAAATTTACAGGAGACAAATAGCCAGGTACATGTATGACACACCCTGATTTTATTTTTGCTCTATTTTTCTTCTAAGTGAACTCAGTCCTTCTCCCTCTGTCTCTATGTATGCATTTTCTCACACGCTACTACTAATCATGCTCGATTTCTATGCTGTTTTTCTTCATATTTTTGTGGTTTTTTTCTTTTAAATAAAAAAAGAAACAAAGGTTAGGTGGAAACCTCAAATACCTCACTTGCTTTTATCAAATGCACCCACTTTGGAAACACAAATGGAAATGGTTCTAGGCAACTGTATTCTGCCAGTTATTTTTAATGCCGTTCTCCACTTGCATATGAAGCGCCCACAGCAGTTCACTTCTGTTAAACACTGTCACAGATCCTGCAACACTTCATCTCTCTGGCCTGCTGATTCCAAGAAGTTCTCTAAAACGGTTCATTAATCTGTTAGTGACAAACTGATGTCTTGAAAGAAGCAATGTACTCTGGAAAGTAGAAATCTCCCACAGATACGTTCCTATAAGCATTTATATATCATGGTCTAATACACCAGAGGCTACACACTGCACTTCAGACTAATGTGTTTCTTCCTTGTTTACATATAAATCTTGTGGGAATACACCAGAACACCTTGATTTAGCTGCCCTCCTCAGCCAATAATCTCTTGAATCCCGTACCCTTACGTACAGGTTGCGTGGGGTTTGAACAGCGAAGAGTGTGAGGATGAATAAAAAGAAACAGCATCATGTCACGTAGGCCTTTTCCTGTATTTTAAATGCTCTCCTCCCCATAACCCAAGATGTGACAGGCTGCTTCTCTCAAAAATGTCAGGCACTGCAGAGAACTGCGAGCACTGAAGTAAAAGGACAATTTTAAATAACTACATATCATTTCTTTCCAAGCCTGTGGAAACTGATAGAAAGTCCAATTTGCATGACAGCCCAACACTTCCGCAAAGAGAACACACTTAGTAGAGACACTTCCAAGAGAATAAGTGATGTACTCAGATGAAAAAGAAATTAATATTATTATGTTCTAGGGAGAAAAATCTGAAAAAAAAGCAGGTGGAAAAATATTGCATCTTTAACAGTCATTGCACCTGCATTAATTATACTTTAAATTATTCATGGTTCAGCAAAGCCAAAGCCTATTGGAATATCGCACAGGAAAGAACTTCCATTCTGAGTGCCTCTATTACAAAAGTGTATTGTCCTTGACAGATACAGAAAACTTTATAGCAAAGAATAGCTGCAATGCCCACAACAACAAAACACGCCTAGTTTTCCACAGTCAATCTGCATACTTTATCTACAAGAAATCAACAGGAGATTAGTACTGGACAGATTTGCAGGAACAATGCTTTATTAGTATTTTCATATTTTCATAGGAAAACTCAGGCTGGAAGAGACCTCAGGAAGTCCGTAGTCCAACCTCCTGCTCAAAGCGAGATTAGCTGTGAGGTCAGACCAGGCTGCTTAAAGCTTTATCCAAACTGCTCCTGAAGACCTTGAAAAATGGAAATTTTCCTTACTTTCTATATGGATTAGGGCAACATTTTAATAACAATGAAATTGATACTTTCATTTAGAAAGAAACTCCCTGTGCTTCAAAAAGGAAAAATCAGGATGGTCACCCTAATCTAGCAATTACTGCAATTTAATTTCAGTTTGATTTAAAATCACTGTTGTCTGATTTTTAGAGCCATCGCACACTACTGCTTCTATCTATTGTTTAGTGTGTTATTATTCCAGTCTTTTTGTGTCATTTGCTCAGTAACTCCCTCCACTCTTTAGTTTCACAACTATTTGAGCCACTTAGAAATCAACAGGATTCATTTACCACTGAGTTTGTGAATGCACATATTGTTCAGTATTTCCTGTACTCTTCAATTGTCACCAACAACTTTACTTCTCATGAAACTATTCCCTGTTCCTATACAGTAGATATTTTTTGACAAACTTTTTTTCTTTTTTCTCCCTCTATTTCAATCTTAATCTTCATGGCTTCCCATCTGTGTCAGAGAACTTTGTGTGCATTGAAATAATTCATTTCCATTTTCCACAATAGTTAATAATTACTTCGTAAACAATCCTGACTGTACTTTGTCAGACTGAAGCTATCCTGTCATCAAGACCTATTAATTTAATGCCATTATACTTGTAACTATCAATTCTCAGAAACATACTCCAAGAATCAAAAAAAACCCCAATCTCGCATCCTTCATTACTGAACGGATTAATTTATTTGTCTGTCTCCTACTAGATCAAATGTCTCATCTCATCAACTTTCAAAATTTGTCTCCTTCTTTGGGGTTCACTATTTCTCCCACAGTTGTCAGGCTTGTACTTCAGTGACCAAATGGAAGTAACTGCTTTGACAGCTGGAAACATCAAGAGCAAGACAGAAGCTTGCCATTTCTCAAGGCATGAAAAGTAAATGGTTAATGGAAATGGCAGGAAAAGTATTTCTTACTTGGCATTAATACAAATCCAGTATATTTTAACAAAATAAGGATACCATACATCTTTTTCAGTCAGCCTGCTTGTTGTGGAAATGGTAATAAAAGTATTACTGGTGCCAGACTTTTATCCTTTCTCACAAATTCAGATATAAATGCAGCAGGAAATTATTCAGGAAAAATAGATCCCATTTTTAATTAAGCAGCTTCATTATAATCGTACTTTGAATGTATTTGGTTTGGCAGACACTCTTCTGAAAACATGGATGGTTTTTAAGCAATTTTCAGATCTTGCACAGAGCGAACTTTCAGCTTACACAGCAGTTCCTTCCAACTACTCTTCTTGGAAGGCATTTACACAACTTGTTGGGACTCTTGGTTTTATATTATTCCTTCCACCTAGACATCCAAACCAGCAGTCTGGATGCAATCTCTTCTGCCTTCTCTCTACTTTAGTCACTTGATATTTATTGAAATTTCTGGGAGACAAAATGCCTAGGAAACCATGAACTCTATGAATACTTCAGAAGTAACTGAGAACAGTTTTGCTTTTTCTCCACCCCAAAGGAAGGTTAATCTAGAGTTTGCAAGAGCAGTAGTCGTTTTGTGCAGGTAACAGAAAGCAACGCGTTTGCTTCCTTTTTTGGCATGTGGAATTGCATTATCATTCTCACATCTTTTTATATACATGGATATGATCAAAATTGACCAAGTGAACGTGCTTTGTTAGACAGAAGTCTCAAGGACATATTCCCATTTAATCCCTCACAAGTTTTAAATCAAGAACTCTTTCAGAAATCTATAAAGATGTGAAAAACAAACTAATCCAGGGATCAGAAACAAACACTGAATTTGCAGCAGCAGGAATCATGAAACATCCTTCAAAACTTATAGAAAACATGGTTTCATTCACCAGATTACTTGGCAAAAGAGTTGCAAGCCCTAAGTTTATGGAAAAGCTATTATGAACTCCCCCTCCCATAGTCAGTATATGTCAAACATATTTTGCAGTCCTACTGCTGGAATATTGAAGACAAATGAAAAGCGATGATTTAAAACTAATTCTTTAAAAGTTCCTCAAGGTTGGGCTGGAGAGTACCAAGAATCTGCCCCCACATCGCAGTTATGAAAGTTGTCACAGACTGATCCACAGGATACTTTGCAGTTAAAAAGACACCAAATACCTCCATCAAAGAAGAGAAGTATTTTCCACAAAATGCACCAAATTAAAAAGAAAAGTATTTTTTCAGCAAAATGTTTGTATTTCCACAATAAAAAACAATTTCCTCTAACTTGTGCTTGTGTCTGCCTATCCCTTTTCAAAATTTAAAACCAGATAAGAAAAACCCATAATTGACTCTCAGTCACTAAAGCTCATATGTATGTTCACTGTTCTCCCCTGCTAAATAAACTGCCATTGCACCGTACAAATTACTGTTCCATAATACATATTGAACTCCATACAGTTATACTGTATCCATAGTTATACAGTTCCATAATACATACCAAGTCTGTATATATATATATTTGAATGCATACACATTACTGAGAATATCTATTTTGAACAATTAAAGCACATAGATACACTCACAAAAAATAATCAAAAAGCTCTGTGATGACTGCACTGAGGTTGTCCTGAAAATAATGACCCATCATCTCCTGGCAGCTTGTTCAGTCTTGATGAATTTGTAACACTGGATTTGTGAATTCATTTTGTACCTTCACCATAAAGATTTTGTTAGTCTTAACAGGTTCAAAAACACATTAGCTGAAGTGTTTGGTTTTTTCTCTCAAATTATCAGACTTCAAGCCATTGCAATAAGTACATGGCTTTAGCAGGTGTTAGACAAGCAAAATCTCAAGTAGCTCATACATTTCTAGCCACAACCTCATAAGTGCTTTATAGAGTATTTCTGCTTGAGCACACTACGTGTTAGTCAGCAAGCAGAACACATTGATTTGAAATCTACTAGTTAGTAGCTGGTAATTCATGCATGAAATGCATTTATACGTCAGCTCACTGGCTTGATTTATGACACATCTATTCTTTTAAATGAACAGCATCGTTTCTCCCTCACAGCATCGTTTCTCCCTCAAGAGTCACAAAAACACTTTACAACATATTCTTATATTGCTACACTAATTAAAATTCAGGATTTTTTGTTTAAAGAAATTCTTTGAGATACATTCTCAACCATGTCCAAATGATATAGAAGTTGTCTAAAATTTTCCCTTTAAGAAGAATTTTGTCTAATTTGAAAAAGTGAAATCTTAGGTAATGCACTTGTCAAAAAGGGTGTTTCACCGAAGTGTCAGTGATCTCATTCTCTTCCCCATTTGCCTCCCTCCCATTACAAAGAAAGTAAGCACAAACCCCTCAGCATTACTTATACCCTACAAATTTGTTCCTACAGGGCTTTGCTTATCAATGCTCTATTCTTGAATTCTGATCATCATTTTCACTGTGACTTTCTGGAAATGATTCATATTTGTAAGGAAACACAATGAAACTAGCATTTGATACCAGCACCACTAAATAGGAGCTCTGCTTTCCACTACAGTTTTTTTAAAAAAAAATTAATATTATTATTATTATTATTTCTTCCAGCTGGTCCATAACCAACTACTAAGAAGCTTGATACTTTCTTTGCTATGAAATAATTACAAAAGAAAGGAATTAAAACTGAGAAGAAAAATAAAAAAGCAAATTCATGAATAGTACCCCATATGCACTGCCGTATTATTGAGGAGATATTAGCAATACAATTATTTTTGAGACAAAAGTGCCATACCTTAGATCATTTTAATTTAAGGTATAAATTTAGCTGAAAGTTGGATTGGCAAGTGAGACTTGTATATAGGGATTCTACCCGCAGTTCTCTCTCTTGTTTACAGTGCTTTCCTGGGAGAATCACTATATCTAAAATCATTATAATAAAAAACATCTACAGTATATTAGTTAAAGGTTGTAGATCTTAAAAAAAAAAAAGGCATTATGCTAGTGAAAAGTACTGTTGTTACCTCCTCTTAATGATGTTCCTGCTTTCTAAATGTCTAAAAATCAATTAATGTATGGATAGAGGATAGATGTGCCTCACATCAGCACAATGACTACAAATCATTAGCATAGACTAAATAATTTTGTTTTGACTTAAAATCTAAAATATATTATGAGAATATACCAAATGTTTTCAAACACCAATTTAGAATCATAAACATGCAGAGGATTTTGAAAATCCTATTCAATAGATCTTGCTATTATAAATAGACTTTTATGTTGCCTCATGGCATTACTATCCCAGTACCTAAGTCAATCCTAGTATGTTAAACAAAAGTCTTCCAAACAAACAGTAACTATCAATTTCAAACAGCATTTCAGAACCACCACTTATACGCTTTTCCTGGAAATGTCTTTATTGATTTTACTCAAAGTGGCTTATTTATTGTCACTTACCTGCATACAAATTGATTTGAAGTTTTGATTTATTATTCTAATACAAACTCTTTATTGTTTGCTTTTTGCTTTGTTATTTGATGTAATATTTCTTTACTACCTGTACCAAAGCTCTGCTCCCCTTTACCGCAGTATAATTTGGATGTTTGGAGATTATTATAATTGCACTGGTATCTCTAATGAAAATACTGTGCCTGCTAGCCCAGGCACAGAATCTCATGGTCTTATCTAACAGAACTGTTGCAAAATTTTGAGGGTTTTTTCAGTGGGGGTGGAGGGGGAAGAACAGGGAATGGAGGCAAAAATGTTTGATCTTTCAAGGTCCCTCCCAACCCGGGCTGTTCTATGAACATCTTGAGACAAGTACGCCCTAAATTAATTGCTTAATTTCTTGTATTAGACAACTTGTTATTAATGCCACCAAATATTACAATTAAGTACTCCTCTTAAATTATCTCCTCATGTCTACAGTGTTCAAAAAGTCAAGCTAGACCTCAGCTGGCCTACGGCATAACATGATTATCTATAGCAGTTCATAATTAACGAATTATAGTTATGCTGCATGCGCTCTCAAACACACTTATTTAGGAACTCGCTGAAATATGAATCTTAGTATCTGCTTGTTTGAGCTATTTAGCAAGGAAAATTTACAACTGAAGATGATCTCAGAACCTGTGAGAATTAAAGACTCTTTAGACAAAATAGGAAAAAAAAAAATCTAAAATTAATTACAGCAAAGTTTGCACAAACAGAAGGCAAATACATACTTGATACTTCATGAAAACACCTCTCCTGAGGAAAGTGTTAAGTGCTTAAAACTAAACATATCCTTCAGTGCTTTCCAAAGATGCTTCGAGCACTTTACCAAATCAATACTGAGAAGGGTCTTCAATAAAAAAATAAAATACATAGGCAAAAATAGTTCATTTTTGCATTTTCATGAAGGCCCAGAGATTTTAGGCACAAAACTTCACATAGGTCTGGTAATCCTGCACCCAGTGAAATCATGGCCAAACTTCAGTATAAGGCTTTGAAAAAAATTGAATTCTATGGGCTATTAATACAGACAGTCACAATTCTGAGCTTCCCTGAACTGGTGATATATGTGAAGCATTTATAAATGGATTCTTCTTAACATTCTATTTGATTCTGAGATTATATTTAGATCCTTATTTCTCTAGATCTGGGTGCAAGGAAAGCCTTTATGTACCCTATTCTATTTCTAGTAACTTTATTTCACTTGCATTTTATTTACATTGCTGTCATACTTGGTAAAAAAATTAACCATTAAACGAGTAAATAAACAGTAAATATCTTTTTCATTCCCTAGTATAAGTTTATTCTAAATCCCTACATAAGTGTGATTACTTTAATATGAGTCAAAGGAACACAAAGCTGTTGAAAAAAAACAACCAAAAACCACACAACACCACAATAAACTTCTCAATATTTTTTTTCTTAACAAGAACAAATTTATCTCTGCACTCTGCTATATCGAGATGCGTAATTGTAAATATCTATTTGGATGACTTAATCAGAAATGTACAACTCCATACCATAGACCTCAACTTCTATGATCACATCACATTGATTCAGTTAAGTTTTACCCTCCTCTTCTACCCCAATGAATTTACAACAAAACAGACAAAACTACTGAATTATTAAATATATTTCTTAAGGACACCATGACACTTTAGTACTACCATATATGGATTTTCATTGCTTTGGAACATGGCAATATATTAACTCAATGAGTTAGATCTAATCTGTTACTTAAAACAAATTTTTAATCTGTTATGCAGTCTTAGAGAGTGCTCTATATATTCTGGTAGATTGTCCATCAACAGGAATTTTAAAATTAGGACATGACTCCTCCCTCATCATTCATCTCTGCATGGTAATAGAAATCTGAGCAGCCCATCAAAAAATATATCCCCATCCCCACCAACATGGCAGTCAGGTGTTTCAAACACAGTGAAAGAACCTTTAATCAACCACCATTAAGTAATCTGTTGCTAACTTCTAAATACATTCTTAACCCCTTTCAGGTGTCAGGGTCTGGATTTTGTGAGAAAATACCTTTTCACTCCCATCAGTGTCTTTTTTTTTGGGTGTGGGGGTGGGTGGGGGGAAGCTGGTATTATTTTTTAACTCCTATGTTAAAGAACAGTGCAATCTCACAGGAACTTTCTAGTTGATAAGGAAACCTCAGTGTATTCATTAGATCGTGCTTATTTGTAGCATGATAGCAACTTTTTACATTAACCTTAGTTCAGTATAATTCACCATTCTGCTTACAATAGAATAGACAACAAACTGAAGAGAGAAAATCAGGCAAAAGAGGATTCAGATTCCAACCACTGGATAATTTACACAATACCCATATTATCTATTATTAACACTAAAACTCACACTTTTAAAAACTGGATGTTGAAATCTAATATTCCTGGCTGCCAGCCATGCATAGAAAGACGACAGGCTAACGCTAAAGAAAACAAATTTTTATTCATTTACCTTGTGTGAAATGAACCGTGCAGTGAATTATTTAGAAGGGGAAAACTGTAATTGCATGTGTAATAAAGCTGAAAATTAAGGAGAAGCAGATGGAAGACTAAAAGTTCTTTTCTAAGTGATAAGAGGATGATTCATAAGTATTTGACATTAGTTAAAATTACTTATGAAACAAATGTTTATGGAAAAATGTTCTTCTTAGGACAATGTACCATCACACAACCAGCAGAGAATTATCTCAATTGAGACCCCTAATCAAAAAGAGAAACGGAAATAAACCAAGAAGGAAGAAAAAGGGCAAAACTTTTTCACTTCTGAACTTCAGTGACTTGTGTCTTAGCTTCCTACCTCAAGAATTCAGGGCACTATCAGAAATGTCATAGATCACAATAATTCAATTCATTTGTAGTTTTAAGGGTACTTTATACTGTCACGAAATGGTAATGCACTTCCTAAAGTCAGCTCAACAGAATGTAGGAAAGGGTAGGTGGGATGTAAGTGCATGAGATTGGTGAAGTTGCCTTACTTTGTTGTAAGCAACCGTGAGAAAGGCTTTTTTTAAGTCTCAATCTACTTCTAGAGAAAAATTGAAATGAAAGCCAATGATCTTATCCACACTTACATTGTTGCATATTACTTGAAATACATTAAGTGAACATTTTCATATATAGCTAAACATTTAAAGTATCAGGAATAATTAAATATACACAGATTAATTTCTTTTCATTGTTTTCCTAATGTCATGAAAAATGCAGCTACCTTACAGACGATCCTTCAATGCTTTTTGTTCATAGTAAATAGGCCAGTACTTTCATTATGCAGTCAAAGGTTCTCTTCACTCTAACGTTAACACACATCATTTCCACGCAGTGTGGAAGCCAGCCTTGCTGTAGTAGGAGCAGATGGTGCAGAACAAGACTTAAGCAGTTTGTTGTGGTCTTTCAGCAGCAGACGATAGGTGCTTTTCCATTCTAGTGTCAACAGTATTCATGCTTTAACCCAGATCCTTTGACAAAGTAAACAACTTTAGTTTAAGGTACCATTTAACTTCGCTAGAGTTGTGTGCATGCAAATGCACATGTATGCACTATGTTAATTTGGAGGTAAAATTCAAATTATACCTGGAGCTAATAATGCAGTAAACCACATCTTAATTCTTCTATGAAACTTTTGGTTTAAAATATACAGCTAAGTGTTACTGCCCATTCATAGCACATACCCTTCTAGGTCACATTCCAAATCACTCTTTACCATATATTACTATTCATAGGTATTTATTATATATGTTAATCATGTCACATACAGAAGGGTCTGCTGAGAATTTGAATAAATTAGTCCCCAACCTCTATTAACTGTTGATAAGCATTTAAAAAGATCTGGAAAGGCAGTCTGCATATTGGGCTTCCTCTTCCACACTGACCATTCAAATTGATTAGTGATAATACAATAGGACTAATTTGCTCTTTAGTATTGTTTGGAGACAGAATATAAATGACAAAATGATAATGTCTGCCACCATTTTGCTTCAAAATAACCAGCCACTCAAGTTGTATTTTGGGTTAAAAACTAGAAGGGACAATGCCAAGAATAATTTTTATTTTTTTTTTTTTTTTAAAAAGTACCTTAATATTTCCCTCCTTTTTATTATTGAAATTTCATGCCATGACATCAAGTTGTATTAACCTGCACAAGTGATAATAGCGGTCTTAGTTTGCTCAAAGAACTTTCTCATTTTATTCTCAAATTGAAGAAAATACACTGCATAAGAACATTATTTTCTTTCTGTTAGACTACACTGTTAGATGAGACAGGTTATCCTAAGGAATTAGGCTTCAGTACCTCTTGACCCTAGCATGACGTAGGAGAACTGTGGTGGACGTCATTCAAAAATTCACATTTAGAAATGCTAATAGAAGAGAATTCTCTTGTTGCTTCAAAGCCTAAGAATATTTTGCATCTTTTTATGCTAAACAGTGTTAACTGTAGAAAAATATACCTACTTAAATCCCCCAGTACTGGCAATATATTCATTGATACAAAAAACCTGAGCACTGAAAGAACTGATAGCTTCACACCTATGAAAAATGCTTGACAAAGAGATGACAAATATTTTTTACTTTTGACTTGTTCTTAGATACTTCTTGTTCTCCATCTTCATGCAATGTTTTGAAACATTGATGTGATTTCCTTCGTGTCAGGTCAACCTGAGCAAGGTAGACCTATTTTGGGGGGGTTAATGCCGCCTTTCAGTTTATATTCTCATACTACCTAAATGTACCATTCTTTCTTCCCATAAAGGTAGCTAGTGTTTATTCCATTGCCCTTGACAATGTTTTGAGAATTAATCTCATCTAGCATTTCAAAGAAAAAGGTATGTTAACTTTGATTCCCTTGGATTTCTCTGATTCACTTATCTGTCTTCTAGACAGGGTTATAGAATACAGGATTATTCTGAAGTATTTATAAAGTGTCCATCTGTTTAGTTGTTAATATGGCCATCAGAGACCCAGCATTGCTAGTTTTACCACAGATATTTTAAGATCTCTTGTAGAAATGTACAAACCCAATACAAGTTTGCAAGATTCTGCAGCCAAACAGGCAGAGGGTCTATCTGAGCAGAGGAGCTTTGATTCTGGTCTTGTTCCACATTACTGCACACCTAGCAGTTAGATTCACCTGTCAGCTGCTTACAATTTTTTCCAATCTTTTACTCCGCCTCTATGTTGCATACAATCATCTTACGATTACAGAAGGACCTAACCTCTGTGAAAACCTCTAACAGTAACAACCCTAAGGAAAACCCTGAAAAGTCCTCCCCTCCGTTCTGTGATCGTCTGTATTACTGTACAATAATACTTCAGTCTTTTTTGTTTAATGCAAGCAATGGGCATTTCATATCAAAGATAACAGCAACAGCATAGCCTATATACTATAATGCACCACAATTTCACAGTAGGTAGACTCAAAGGCTCAGTAAGTTGAAAAGAATGCAATATGAAGTGCACAATTTTTTATATACTTATAGAGCCAGAAAGCCTTTTCAAATGTGTAAAAGAAACCTCTAGATATACATGTCTAACAGCAAATTACTTGTCTGTAAAAGCATCCTTTTTTTAAGGATTTTATGAAATTTTATGAATTTCTTGTTCTGCAAGACAGCATTTTCTATCTACTGTTCTAGATCAAGAATAACACTATTATGCATTGCAAGTATTTAAGTGGAGCACATGTCAAACCAAAGTTGCTGAAATTTTCTTGTGACAAAGCAACTGTAATGGATGGGTTTTAATATCTAGGGAAATCAAACCATGACTCAGTTTATTTTTCTACCTAGAGGGGTTCAAGGATACTAAGCAATTCCTCACACACACTGATGTTTGGATGTTTCTACATATTCATTTTAATTAGTTGTCCACATTTTTATTTTTATTTGTTTCTTGCAGTGAACTATTTGCCTCCATAGTCTCTTGTTCTTTTTTATTTCTTCCCATAAGATGGAATTTCCATGACTACATCTTGCCCTAACTACCTGAACAGGTTATCCAAACCCAGCTTACAATATCCCACACCATATATGTAAAATCAGTATGAGAAAATTGAGAAAATGTCCAGACTACAGCATAGAACAGAAAGTTTGGAGTCTAGCAACGATCTGAAGCAACTTAACTGCAAGTTTCAAAATTTCGGTTAAAACACCTTGTAAAAAAAATATCCTGTTATGTGTCTTATGAAAAAGAACCATACATCATACATAAAACTTAGTAAAAGATGACTTCGAAAGCAACAGGTGCCATCGTTATACATGAACAAGAAGCTTAAATGCAGACATAACTAAGCTTTCAGAAATCACTTTGGTGTCTCCCTTTGGCAGACTGCTTCCAGCCTTTCCCATATGGATTTTAGTGGCTGTATTGCAGACTTAACATCTGATGTTCTGCATGCCTGTTCCTTAAAGATGCAATTTTCTTATGGTAAGCAAAGTTATCTGCAACTAGCTAAGGATGCTTTCGTATTTTGCCTGGATGTGGGGTAACAGGACATTAACAATATTAGTTTCACAAAAGCAAACCACTTATTTGCAAATTCAGGCTTTGGGAAGGAAAATGGCAATGAGGCAAGTACAGGAAATAAAAGAACACAAATCGTAGCTTCTGAGAATATAGGTCATGCTACAGAGATCCCTAGATACAAATACAATTTCTGCCATGGAACAGGCTGAGCAATTTATTCCCTGACTTTTTTATTATTATTATTTATTTTTAAAGTCTAGTAGATGATTTTGCACTGACCACTTGGGAGTTTGTTGAAAGATAGAGACAAATAGCCAAGAAAATTACTGCAGAAAGTGGCATGCTAGGTTCATACAATACATGGCGGAATCCAGGACCTTGTCTAGTGAGGAACGACACCTCTGCCAAAAGCCTGGCTGTTACCAAGGCTGAAGTCCAAAAAAAAAAAATCCCCAAAAAAACACCAACAAAAAAAGGCCAACAAAACCAAAAAAACACATATCATAATCTGTCTTCCAAAAAATTAGAAGGTTAGCTTGTGTGGTTTTCTAATTAAAGTTTTAAGATTATTTTTTCCCCCCCTAAAAGCATCATCAAAAAAAAGATTGCCCTTCTTCATTCTGTTCAAACCGTAAGAAAATCTTAATTGTTTCCTATCAATAAAACACCTCAAGAACTGTCCCTGTTCACAATGCTACCTCAATGAAGGGAAGATGCAGAAGATCAACAGAAATTAGCTGCATGAACTAAAATAAACTTTGCATTTACATTTTGTTTTTTGTGTAGAAGGAAACACTTATGCCTAGACAATTTCTTTCTGTAATACTGTGTTACTTAAGAGATAATGTCAATGAAATAGAGCATTGTTAGAGGATAATGGTCTCCTGCTGCTATTAAATGCCAAGGCACAGCTAAGCCATTTACTTGCAAAGCAAGACACATTAATCCTATGATAATATTCTACTACAAATGACGTTTCTATTATACTGAATAGGGTACGTTGATTCAATCATTTGATCTGATACCTGCTATTGTGACAGAGCAACGGTTGCTCAAATGTGCTGCTCTGAACTTGCAGCATTTGAACTGACCCTCTACAGAACCCTGCAGCATTTGCAACTTTTAATCCAAGCACATAAACCTCAGCCAAGTCTCAAACAACATTAGATATATATTTTTATGGCCATTTTGTAGATAGAGAACTAAGACTTGCCCCACCTTACAGTACAGCTTAGCAGAATGACCAGAAGCAGAAATGGAGAAATATTTACTTTAAAGGAGAGGTATGCTTTCCTACTTGGGTTTGCAGCTGTTCACTAGCACATAAAAACTTGGATGTATTTTATACCAGCAGCACGGAGGGTTGGTGTCCTTTCAACTTTCAGAGTGAGGTATGCTGTATGCCAAGAAAGAGGGCATGGAGGGCATGCAGGCATCACATTTCAAAGATTTCAGGTATCTAAAGAAAATAGACTGCTCTTTTCCTTTGACTCATTGTTCATGCACCACTCCTGCACAGTGGGGGGGCCTCAAAGCAGTAATAACTTAACTCTGAGGTTTGTTCGAAGTTTCAGAAGCATGACTCAATCACTACTTTAAAAATGTTTGCTTTCTGAATTTCTGCACTGAGATGAACAAGCAACTCTTTGAAAAGGCCCTGCAATCCTCCTTCACCTGAGGAAAAAGCAGATGATTTGAGAAAGATTTCACATTGACTGGTTGTAGCTTCAGATATGCTTTCCATTTTCTTTAGGTGGATGGAGCTTTTGAGATGGCCTGTGGGGCAGTCTAGTGTAAAAGAAGAGAGAACTATGATGGCAGGGCTTGTTGGAGAGTGCCTTGGTGCATGTCCATAGCTCTTACTAAGACTGTACAACTACAGTGGATAGAGCTACTGTAGCCAAACTACTGGCTCAGCAACAGCCATCTCAAAACGTATAAAGAAGCACGGAAGTTGCCCTAACTGTTGGATAATGCTGTTGAAGAAAGAAGTGCTTACACAACATTTGAAGACAGTGCAAAGACTCTTCATATTAAAATGGAGACCCATCAGGGAGTCCAGAACCATATGGACCAAGATCTTCAGTGTCAGCAATGGTAACTGGACTCTTGTTGCACAAATTACTGCTAGCAAGGCAGGTCTGCTCAGTGCTATTGGCTGGTTCATGGCACACAAGTGAGGGAGCAACAGCATCTCTCCTGAGACGCATGATGGCTTGCACACTAGTGATGCAGCTGTGGCCAAGAGGCTTTTCAGAGTTTCCAGTATCAGGAGATGCAAGCTGAAGAATCTGAAACTGTGCATCAGTTCACAGTCTAGTATTTCATTGCTGAATAAACATCTCTGGATTTAAGAAAGTACTACCCACTGGCTGGTTTCCTTCCTTCACAGCTGGTGAGCTGGTTTCCTAACACAAACTTGACACAGTAGATAAGCACCGCAGTGCAATGCAAACTCAACCATGATTAGTTTATGGAAAAGCATAACTGAAAAGCAATTTACTAATTAAAGCAAGGATTCCCCTGTGGTCCAGCTGAATATAGTAAAAAAATTAAGCTTGCCTATAACTCAGGCAGCAGACACATGAGAACACCAAAAGCACAACAAAAGATCCATTTCACATTTTAACTACTAAAAATATCTTGAAATTTGGGAGCTTGAAACACATGCATATCCACAGCAAAATATGTATACAGACAATCACTGGAAGGAGAAACAAAACTGTTCTAAGGATAACCGTGTTCATTTCAGCAACTAATAGAGGAGCTCTACAGTAAAAACTTTATGAAAGTGTTGATTTTTATAAGCTTGCTTGCAATATTTTATTTTGCTTAGCGTAATTGTCATCCAGCTACTTCTAATTATCTGTCACAGATTTCATGTTTAAGAGTAGCTGTTACTATATAGCTTACGTGGTTCTTTTCAGAATCTTCAAGCTTTATTGTATCTCTCAGAACTCTATTATATTGTTTCTTCTTTCAATTTATATCTGAATTATGAGTAATTTCTCAGGGAGCTTTCACAATAAATAAAAGCACTGGATCTGTCACAAGTAAAACCATCCATATAAATCAGTAATTCAGAGGTAACATGTCATCAGCGCCCATTCAGTTCAGACAAAGAAATCATGTGTATGCAAAGCCAATGTGACATAAAAGCTTAAAACGGTCTTCTTGATGAACTCCAAAGCATACAGCCTAGACCTTTTTTATTTTTCTTTCATTTTTAATCTGGGAGGTCAGGCTAGACCCAGGGCATTTTTACCCTCCTCTCTCTTTATGCAGTCTCCCTTCCTCATTTGATCGTCTAGTGATCGTCCAGCGATTTGGGCACTAAACCTCAGTCAAGTTCCTCTGCCTTCTACCAACTAATTTTGTAATCAGGAACAAACCAGTTAAGACATTCTGTAAATTAGGCTGCTGGGGGAGGTGTCTAAGTATATTATAAGACGACCTGGACATGCCAAAATTTACTACAATTTGACTAGAAATCTATAGATTCTTAAACTTATCTCAGCAGACACTAAGAAACCATTAATGCTCTGGAGGTAGACTCAAATTGCACATGCTGCACATTTGTGTCTATGTATGTCTGAATAAAGGATTGTTATTTGCTTCCTTATACTCCCTGTGGCATAAGGTAATGTGGTAGCTAAAGTAAACAGCACCAGACAGACTTAAAAATTGATCCTACAGTTCATTCTATGTTTTCCTAAAGGGCCTTTCATTAGCAGCACCCAAAGAGTGAAAGCATAATTTACCTTATGTAAGGTAAATTATCCCACATTAAAGCTTCCGTGACCAATCTATAAAGCAGCCGGTAACATCTTTTTCTAATTGCAAAACCATTGTCTATCTACCTTTTTTTTTTTCCAGAATGCTATGTGCAATTTTTCTTGGTAATTTTTTCCTGCCTCATAAAAAGCTGACCTGATTGTCTTCAGATCAATACTGCATTACTAATGTCAGAGCTTAATAGATGCTAAGGAAGTGCAAAATTCCCTTTTCAGTTTTGTGAAATCTAAATGATCTTACAAAAAAGTAAAAATTTGCACTTCTGCATTAAATTTTGCACATGATGTGAGCAAGAAATTTTATGAACGAGTTTGTAAGTCATTAGTAACATTTATTCATAATAGATCAGGGCTATCCTGGATAGCCCTAACATCCTGGATCAGAAGCTTCAGACTCTGTTCTAAGGAAAAACAAAACAAAACAAACCCCAACCAACCCCAAACCACAGACAACCCACATACACAGCAAAGGTGTAACAGACCTGCAATAAATGTAATAATTTTCTGAAGACATCACACTTGCAGTGAGAGAATTGCATACCTATAATCAATCCACATTCTCATGACTAAATTAAAAAAAGTGATAATTTGTAGACACAATAAAACCTTAGCCAACTACAAGGCAAATGACACTCCTAAAAAACCTTGTCTGATCAGCAACTTATATATACTGTTAATAATCATCACAGGGCAAGACAACGATTAATTAAAAAGTTACTTTTTAAGGTTATCTGCTCTTTTTGGTTCCTCAATATTTAGCAGAGCCATGTTCTATATAATCATGAGTAACATGTTCATCTTAAGCCATAACCATTATTCAAATATTTGATTTGAAAACTTCTGAAGTACTTTGTACAATGAACACAGGGAAGTTGCAGTACCACCAATTCAAATGTCTTCCCTCTGCTAAAATTTCTCTGAAACCATAGATATTTGCCTCTTTTGTTTTGATCATTTCTGATCAACTCCCATCATGATACAGATGTGCTTTTCAGAGTGCAAAAGACTGTTCAGATTCTTCCTGCTTCAGAATAGCTGTGAAATTAGTATATAGCATATACATGATGATTAGGCCACTGAGAATCTATGCAGGTGAAGAGAGAAGTGCTCTCCTGTGTCCCCAGTAATTCGTTAAATGTGAGAATTATTTCTGTAACATCCTTGAAAGATATCTTTGAAAGTCAATTATCTCTAGAGCAATGCACAAACCAAATTGAGACAAGTGTACTCCTCAAGTATTTATAGAAAACCAGTGGTCAAAAATTCTTTTACCTATTAAAGTAAGTCTTTCAGTTAATGTTTCCTTCTAATGGAAGCCTTGCAGGAAGATGCGAATCTCTGAATGACATGCTTTTGTTCTTTCCAAAACCAGATGCTAACACAGATACTGCCTTGAAGTTGAAGGACTCACTGATCACCTAATTGTTACTTTAGTTAACAAAACTGCAAATGAGCTCTGAAATGAGTCAAAGTGCCCAGCATATGATTAGTTTAAAAAACAAACAAACAAAGAAACCCACCCAAAACCCAAACCCTTTCAAAATGGTGCTGAAGTAGTTCTTGAGGTCCAAACTTCTCTATCTTGACCATTCTTGTGCGGCTAACGGGTGTTGTTTTGGCTTGACAGGACATTTGTCTTCCTGAATCTTCTTCTGCCCTATGAGCAAGACCTTCCATAAGCCATCTCATGGCATTTATTACATAAACTACTCTGGTTTAAAAACAAACAAAAAACCCTCTGAATGGAATAAAAGAGATTTTCCCAAATGTAATTATTTCTACCATAGAGCCTTCTCGGGGATGCAGGTAAAAGTCGTTATGAGTTTCTCACACTGCTGATTGTGTGAGAAAGGGAGGGTGATGTAGAAAGGAGGGAAGTAAAAGCAAAAAACCACCATCTTTATTGCTACTGAGTTGAAAAATTGATTTACTTTTCTTTGAGACTTTGGACTATTGCTATTCAATGCTGCTTAATACCTCCAAAAGCATTGAAGAAGCATACTGATTCCTCTAAAATTTGTAACCTAAATGTTACTCCAGACAAGCAGCAACTTAGTCCGCCTGAAGATTTGACATGAGAGAAGAGAGAATATTACAGTGAGAAGAATGCAAATAGTTGCACAAAGATGCATTCCTTTCTCAGCAAATACAGAAAGACCAGAGCTAACACTGCCAAACTACCCAAAGCTTTGGCCTAGGCAAAAAAAAATTACTTCCACACATCCGAAAAATCTATTATGAAATATAAAACTATCATAGACATTAAGAAAGCAAAAACATATGGTAGATAAGCTTGTATAAATCGCCCATCATAGATTTCACTTGTGTGACATCATTAAAGTGCCACATCTTTTAACACAAATTTGACATAGTTGTGTTCTTCCTCTACTTCAGAAACTCTGGAAAAATTACTATTCTCTTCCTCCATAATAATTCTTTGTCCCTTTTCAAAAAGACTCCATCAAATATCTTTTTTTTTTCTTGTTCAAGTTCTCTTCTTTTGTTTCATACCTCCTGAAGTGCCCCCCTGTACAGATGCACTCATTTCCGCATAGTCACTGGGAATCTTACAGCAAGGTGACTTGCATTTGTTATGTCCTAGCTTCTAGTAATCTAATGCCGCTTTGCATCCCTGCTGCTATTACTAAGGGCTGCATTTAAATGTTTCTGTGTAGATTTAAACACTTTAATATTACAAGTTAATTTGTGATATATAACAATAGCTCTGAAAATAAATCTGCCTGTAATCAACTGCTTTATCCATACAGTTATATAGTCATGCCTTTTCCTGAAGACCACTTGCCTCAGATTCTTAGTCTGACAGCAATAACCCCACAAATGTTACTGCCTATGGTTAGCACTCAAAAGCTCTGGCAACAAATTAAAGCCCAAATAGGTTTGGCACTGGTCAAACACATAACAAAAGAATGGTCTCTGCCTCAAGAAACTCAGTTGAAGATTACACCATTGAACTGTTCAGAGTTGCCAAAGCTGCATCTTCAAAGACTTTCATCTCAAACAACAGAAATACTGCTCTTTTCACTTACAGCTGGCTTTCTCCACTGAACAAAATCATCAGTTCCGGCTGACTCCCTGTATGCTACCTGTTTGTCCTCTCTCTCATGTTGTGGTCCTCAGTTAAGTACCAATCTGTATCTTCTAAAGTAGGTCCCGCTTCCTCATTAAAATTACTTCTTTAAACAGACTTCCTTGGTGCCGTTTTGCAGTTTTTAGCATTGGCCAGTTGACTTTCTACTTACTGCGGTGCACCCAAATTAAAATGTAAACTGACAAACAGGAACATGTGCAATTATGTGCACAACAGAATGCTCCAGAAATGACTGTTTCCCTCAGTAGAAAGTAGAGATATTTTACATTTTAAAATCAACATTTTGTCTTTTGTCTCAACATGCAGTTTATGCAACAAGGTACAGAACATGGCAGGTAGACAAGAGAATAACACACTTCAAAAGAAGAAACCTCAACCCTCAAGCTCTCTGTGGTTCTGACACAGATACCTAGCCATCAAAGACACTTGAAACTCATCTGCTTCTGATAAGAACCTTGAAAATTTGAAAACACACATGCTTATGATATCACAACTCTCGTTTCCCATCAGAAAATCCTTAACAATCTATCTATGCAAAGGTGTGAGGAGCCACGAGTATGAAACAGGGAAGATGCAGGAAAGCAAACAGAAGCACCTGCAAATAGAAGGAGGCAGTCAGCAGGTAACAGGCCCATACAGAAGGGTGGGGTAGCAAAGGCGGGTGAGCTGCAGAAGCTGCCTAAGTCAGAAGCTTAACGCAAAAAGCCAACTCTTCTGTTTTTCAGAAAGGTTGGCTAAGGGGTAGCAAGAACAAATGAAAAACCAGAACCTTGCTTTACAGTACACCCAAATTATACATTCTTCATACTTTACCAAAAAAGACTTCGTTCCTCCTATATACCTCCCAATTTATAAACAAAACATATGGCCAGAGAGGAAAAGGTGGAATTTCCCAAACAAGCCAGAACTCCACATTCAACACTTTGAAAAAAAATCCTCATCTCCAAAATGTCCAAATAAAATAAAACACAAAGACAGAAAAGTAACACAGTTGATGTGGTCAGTAAGACCAATTATTAATACATAGAGCAAATAGATTGCAAACTGAAAACGGAGATCTGTCTCCTCACTCCCATCACATCATGAATCGGTTATACATTGCTCACAGCAGGAAAATGATGTTACTAATTCTAGTGTATTTTGTTCAACTTCATTCACTTCTTTAGCTCTTGGTTCACTTGACTTACTGTCATAAAAAGTAAAAGCAGAATTAAGAAACAAAGCACTTTTCTGACTACTAAAGATCATCTAGGTAACACTGACGATTGACATAAAAGATAATGGCTGCTGCTCTAAAATGAGTATTTCTTAGTTTTTGGATTCCTTTCACTCTTATTTCCTGGAAAGTATTTCTGTTGAGATATTATGAAAATGAAGTGTGGAAATAAATACAAGATCTTCTACCCTGCAGACTATTTATGAAATGGAACCAGTCAACACCAATGCTGAGAAGTGGATTATGGCATGCAGCTGTGGTCTAGAGGAACTGTCCATTACTAAGAGTCTGCTCTTCTTATATGAGCCACTTCAATTATACAGATTTTTTTTTTTTTTTTTGAAGCCTTTAATCCAAAAGGCAATTATTGGGATACTGAAGTTTTCTTGAACCCCCCCTTGCTGGCTGAACATGAGCCAGCAGCGTGCCCAGGCGGCCAAGAAGGCCAATAGCATCCTGGCCTGTATCAGAAATAGTGTGGCCAGCAGGAGCAGGGAAGTGATCGTGCCCCTGTACTCGGCACTGGTGAGGCCGCACCTCGAATACTGTGTTCAGTTTTGGGCCCCTCACTACAAGAAGGACGTCGAGGTGCTGGAGCGTGTCCAGAGAAGGGCAACGAGGCTGGTGAGGGGTCTGGAGAACAAGTCTGATGAGGAGCGGCTGAGGGAACTGGGGTTGTTTAGCCTGGAGAAAAGGAGGCTGAGGGGAGACCTCATCGCTCTCTACAACTACCTGAAAGGAGGTTGTAGCGAGGTGGGGGTCGGTCTCTTCTCCCAAGTAACAAGTGATAGGACAAGAGGAAATGGCCTCAGGTTGCGCCAGGGGAGGTTTAGATTGGACGTGAGGAAAAATGTCTTTACTGAAAGAGTGGTGAAACATTGGAACAGGCTGCCCAGGGAAGGGGTTGAGTCCCCATCCCTGGAGGTATTTAAAAGACGAGTAGATGCGGCACTTAGGGACATGGCTTAGTGGGCATGGTGGTGTTGGGTCGATGGTTGGACTCGATGATCTTAGAGGTCTCTTCCAACCTTAATGATTCTATGATTCTATTCTATGATTCTTTTTCATATAATTAAGGTCCTTTTAAATGACAGTGATTTTTAATTGCATTGCAAAGACTAGTTTGAATTGTGTGCCCAAAAATTGAGCTTTTCAGGTGAAACATTTTAACATACTACATGCTTCTTTCTTTCCTGTTTACTCTCACTCTGCAGTTCAGTCCTGAGAGGTGAGAAGTAATTCCTGGGAAGACAAATTCCTATCGTCTCCAGCACATACCATAAGGATGCCACACAGCTCTTGGTCCCTGAAAAAAACATGGGGCTTAAAGCACAGATTGACAAGTCAGTTCAAGTCTCTCAGCCAGTGAGAATGACAATATCATCAGGAGTACCAAGTTGGAATTATCTGAAAGCTCTAAAAAGCCAGAAGAGGTTTGGAACACAAGAACTTTTCTGGATATTATGTTATATGTGTTATACTAAGGCTTCCACAATACAGAAGCCAAATAATATTTCCTCTAGTTTCAACCTTGTGTGGACTATTAATGGAAATTGTCTGCTGTCTGTCATCACACCACTTGTCAGCTGCACATTGCCCTAAACAACGAGCATGCCATTAGCTGTTACTAATTTTAGCTTGTCCTATTCATTTTAGCTCTTTGGGTTTTTTCCTTATTTACTGTTACAAAAAAAAAAAAAAAACTTTTTCAAGAGGCTTCTTTCTAATAATTCATGAACGCTTAAAGAATGAGCTTTCTTTTTTTGTTAGGTGGAATACAGCTCCACTGCTGACTTATTTCCTGCATTGCTTTCTACATATTAAAATATGTGCTCATATGGACATACACAGCTATGCAATCTTTTTTACATCCCAGTTAATGAAGATAATCAGTTGGCTAGAAAATATTCAAAGAAAAGCATTCCTTAGCTCAGTGAAAATGCAATGGATTATTAGTAAGACAGGAATAAGGCATACATGCTATACCTTGAAATCAGAATTTGATATAATTTACTTCTGAAAAAATGCCTACTCACATAAATAGGATTTTACATAAAGTAAGGTACTTCTCAATGTGAGGACAGCTATAGTGCACAGTTCTAAGTAATGTTTTGTAGTTCCGATTTTCTTATCTACGTTCCTGCACATGTTCGTTCCCCGTCAGAACATAATGACTCTAAAAGCCTACTTATGGTGTGTATATACGATTAAAGTGCCCTAAAGCCCAAACTGGAATTACTTTAAAAACACAGCTATATTTTTTATTTGGGGGATAAGACTAAGATAATAGCAATGCACTTTTCAATGTACTTATAGAAAAGCAGATAAGATTCTACTGGAGGCAAGTATATTCATTTTAACCATATTCACTTCAATTTTTAAAAGTACATTAACTCTTAGACAGCCTCCTAAAACTAACTTGGCATTTGCCTAAACTGTACAACTGTAGAATATCGATATCAAAAGACTGCCATGTTTGTCAAATTACTTTTACGTGTCCATTATTACTTGACTGAATTCCCTCATTCACGTCACCGTTTCTCTTTTCATACAACCTAATCACTTACACATATAATAAAGTACTCCATCAAAGACATATACACGTCTTCTAGGCCACTCTGACTTGCCCTCTACTAGCATGAGAATAACCCCAGACTGCACTGAAGAAAAAGTCTGTAAGTTACAGGTATAAAGGATTTAAACATCTCATATTCAGAGCTTTATGAAAATTTAAATAAAAACTCTCTTCTCTGGAGAAATAACATTCAGACAAAGGCACATTGTCCTTTATTGCCAGTGTCTCTCAAGACATGTTGCTCCCATGTGACAAAGTTTGTTGCGATCGTACTTTCTGATGCACATTAATAACAAGATCAATAAAATTACTTTAGCGATAGGATAATGGCATCTGAAAAGCTGCTGAAGCTGAAACCTATGTTCTCCCAGCAACTTGAAAGATAAGTTAAATCACTGAACAACAACAACAAAGTATGACTTTAAGGTAATCCTGCAGAAGTAAGGCTCAACCACTACCCTTAACTTGTACCATTTTTAAGCAACAACTTAACCGTCATTTGTTGACCTAGATACTTGGCTTGCACTCCAGATGTTTTCATGTTCTTTGCTGCTGGATTTGCTTTCTTGCTGGCAGGATGAACGGGTACTCCATTAACATTCACAAAGCACTGGATAGTCACAGGATTACAGATGTGTTTTTCATTCTTTCTTAATGCTCTTATCCTACATTTTTGTTTCACTGTTTTTGTTCAGTAATAAAGGTTTGGGAAGTGTTAAGGAAAAAAAGTTAAAACAAGCTATTAAGAAAAATGGGTTAACAGTACCTGGAGAAACTGTTAACAAAGAACTGTGTATTAGTAGTACTTGGTACATCATCCCTTCTGTGAACACTTGACTAGAGAACACTCACAGTAGCCTCTAACCTAAGTGCTATTGTCACGACTTTTTTAGTTAATAAAACAAGTATTATGTTGCTGATTCCCTCTGTGCTACAGACAGCCTAGAGCCAGGACAGAAGTTCATAATCAGACATTTAAAGTTAACTAGACCACTCATTTATTTTGCCATTCAAACTACACAGGATTGACAGCAGGAATATGGCTAAAGGAAACTGGGGTTCAGCTTCTATATTCAAAGGATTTCTTTTTTACAGAACTGAGAAGAACCCCACGACACTGCTGAGATGCTCCAATACATGATGCACTAAAATCACCCTTCACAGATTATTTTGTCAGACCAGAAGATTGCACGCTGTATTCTAGCCATATTTCCTTCTTCTCTAGGCCCCACACTGACATTCTTCTAAAGGAAAGTTTATAAAGATGCAAGAGGAAAACTGATAGCATAAACAGTGTGTATTTGATAAAAATGCTATCAAACTTTATCTACATAGAATAGATAGAAATGCATGCATTAGAAGTGTCATAAATGGAAAAGGCAGCATTTACCTGGAGTTTGTACTCAGTGATCTTTTAGAGTGGGTACTTCCAAATACACAAAAGTTCTAGCTCAATTACCACTGTATGGATGTCACTAGTAAGTGATGACTTTTTAAAGGCAGTCACTGCAGAAGTTATTTCAAATCTTTTAAAATAATCAACAAGTCAAAGTTTATGGATAAACACACATAGAGCTAAAGGTCTTATATACTGTCTGAAGACCGTTATATCTGTCAATTTGACACCTGAATGGGAATCTTAAGTTTTAATCAAAAAAGGGGCATATGCAGCCAGACTGCGCAGCCTCCAGAGGAAGCTGCTAAGTGCCAACAGATGCCTAAAGAGGAAGGCATTAACAGTCTTGAGCTTTCATAAGTCAAACTGCCTCTACTGTAACATTATTTACTATAAAGAACATACAGGTTCATAAGGAAATGTTTCCCGTCATTATAAATACTACAGTTACCTCCAGAAAAATACTTGGGTTTAAAAAAAACAACAAAAAAAATGTAACATTATTTACTATAAAGAACATACAGGTTCATAAGGAAATGTTTCCCGTCATTATAAATACTACAGTTACCTCCAGAAAAATACTTGGGTTTAAAAAAACAACAAAAAACCCCCCCACCAAAACAAAACAAAGAAACCAACAAGAAAACAACAAAGTAACAACAACAACACAGCTTCCTCCCAGTGCTTAACCATAAATCATGTGAAGTCACCTGCTGCTGTGGCCACACCTGAATTCAGAAGAGAAAGAGTATAGGTAAGATGGACCCAAAAAATCAAACAGAAAAAACACCACACAAATATAAAGGAATGCAGAGTAATAACAGCAATGCATGGAGGACCAGGCAAAGAGATTATACTGAGGATTTAGTGTGTCACTGTCAGGCAGATGGATTCCTGGGAGAACTGCAGCCCACAGTTTTGTTTTGCAGTGTAATGACAGCATAACCTTTTCTAGTAGAAGAGAGGAATACTGAATAGTATACCTATAAAATCTTAGTAATGGTAACTCAAGGAACGCCGCTTTTAAATCATTGCTCTTCTGTGAATATCTTTTGCAGGTCTGAACAATGGGAAAGGTTTGATTATGATTTATCACTACAAGTAAACACACAAAGGCAACAAACCAAAGAAAGGACAGAAAAAATGAGAATATAAAGAAAAACATTAGCAACATTACAGAGAAGATGAAATGCTGGTTAGTTTATTTTGCTTGTGTCACTTTAAAAGACTATTTTCATAAAAACGATAATTATGGAAAACTGATACTGCTGATCTGCTGTAACAATTGGCTTACCTGAGTTCCACCTGTTCACTTCAAACCTCTTTCCCTTCTGCTACTCTGGTCCACCTTTAGAGAAATCATTACCCTTTTCCTATTAGACAATGCTTTAGGCTGAAAACAGAGGAAGTGAAAATCTCTGAGGAAGGTGAATAATTACTACTCTCTCAAAATCAGGTCTTAAAAAAACATTTTGAAAGTGCCTCCACAGTTCGGTGCCTATAAACAGGAGACAAGCACAATCACTAGCCTCATAAAACCTCTATGCTGTAGCATGTTAAGAACTCTGTCTTTGCTTAAAAGGGTATTTCCTTATGAAGAATTATTTTCGGTTTTGCCAAGTTATGCTCAGTTATAAAAGAAATGACTAACATGATATTTTATTTTCTCTAGACATATTAATGCAGATGGCTTCAGGAACCAGACTGCTGTTGAGTTATATTTAGAAAACATGAGGGGAAAACAGCCCAACATAGCAATTCTTTTCTGCTGGTGAAGACTTCGTCTGAGACAGAAGCAATATGGCAACTGTTCTTAACTTCATGAATAAAGTTCTATGTAAATTCCAGCTGTGAATTAGCAATCAATATTTTTAGAAGAAAAATATTTGTTAATTCTTGTAACTTAGGTGCTGAAGGAAGGGAAAATTTTCTAAAGTCAGTAGTAATGGTATGCAACCATGAAATTGAACTCTCATTTATAATGTAGCCACTCATGTAAAATGCTCTGTCAGAGGTGTACAGAGATGATACAGTGAACACCAGCATTGTTCCACATCACTTAAAAAATATATAAGTAGCATCCTGGGAGCCCAGGCACAAGGGACAGTGGAGTTCCACCATCAGAGGAAAGTCTGCTCTCACATAAGCTTACTACTATCAGATGATTAACATAGTCATGTTGCTAAAGGTCTAGCAAAGAAGCTAATTCAGCCTTCTGTAAAATAGGATTGGTAACAGTTTGGTAGGATTGAGAGGCCTTCCCAAAACCCATGTCTTTCTAATATTCTTTAAAGTTTTCACCACATGTTGAGATAACGATAAGCAATGATTGCCATCGTATAAGAAAAAGGCAACAGGCGTTACAGTTAATGCCCATTCACAGTTAAAGTAGTTACTTAGCTTCATTCTCTGTCCAATTCTTTCTTGTAAGTAGATGTAAGGGTAAAATGAAAGGAAACAAAAAGCCACTGCCCTCTCCTGCCTTAGCCAGCTGTAGAAGGTCAACCAGTATTTGAAATGGATGCATTTGAAACTGGGAAACAACAAATTACTATATCAGTCTAACTCAAGAGAGAGTTCCAAGGTTTAACAGAATGCTCAAGTTCATAAAGGATGACCTTTGAGGACTTCAGATAGGAGGAATTAATCAAAACCTTAATTCCCTATCACACCATTGCTTGATGTAAAACATCAGTTCCTTAAGTCTCAGGTTCTCTTAATATCAACAGTATAACTACACAAGCAGAGAGAAAGGAAAAAAAAAAAATCTCACACACCAATAAAACACTGCCCATAAAATTTAGCAACTCCAGCCATTTTACTTTTGTAAGTCGTAGACCCATGTTGTAAGGTTACTGGAAAATAAGTGTTTTTTTCTGGACTCATCGTTGGTTTTGTTTGCTTTTAAATACAGAAACACAACACAAGCAGGATAAAACTTGGCCCCTCTAGTGAGAGGTGTTTCTACAGTGGATCGTTTGCAAGTTTGCACTACACTACTACTGGTTCTGGAAACCCTCTCCTCACCAGTGAGCTTCAGAGGTAAAGTTTGTCATAAAACGCTGCATTTAGTGACAGCCACACAATGTTTCTCTTGCTTTTTGTAGAAGCTTTTATACACACTTTAAAATTAATCTTTTGGAGAGACTTTCAGATAGCAGGGAAGCTAGACTGTTGGTTACCACTTTGAGACAAAAATTGCAGTTCATCTCCTTCAAGCACAAGATCTTTGTCCTTATTACAACAGGGTCATTACAAGGGCTGGTAGCTGCTACTGCAAAATAAACAGCAACTGTAGCACTACATACCCCACAATTTGGAAGCTCTTATTATGCCACGTGTGAAGAAGCTCATGATACTGTTAAGTAAAAATTAAAAGCTGAAGTCAACTTCTACATAAATTGAATTAAATCTTAATTAAAATTTAAACATTATTTTTGTCTAGATAGTCATGGAGGATTTAACTTCAAGTATCTCAAGACCACCCTAGTTCAATCAAAACCCCAATCAAGTTTCCCAATAGCCAACAAACAATGGAGATAATTATTTTGTTTGTCCAGAATAATAACAAATAGCAAATTTAAAACTAGACTGATTTTTGTCTAGAAAGGTACAGGAGAGATGCGATAGAGCACTTGTGCTACCAATAATGTGATACAGTTAATACAAATAATTTTTCCCCGATTGCTATTCATATACTGCCAGTGATTTCCACGTACAACTGGAACATTTTTTTTTTCCCCCAAGACATTTGTTATGTTCTGCCACCAAGATCAAGCTCTCACCCCAAAATCAACACCTTTCTCCCTTTTCCCCAGAAGAAACTGTTTCAACCTTCCCTGACCTCTCAAAGAGTAATTTTTTCACCTTGCAGTTCCAAGAGACTACACGGTGCAAGTTCAGTAATCTTGAAAATTTTTAGTTTTGGTGCAAATGATAACTTGCACGAATGCTTGCCTGCAATGGTGGCAGTAACATTTCTGTATTTTTTAGGAACTTCCTATATCAGGCCACCACAAAGGCAGTAAATGACAAGGGTTGACTAAAACTTCCCATACCAAGTAAATTGTATCATAGCTTTTTTTTTTTTCCTCCCCAGAGAAAGGTTGCTTTTCCATCTTCCCACTTGGTCTCCAGTGCACTGGCCACTGTTCAATTTAGCACACTCAATTATTTAAAGCACTAGTTATATCTAGTTTTATAAATTGCTATACTGTTACATATTCTAAATGTAATACTTTGCAGCAAGGTAAACTTTCTAAAAATTCTACTGAACATATATGAAAAAAGTCTACAAAATCTGATGACTATAATCAAAGTACTTCTTAAACAAATCCTTAACTCAGGAATTGTGAATTTTAAATACATTAATTACTTTATTTCGTATTTGCTCCTCATGAGTCAGCTTTGATCTGCTAAAATAACATACAAAAGACATTCTTTCCCCTCTCAAGATTTTTATTTCTGCATTATAAACAAAATGCTTCTTTTGTTAGTATTTAAAAATGACACTAAGATGACACAGCAAAGTGGTGTGGGTGAGAATGTGTGGGAAGCTGATCAGAAGCACAACGAACTTCTTGGATGTTCAGAGAACAGCTGATGCCTCAAGGGAAATTTGGAAAAAAATTTCTGCATAGAAACAATTCTGCCTATATATCACATTTTGTCTTTCTCTCCTAAGGTTCTTCATCACTGAGAATATTTGCTGGAAAACAGATTTTCTCTCTTGATGGTTGTCTAATCTGCCACTTACAGCTCAAGACATAACCCTGCTTATGACATTACCACTAGTTACAATGGAAAACTCCCCCACCTTCTAGCTATATCCCATTTTGCAGACTGAAGCCAGGATGATCAAAAGGACACTGTTCAGCAAAACACTTACCAGCTTAACTTCTAGCACATGCTTATGTCTTAAAGGATATGTATCCTCAGCAAATGAAGATGTGAGGACAGAACATACAAAATTTTTTTTCCATCTTGGTAAGCATTCAGGTTGCCATTCAGGTTGCCATCATTGCTGCCATCAGTGTCAGCTAGATTAAGGCCTATGATCATACGTTTACACACTACAAATTCAACTTCACATTTTTTGTTTGTAAACATGCTTACACTTGCTGAACCATTGATACTCAACCATTTTACTGTATCAGCCAGAATAAACAGAACAGGCCCAGGGAACGGAATGAATGTTACACATTATTGTGTAATACACAAATTGTGTATTACAATTTGTATTGTATTGTGTAATACACAAATAATATACACAATGTTACACATGCATACAAGGGGAAGAGAGAGAAACAAGCACTGCAGAGTCAGGCCAAACTGACAGAAATCAGTGAACAACAAACAGTAAGAACAAGATGAAACAGTGGAGAAACAGATCAGCTATGATGAGGAGAGGTTTGCACTTCAATTGATGTTCAATACAAAGAAGTCCATGAATGCATTTCAGCTTTCATACGTGCATTATGTGTGTCCTGTACTATCCAACATTCTTATGGTCAAAGTGCAAGTAAAAAATATGACAGGAAAAATAAAGAAGGCCATAAAAGTCACAAGGGCTAACTTTATCCCAGGAGACTACCCCTCCCTAGACTCGTTCTATAATCAGTAAGAAAAAAGGTCTGTTTTCAAAATGCAGAATGGGCTCCCACATGCTGCCTGCAATAATGTGGACCCAACCTAGAGACTGGCGAGGGGGTAAGGAACAAATTATGTTATGGTTTATCATCCTACAGTAAGAGGATACAGTAGCATCTGAAAACAGTTGGGGGGGAAGCTTACAACTGGAGTATTGCACAGGGAAAAAAAAATATTTTTAAAGGCCACAATTCACATCTCTTCATGCAAAACAGGGGCACACTGGAAGAGTAGCATATACCAATTAAATTTGGCTTAAAAAGGTACATCTGAGATTTTATTTTAAATAAGCCCCCGGTTATACAGCGGGCATTACAAAGCAAATGAATATTTCAAATTCAAAACCAACTATATGTTCCATAGATTTGATATTACTGACAATTCAAGAGCAGATTGATGATTCTGTTAAGGGTGCTTTAAGATAAAATGAAAGTTGTGATTAAGAAGTTGTATATTTAAAATGGAACAACATATTTTTCTCTTTAAAGATCCACAAGACCTATATCAAGTAAGACTGAACTAAAATACAGAAATACTGATTTACAAAACCTTGTCTATAATCCACCTTCACTTATCTTTCTCAGTTAAGCTTTCACTTATCTCTTACTTAAAAAAGGAAGGTGAGGGAAAATTCACCTACATGTACTACATAGTCTACTTATGTAGCCCAAACAACAGCAATAACAGCATGTGGTTTCTCCTATTACAAAATGATATATTACATATCCATCTTTACCAAAGAAGCTAGTCACACAGCCATATACACTGGCATTCTCTTCCAGATCTTAGAAATGACACAAGTTCCTCCAGCCTACAAATACGTATATACACACACGCTACTTTATCTCTTCTCTATTTTGAGTTTGGAAGATGCATCAATGTATCAACATTTAGAACAAATGTAATTAAAAGCTACTTATTGTATTCATCCTCTATTAATTTCTTGCTTCTTTTACTATAGCTGTCTTTCATGGCCTTCAAAACATCATCTTTTAAGTATCAGTTGGTCCAGAATTCAGTGATCAAGGAGAGATGACCAAGAGACCCTATTTTTCCATAGTACCTGATAGCACCATGTTGTTCATTTTCGGACTTAGCCCTGGATCCCAGAACAAGTAACAGGAACCATCATTTAACTTCACCTTCCATTACAAAAGGTTAAACTGTCATGGTTTGTTACTTGTCTTGATGACCGTTCAGTTATTAGGAGTAAATTCTAAAAGGAACAAAAAAATCTGAAACTGGGCAGTTACTTCCTTTCGCAATCACCTCGTTGGTTTCCAGTTTCCTAGCGTGGCAGTCTGCATCCCAGGGCTGAAAATTTCAAAGCCAACATGTTCTTCTCTTCTGCCTCCCTGCACTCAGAGATGCGCCTGCTTAGTTCTTAACCCCTTTTCTGTCTTTTCCTTTGTATAAATTAGACGTTGTTCTTCCATTTGTTATTCTTCTTACGGACCTTATGCACAGAACAGTGCAATTTGCTGTTCCTCACCCGCCTCAGGATTCCTGAGTGAGAATCCTCCTCAGAAGGAAGGCTTGTCTTAACAATATTAGCAGTAAAAGACCCACAGATCTAATAACCATGGACTTTATTTGGAGAACGAGTACAGAAAAGGTCCTGATTATTACCACCTTCTGCAAAGTAGGTTGAGCTTTAGGCACACAAGTTAAATGTATGTGAAGATCTGCCCTGATACTAGGCTTACATCCTTCCCCCTGAAGACACTGATCTTAAAAATCAGTAGGTGGAAAGCTGCATTCAAAAACACTGTCAACAATTCCAACCTATAGGCCCAGTGAGTAATAGCAAAAATAAGTACTCCTTGTTAAGTGACTTCTGCTACACTAATGAATGGCGACCCCAGGATTTACCAGTTCACAGCTTCTTACCAGAGCAGTCCAAGATTGGTTTTGTCTGATAGTTAAAAAAAAAACCAAACAAAACCAGTCCTTGTCCAGCTAATTCTCTGACAGAGCTTCCTTGAACATGCCAATTTAGCTCCTAAATCCTGCTTCTTGCACAGCAGGAAGGCAGAATGCCTTCACAGACAGCGATCAGAATTTGCCTCCGTGCTTCTTTCTGTGTGAGCAATATCTTGGAAATACCCAACAGGAGAAATAGGGAGAAACAAAAGAGTTCACCACCATGGGACAGAAGGGGCTGCTTGATGGAAACCACACAAATGTGGTGCAGCAGAATTTTTTGTCCACTTCCCTTTTCTATTATGCTTCTGTCATGTATTGAGTGGGAAAAAAAAAGCCACAAAATATTAATTTGCTATACCTTTAATAAAACATTTATAAATGACTCATCAAAAGATTTCAGTGAGCCTTGAAGAAGATCCTTGACCTTCCACAATACTCTTAATAGTAGTTTAAGCCTTCTGCCTTTCACACGCATCGGGATCTTTTTCCACACTTCTTCGTCAATTCCTTTATGCAAGTCAATTATCTTTTACTGAACATTTTTTCCTCCATGTTTTAATGCTTTTTTCTGTAGTATTGTGTTTCTTCAAAAACTAAACAAAGACAGACCAACCATCTCTCTTGGCAAGCCAGTTTGAGTAATTTACTTCTCTGCCAAGCAGGACAAAACATTTAAAAACTAAGGTTAGCCTTGCATTTTAAAGATATCCTACACACGTGTGAATCAATTGACACTAACAAAGACTTTCAAGGTTCACAGTTACAATTTGTGTTTATTTGTGGATTAAACTGGTTCATATAATTTACTTTCTTTCACAAGTCTGATAAGTTGCCTGCTGTTAATTCACAATGATTATACCTCATTCTCTCTACAATCTCAGATTTTACCAGAGTGCATCTTGTAAATGTTTGGATATGACTTCACCTATGTTGGTAGAACTGACAATGTGTTAGGCTTACTAAATATAACTGATCCTAAATAAGTTTAGAACATGGGCTTCCAAAGCCATAGCATGTAGGTTGAAGTGTCTTCCATGGTTACTTTGGACACTTTATCACTTATTGTATGTTCCTATATGCTAAGGTTTCATATCCAAATATATCAAAATGGAGGATCTCAAATATAAATAGTCATTGTTTATATAATATTTCAAGCTCTTTGGAACACTGTGCATGTACATATTTGCAAATGAGGTATCAAATTCCAATATCTGTCAAAAATTTGTCTGGATGCTGAGTAACTCTATTCATTTCCACTCAGATTTCAACATGAGGTCTCATATACTTTATGTTCTAACTTCCTGCTCTGAAATAAAAGTTTCATAAATATATTTAAAGACTCCATAAAGAATATATGCTCAATTTATTATTGAAGAATATATGAGCAACACAAAAATCTAGAAGTGGCCCTAATAAAATACATATATATTGCACTAAAACCTGAAGATCAGTAGCAACTTAGAAGACAGTCTAAATTAACATTCTCCTGAAACATAAGTATATGAGATATAAGAAGATTCCAGAAGCAAGACTGCCTTCAACACACCACTGTGCAAGCCACCACTTACAGACTGTAATTAGCTGTAACAGTAGCAAAGCAGCTCTTCTGTCTTCAACAGGTGACAAGACCCAGTGTCTTCCACGGAAACCAAATCGCCAATTCCACAAACACAGCCTCGCCTTACAGACTGCCTCTCCTTAAACTGATTAAAAAAAACCCCAAAATTTACACACACAGAATATTAGTCTCCACACACTCAATGCAAGCCATGAAATATATCTTAGACAATTGCTTACACTGACACTAGCATCAAAAAAAAACCCCACCCAAAAAAAACCCCAAAGACAAAAACCACAAAACCAAAACAAAAAACCCACAACAAACCACAACCAACAACAAAACAGCAAAAACCCCGTGTCAGCATGTCTGCAAAAGGAATAATGATCGATCCCAAAAACCCCAGCCACAAATGATAATCAACATAAAAACCATACATTTCAAGTCAGGAAGCCTCTTTCCCCCAGAAAAACATATATGATATAAAAATTGACTCCAACAAGAACAAAGCCACCCTTACATTTCTGATCTCAGTGAATTCAACCCATGGGACACTCCAACTAGAACCACTCAGATTTAAAGCCATTTTATTATGTCGTAAAAACAAGGGGCCATGAAGTGATGCTTCCAAATAACCACAGCACATGTATTTTAAAAGTTTCTCGGAAAAGAATATTCTTGCCGAAGATCACTGGTAAAAATCAGTAGGCATTTAACAACGCAACCACATATTCATGCCATATGCCCAATAAGCACCAGAATCACTTGACTGTAGCACAAACATATGCTGGAAATAGATGTGCTAGAGGTCTCACATACATACCGAAAGTAAGGCTGAAATCGTAAGGTATAGTTTACACATTAATAACGTATGCAAATCACTGTGATCTTACCTAATGTACTGACCACAGTGTCTGGTAGAGGTACTAGACTGAAACAACATTCATCCCTCAATAGTTAAAAAAAACCCCAAAAAACAAAAAACTCCAAAATTAAACTATAAACTGAAAGAAAAGAGAATAATCACTTTTAGGAGTGAAATTACTCTCTCCCATTTCAAGCCACAGTATAGGCTCTCTATTGTCAAAAAAACTACTCCTAGGCCATATCTGGCAATCTAATACAATCACGCAAACACAGCTAAACACCATTACCTTGCTGATGTAGCACATAAAAACAAAGACTTGACTCCTTCTAGGTTCATGAATGCAAAAAATGTTTAAGCTGTGCAAAATAATTTCTTGTGATACATTACCATATGACTATATGTACCACCATAACTAAATCAAACAATTTAATACATGTAGATATTGCCACTTAACTGCTGGAATTACTTTTACTGCTTTCATACAGCTCGCATACCTGAATATCACAACTATCAGAAACGTAAAACAAGTTTGTTTTCATAAACTAGCATAAAACTCCATGCTGCTATACTATAGGACCAGACCTTCTTCCATATGTGCTTATTCCTCTCACATCCCCTTGTCAAGATTTTGCCTTTCTACCTTCTCAAACCAAGCTTTCCTCCTTGTCACCTGCTTTCTAACTAGGCCTAAGGAAATAAAAAACAGCAATTAAAAGAAATGTTATCTTGCTGTATGTCTACACAGAGAAGAACGTCTGTTGGTTTTTGTTTTTTTAAATGGCTATTGTTACTTAAGCTCAACTGTAGTTTTCCTTACCTTAAAGATAACAAAAAAGGTAAGGAAAGGTTAAGAGATACATTTTTGAGGCAGAAAGATTTTGAGGCAAAATCAAAATTTAAGGTAAAAATCTGAGTCATAGAAAAATAATTCAATTTGTCTAGTCTGTTGATATGTTATAACACTGTTTTCCTGGTTTTTCCCATCAGATATACAGAATTATTTTTCAATTTGTGGAAAACAATCTGATTTCAAGCTTGAGCAAGCAGTCTGTCATTTTTCTTTGAGCTATGAAACAGCATTAATTTATGTTTTAACAGTGCATTAATAGTATTAATCTATTAAAATTTATTTAATATTCAGTTCCACATTACCTAAAACAGTGAAAAGCAGATATTGGCTCACCTCTTTATTTCATAATTAAGGCTACCCAAACACAGTTCCTTCCCATTTAAGATATCATTCAAAATAAACAAACAAAAATCTTTGTTCAGAATGCTAACTGTAATGAAGTCATGCATTTATGACGTAGAACTCCTGCTGTACATTTCTCACTCCTTCCTTTTCTCCCAAAGTAGGATCAACTAGACCTATAATCTTTCCAATGAAATCATAGTGGCTCTTTAAGAGTAACGTAAATCATCAATTTCAGCCTTCTGGTATTTGTACTACTAAAAGTTTTGGCTAATATTTGACCTCAATCTTGGTACTGTGGTTTCAATACATTGCTTCTCATACTACATCCTGCAGCTCTGAATAATAAATTTCAAAGTGGCAGAGGTAGACACAGGCTCCACACCAGCCAAACAACACAGCGACATGTTTCTTTTGACAACAAATGGTCCTCAAAATACAGAACTCTGAGAAACAATTTTCAAAAGCCAAACAGCGATTTTACTACTGAGTTACAAGTAACCACAAGCATACAGGGATTGACTTCTAAAACGGTGATGTAAGAGTGGTGGTGGTGATGTCGTTCATCAAGAAAGACACAGCAGAGTATGGACAGAAAAGGAGAAAAAAAAAACCAACCCAAAACCTGTGGTATCTTATTAGACAGAACCTGAGAAGAGTGGAAATATTAATCTCTCCAGCTGAATAATATTTTGGTTCCTAACACCTACAAAGATAAAAAGGTTGTGTATATTGCAGTCAATATATTATTTAACTATAATGATATGATATCCAGTTTAAAAAAAATATGTTTTTTCCATTATAATTTGCTAATGGATACTGAAAGGAATAAATGTAAACTATTTAAAATTACAAAAAAAAATGAACAATGGTTTGACAATGGTTTGACCTGCCACCAGTACTACATGCTCCATTTGAAAATGTTCTTTGGGATTAATTACTTCATGAGAAAACAAATATGCACATTCTTTGTTTCTAAAAAGTTTAACTCGATAAAATTTAAGTTACATACAGTATGAAATACTTCTTTACAAAAACAATTGTTTCCCTATAAAACTGATTAAACCAAAACCTTTTCATATACAAGAACAGCAATTTTGATTGAAATCACTCATTCTGAATCTTTACTAAATAATTGCTGCCTTCATGCTTTAACAAAACTGTTATCTAGTCAGCATATTATTGTAGCATAGATGTCTATCTCTGAAATGTCAAATGCCATATCAAAAGTTCATACATCATTGTGTTCTCAAAAAGTCAATTTAATTAAAAAGTTAATCAAAATTTAATTCTACACTTAAGACTTTGCATTACCATCTACCTTACCCAAGATGATTTTATGATTTGGAACAAAAAGGTTCATTTTTATTCATTTAACTCAAAGTAAAAAAGGATGCCAGAAAGATATTGATGTGAACTGACGTCTTCCATTTATCAACAGGCAAAGTTTGGCCCTGGTAGGGACCACATGAGCCTCCTAATGCTGCCTCACCAATGCATTTGGTTATGGTACAGACTCAAGACTAAGAATAAAAAAGTACACTCTTCCTATGATCGGACTCATCACCTTTTAAATATCCTTAAATCAAAGCTGCCAGCAAGGTGTTATGACTTTCTGGCCAATAAAAACTACCAAGTACATCCATTCACTTCAAAAGAGCACCTATTGCACAGCAACAATTTTGGAGACTATTACCCTGTCCCCACTCACACTTAATGTCCGAGACATTATAGGAGCCATCTTGTATTCCATTTCAAGTCATTTAAGTACCCACAAATCTCCTGTGAAAACAAGGCAGAAATAGCCTCAGTGGAAAAATCAGCATCAGATTTACACCTTTTATATCTTCAAAATGGGACTTGAGCTCACGAAAGCATTCCGCAAAGCCTATGCACAGAGGTGGGTACTTTTAACTGCATTTTTGAATGCAGCCAGTTAACTAGAATTATTATGGATTTCTCTGTAAGTGGTCACTTGTGTCACATAATAGTAGATCAGTGAAAACTGTATTCATTTCTAGGCATTTACACTAACAAGAATGATTATAGTTAAGGGTCTCCTGGCATTTCCATTAGAAATCTATTTTTCGGGGACTTATACATCAGCTATAACAACATATTTTTGACTGAAACTTGATATGAAAGGTCTCAGCTATGCTTAAGTCAGTAAACGTTCCTACATCTTTGAAAAGGCTTCTTTCAAAATCGAAAAAAGAAAGTAATTTTGCGAGTCTTTTTTTTTTAATCTACTTAGGTTGTTAAGCATTTTATCCTGAGCAACCTAAGGTGGCATATGCTACACAATATGAACATTACATCTCTAATTCTATTAGGGATGGAATTCCTAAAAGCATCTCGCATCGCAAAACATCAGTGAAAAAGAGCAACAGGTCAACAGAGCAACAGTACAATGGATTGAGCGTTCACAGAAATTTTAGAGAGATTCGGACTGATTAAAAGGCTTCTTTGGAAGCCTTGCTGGACTTACATGAGTAGTGAAACAATGATGCAATTAGTTGCAAAATTCTGCTTTTCATTTGTAAATGACATGCATATTTGTTTAGTCCTATTTCCTTCTTCCCTGCATGTTATCTAAAAGAATAAATCATTTCATAATAAGGAATAATAAAAGAGTTACACTCCTAAATTATTTAATTTAGAAACTCAGTCTACTGGACCTTCAAACTAATTTTGTTTTACTTAAATTATGACTCCTTCAGTGCACATCTTGTCAAACATGGATTAACATTGTTACTCTGACTCCCCTGAGGGAGCCAACAGACCCTATTGGGTCAGCAGTCCTTGAAAGAGAGAAAAAAAAAAAATTCACAATGCTCTACAACTCCTTTGGAGCTGCAGGGTCTATTAACTCAAAACTACACTTTATAAAAGAAACAAATATGGATCACACAATGGACCATAATGACTTCTGGACTACTGGGTAATAATTGTTATGCAAATGACAACACATATTTACCCTTACGGACCATAAGGAATTAAAAATATTTCACTGCTTTTGCTAAATGGATGCAATAAAGTATGTGTGTGTGTATATATATATAT
>NW_008796044.1:5600341-5601389 GCF_000699145.1 Aptenodytes forsteri | reverse complement strand
CCTTTTTATAAGGATATAATACTTTTAATACTTTTTAAAAGTATTAAAAAACAATTTAAACTTCCATTAAAAAAAAAAAAATTAATCTACAATAGAAATTAGGACCAGATTTTCAAAAGGGCTCTGCATCCATGACAGTGAATAGTTTTTCAAAAAGCTTCAGTATTTTTTTCAGATACTTAATTATCTGAATAATTAATTAATTATTAATTAATTAATACCATGTTTTAACAGGCAGTTCTCACTGAGAAAAAAATGCCTTCAGTTCCTTGAAAGCAATATGAACTTCTGGCTACTTCACAGCCGTACACAATGGAAGTTAAATGAGAAACACTTCCGAAAATCTAAAACTAAATAGTCACAGCTCTCAGACATCCCAAAGAGATGAAAAAACACAAACTTTTCTGGAAGACCTTCTTCTCATCTCAAATGGGTTTAGCATGACCTTTACCTAACTCTACACTTTCTGCCCCATTTTTCTCCAAGGGTCATACCTAAAAAAAAAAAAATAATATTTAGGGCATTTTGCACATTAGGGCCCTTCGCCCTATGTCAGTCCAAAACAACTTTTCAAGAAAATTGTCTGTGATGACTCATCTCTGGAATAGGTCACATTCACAAGTTTCTGCCATTTTGACTATTTAGTTTCCCAATTCCACAAGATCTGTACTGCACTTCTATTCAGGATGGAGCTGCTCCAGGTGAGCAGGCACGTTGTTCCCACTTAAGCCCATTCAGACAGGTTTACAATATTTAAATCTCATGAAAAAGTAGATAAAGCTAGTATTCTTAAGACATGCAGAACTGTTGTGGTTTAACCTCAGCCAGCAACCGAGCACCACACAGCCGCTTGCTCACTCTCCCCCCACTCCCCAGTGGGATGGGAGAGAGAATCAGAACAGTAAAAGTGAGAAAACTCATGGGTTGAGATAAAAAAAGTTTAATAATTGAAATAAAAGAAAATAGTAATAATAATAATAATAGTGATGATAAAAGAATATACAAAGCAAGTGATGCACAATGCAGTTGCTCACCACCCACCGACCGA
>NW_008796044.1:5590074-5600231 GCF_000699145.1 Aptenodytes forsteri | reverse complement strand
CTGAGAAGTCCTTGACTAGTGTAAGCACTGCTTAGTAACAACTAAAACATGGGTGTGTTATCAACATTATTCTCATCCTAAATCCAAAACACAGCACTGTACCAGCTCCTGGGAAGGAAATTAACTCTATCCCTGCCGCAACCAGGACACTAACATAATAGCAAGTCATAGCTACTGTAATTCAAAAACATTTCCAGCAACAGAGGAGAAGGTAAAGGATGTGTTGGGAGCCTTTCGTAGGTTAATTCATTACATGAAAGATCTCTGTTCCTGGTCCTCTGCAACCTGAATACTTCCACTCACAACCACCATAGGCTAATAAACTATCTAGAATAGAGGTTCACTGGCTACTATGCAGCAAAGAATTCAAAACTCATGACCACAGGAAGGAGATATTCAAAAACAGCAATCAGGACACTCAACTGCGAAGGAAAATTCTGGCTTTTAATCCATTTTCACAGAGTTGCTTAGTTAATGGAAATGCCTATTCATTAAAGAAGAAAGAAAAAATAGTCCAGAGAGGAGGCACAGGAACAAGGACTTTCCACTTCAAGCAGCTGGATTTTTTTAATATGCATTCATTAGTGCAATTTAATATACCACCTCTGTCCAGGCCAAACTTCCTGTAATTTTTTCTTCTACTTGTTCAAAATTTATAGAGTTGAATGTGTCTTTCAGCATAATCACAATGAATCAGTGGTTTGTCTATAGGAAAAATCAGTGGAAATACTCTGAACTGCTGTATCTGCTATAACAGCACATACTTGAAATGCAAAAATGCATCTCAGAAGGGTTGCTTTCTTTTCTCCATGTAGTTAAATTCTTATTACTTGAAAACTAACAAATGAATCCCTCTGTCAGTATTTACAGAATAAAAATTAATAGGATTTAACCTTGATGGAGATATGCAAAAAGCAGCTCAAGAGAGACAGAAATAGCACAGTCCCCTTGTTCTTTAAGTCTGGGGACATGGAAGAGCTCACACTCAAAATGCTTTATCTGGCCTGTGATAGCCTACGTTAAATATGATCTACAAATTCTATATCCAGTTGCATACATGTCAACCTCCTCAATGTTAAATGTCTTTTTGTATTTAGAACAGAAATTTTAGTTTTGATTGGGAAGTATTTACATACCTATTTGCCAAACTCATACAAAACGCACACATGCAATAGATGTGATTCCAAGTCTGGGAGAATCTTTGCATCAATTAGCTAATTTGAAAATACTTAGCCAGACAACTTGCATGCAAGGATCTTCATAGGCAAAACCTATAAAGTGAGAGCACTGCTACTTCACAACCTGGCCTTCAGACAGGTAAAACTATAACTGCAAATATGCCCACTCTGTCGCTATTCCTACAAGGCTTGTGTTATACTAGCCATTATACATCCATTGTACATAGCACTGTTGTCAAGAAATGTGAGCGGGGTGGGAAACCCTGTAGAAGCATAGTAAGAATAATTACAATAAAGCACAAAAGCTGCTTCTGTCCTGTTTATCTTTTTGTCAACCCACAGTATGTCTACAATTTTAATGTAATTATGCAAGTTCATTTATTTTTAAATTACAGATTGCATCCACCCATAGTAGCCAATTTTTCCATATTAATAACTCAAAGATATTTGACTATTTCTAAAGTTCTTAACTCTAAAGATGCTATCTTCCATTACCTTAAAAGAAGCATTTCAAAAATTACCTCATGGATGAGCACCCTCCTTTGAAATGAAGAGACTAAATCTTGCTTACCTAATTCATACAAGCACTAGCAGAGACCTATAGCACTAACAACTAAAAGCCTAGAAGGAATCTTGATTACTTCTAGAAAAATAAAAGAATTATTACTATGCAAGACTGTACTTCAACACCGTTGAATACCATAGACCTTGCAGAGGGCTGCATGGGATATGAAGATTAAAAAAGGGAGGGAGGAATTATAAGGATTTAGTCATGGTGCACTGACAGACTTTAGAGTCACTAAGAAGCACAAATACGACCATTGGAACAGCTTAAACTTGTAACAAGTTTGTAGAGCACAACATAAAAATCTTTCATTCTACTGCATGGCTCATCTATAAAGATTTTATGTGATTTTCAATAGAGAAGTTATGAAATAAAGCAGCCTATAGTAGGAGCTAACAAAGTACACTTCATGTTCATTCCCACACTTTAGCGCCAAGACACTGCCCATAAAACATATTAAAGATAAATATATCTTTTCTTCTATGGCAGGAGCCAGATTACTTAAATATTTATAGGTCAAGGCTTTCTAAAAACAAGGAGGCAATAATTATTAATTCAGTTGTACAAATCACCTCCAAGGCAATCTTTTTAAATTACTGACAACCATCCCCTGGTCTGCCGAAGTCAGCAATCACTTTGAAAAAATCACCACCACCAATGAAACAAGAAGATTTTCTACTGATTAAAGTTTTGCAACACTGTTTTGCACACCAAAAGTGCAATCCAATTAACAAACCATTTATATTGGACCTTAAAAAGAAATAACAAGAATTATGCCATGCTTCTAGATATATATAATATAGATACACATAATAAATATAAATATACATAATATGTTTCTGTTTCTGAGCTAGCTTATAAAAGTAGTTACAAACTCACTATATTCCTGCATATATGTTCTACAGAAATCATTTCACACTGTGGCTACATATGTTCTAGCAAAACCAACATGAAAACTTCAATCCACATGTAGCATACCAATAAGAATACTTGCTTTAGAATACTTGCTTTGGTCCCCAAGAATAAGCCTTTTACTTGAACACGGGAGCTCTTATTTATTTTTACATACCTTAAAGCTAAGAAAGGAAAACACGTCAATTAGAAATATGTAGTAACAAGAAATAGAAATCCATACTAATATAATTTACTTCAGTTCGAAAATAAAGGTCTTGTGATGTTATCCCAGACAATAACTGAAGGAACAGGTGAAACAGCTTTCAGTAAAAAAAGTTCTTACTTCTAAGATATACATCACCTGCTCTGCATTCACAGGAGTCTCTGTAGACACTTCAGTTTGAGTCAGTAGTGTACAAGCACAATAATTCAGCGAGAGCCAAATTCAAACTGTCTGCTGAGAAATGCAATTTTGTGTGAAGAAGCATATGTATCTATGACACAGGGGAAACAATAAAACCAACGGTCTCTAGCAGCAGGAAGTATTTAGGATTAGGGAAACAACACCTTCCCACTATTTCTAATATTTCCTTTTCAATGCATTTTCAGTCCCGTCCTCTCATTATTCTCGCTATGGATCATGTACAACAACATGTACAACCAGAATGGATCGACAAAAGAAGACACTGCTGATGGGAACCATTTTCCTCACCTCTTTCTATACCAGTATATATAGGACACTTTCTCCTGTTTTACGATTATCTCTCTCTTCATTTTTCTTTACCAGGACTTTTCCCCTGAGTTTTCTGGTTTGGAACAGCTCCACCCTATTTCCTTACCACTTAACCCCCATTTCTTTTTATATCACAAGCCATCTCTTCCTTTTTCACGCAAAGATAACTGCTGCTACTTGAGAGGTAGCCACACAGCTCCCGTTGTTTTCATAATCTAAGCCTATGTCTCTTGAGCTTCGTTCATCTCCCCTACTGAAAATACCTCGAGAAAACATGAGAGATTTTAAGAAAACCAGTAGTGGGTCTCTATTATCAAAAGCAACTGAAAGTCAGAGGTCTATCAGCGAATTACAGCTGTGCCTGTACTTTTTCAGGCTGAGAATATCCTGATCTATGAGTATGATACTTACTATTTTATGCAACTTTGGCATATCTCGAATATAGACGTGAAATAGAATATTAGAAAAGCTGCTTTTTTTTTTTCCTAGAGCTTTGAAGTTATTAGGTTCTGTTGTGTAAAACTTGGCATACACTAATAAGTAAAAGATGCTATCTTCCATTACCTTAAAAGAAGCATTTCAAAAATTACCTCATGGATGAGCACCCTCCTTTGAAATGAAGAGACTAAATCTTGCTTACCTAATTCATACAAGCACTAGCAGAGACCTATAGCACTAACAACTAAAAGCCTAGAAGGAATCTGGATTACTTCTAGAAAAATAAAAGAATTATTACTATGCAAGACTGTACTTCAACACCGTTGAATACCATAGACCTTGCAGAGGGCTGCATGGGATATGAAGATTAAAAAAGGGAGGGAGGAATTATAAGGATTTAGTCATGGTGCACTGACAGACTTTAGAGTCACTAAGAAGCACAAATACGACCATTGGAACAGCTTAAACTTGTAACAAGTTTGTAGAGCACAACATAAAAATCTTTCATTCTACTGCATGGCTCATCTATAAAGATTTTATGTGATTTTCAATAGAGAAGTTATGAAATAAAGCAGCCTATAGTAGGAGCTAACAAAGTACACTTCATGTTCATTCCCACACTTTAGCGCCAAGACACTGCCCATAAAACATATTAAAGATAAATATATCTTTTCTTCTATGGCAGGAGCCAGATTACTTAAATATTTATAGGTCAAGGCTTTCTAAAAACAAGGAGGCAATAATTATTAATTCAGTTGTACAAATCACCTCCAAGGCAATCTTTTTAAATTACTGACAACCATCCCCTGGTCTGCCGAAGTCAGCAATCACTTTGAAAAAATCACCACCACCAATGAAACAAGAAGATTTTCTACTGATTAAAGTTTTGCAACACTGTTTTGCACACCAAAAGTGCAATCCAATTAACAAACCATTTATATTGGACCTTAAAAAGAAATAACAAGAATTATGCCATGCTTCTAGATATATATAATATAGATACACATAATAAATATAAATATACATAATATGTTACTGTTTCTGAGCTAGCTTATAAAAGTAGTTACAAACTCACTATATTCCTGCATATATGTTCTACAGAAATCATTTCACACTGTGGCTACATATGTTCTAGCAAAACCAACATGAAAACTTCAATCCACATGTAGCATACCAATAAGAATACTTGCTACTTGCTACTTGCTTTGGTCCCCAAGAATAAGCCTTTTACTTGAACACGGGAGCTCTTTTTACATACTACATACCTTAAAGCTAAGAAAGGAAAACACGTCAATTAGAAATATGTAGTAACAAGAAATAGAAATCCATACTAATATAATTTACTTCAGTTCGAAAATAAAGGTCTTGTGATGTTATCCCAGACAATAACTGAAGGAACAGGTGAAACAGCTTTCAGTAAAAAAAGTTCTTACTTCTAAGATATACATCACCTGCTCTGCATTCACAGGAGTCTCTGTAGACACTTCAGTTTGAGTCAGTAGTGTACAAGCACAATAATTCAGCGAGAGCCAAATTCAAACTGTCTGCTGAGAAATGCAATTTTGTGTGAAGAAGCATATGTATCTATGACACAGGGGAAACAATAAAACCAACGGTCTCTAGCAGCAGGAAGTATTTAGGATTAGGGAAACAACACCTTCCCACTATTTCTAATATTTCCTTTTCAATGCATTTTCAGTCCCGTCCTCTCCTTATTCTCGCTATGGATCATGTACAACAACATGTACAACCAGAATGGATCGACAAAAGACGACACTGCTGATGGGAACCATTTTCCTCACCTCTTTCTATACCAGTATATATAGGACACTTTCTCCTGTTTTACGATTATCTCTCTCTTCATTTTTCTTTACCAGGACTTTTCCCCTGAGTTTTCTGGTTTGGAACAGCTCCACCCTATTTCCTTACCACTTAACCCCCATTTCTTTTTATATCACAAGCCATCTCTTCCTTTTTCACGCAAAGATAACTGCTGCTACTTGAGAGGTAGCCACACAGCTCCCGTTGTTTTCATAATCTAAGCCTATGTCTCTTGAGCTTCGTTCATCTCCCCTACTGAAAATACCTCGAGAAAACATGAGAGATTTTAAGAAAACCAGTAGTGGGTCTCTATTATCAAAAGCAACTGAAAGTCAGAGGTCTATCAGCGAATTACAGCTGTGCCTGTACTTTTTCAGGCTGAGAATATCCTGATCTATGAGTATGATACTTACTATTTTATGCAACTTTGGCATATCTCGAATATAGACGTGAAATAGAATATTAGAAAAGCTGCTTTTTTTTTTTCCTAGAGCTTTGAAGTTATTAGGTTCTGTTGTGTAAAACTTGGCATACACTAATAAGTAAACCTTTCCCTGACAGAAGATAACAGCTCCTTTGTTTCTCCAACTCCCACTTGATGGAAGGATTATGCACTCAATCAACCCTAATGGCTCCCACTAAGACAAACCAATCTATTGTAACTATTTAACTCCATGTACACATAGTCCACATGCTAAAATCTGTACATACTTTAAATTAAATAAACTGTTCAGATTCCTCTCTGCAGACCCCCAGTGACCCACAGTATGAATAGTTATATTTAATTAAATATACAACCAATTACCTCAAAAAGTGTATATTTTCTGGCTAAAAAATATATCCATGGAACATTTCTCTCTCTTTTCAAGACATCCTGTACTAGAATCCCAGAATAGCTACAGACCAAGGAAGGGGGGGGAAAAAAAGGGAAAAAAAAAAAAAAAAGAAAGAAAATGTTGACCTATTTAATAGGTTATAAGCCAAGACACATGACTGACATTATCCATAGAAATCCTCATGTCTTATCTAGATAGATCAAATGTACAACATGTTATGCAGAATCTTCAGTGGTGTCTAGGGAAGAAAATTTATTTCTGTACTTCTTAATGAACCTGTACCAATTTTTTAAAATACTTTATGAGGGAACTGTTGGGAGGAAAGGGGGGAAAATTAGAATGGAGAACAGTATTAGCTGCTGTGTTGTCAAGGGGTCTACTCTAATAATTAACTAAGGAGATGAAAATGTGAAAATGTGACATCCCAGCTAGCACTGGTTATTTAAAAAAGAAAAAAAAAAAAAGAAAAAAGACTATTAAGCTCTCTGGAGATATTTTTACAATGAGTAGTTAGTATTAAGGAAAAGGAAGGTAGGAAGAAAATTCAAGTACCATAAGAAACACCTGGAAACTATTTTGAGAACATTGCATTAGACTCACTGCAATACAGCTAATCTTATGTAAGATCAAATTCATTAGCCCAGGAAAACCATTTTAGTAGCTTTCATACCTCTCCATGTTTGTTTTCCACTGTTACCCGAATAAAAGAAACCTTAAGAAAGTCTACAGTATAACCAGCATAAAGCACACCCTCAACAATACTGCAGGGCCTGGTCCAGAGAGGTGAGTGGAAGTAGCCATAATCATTATTGTATTGCATAAAATCACTACCTGATGTATATTATTTCTTTGCAAAATAAAAGAAAAAAAAAAAGAAGTCCAAATATTCATTACACTTGTCAACAACCACATACGCCTGAAGCTCTCACTTTTCTCATGCGCATTCATTGCATTGCCCAGAGCTGGAAAGAATTATGTTCACAAGTACCAGTACTTAGAAACCATTTTTGAAAACTAAGATATATGCCAGTTTAAGTTTCTGACTACAAAAGGTTAAACAGCTTACAGTGTCAACCCTGTGGTATACAAGAAATATTTGGTAGGCAGCTGTAAAGCCTGTTACACTATGAGTTTATGATGTGAAGTATTTATCACCCTTAAGAATTCAAAGTCAACAATAATATTCCTGAACATCCTAAACACACATTTACTTTCTATAACGGTGACTTTAAATTCTCCTGTTCAACAAAGTAAAAACTTTATGATTTACTTCATGAGACTGGAGACAAGCCTTGTGCCTGCAGAGCTGCACAAATGCATATGGCAGATGGAATATGTCAAGACTAGAAGAGAAATGTAAGGACAATAATTTTAAAGTAAGTTAACATTGGAATTAACAGAAATGATGTCAAGCTAAGTAACTATGATTGTTTAGCCTTCCTGCCAAAGCAAAAGTTTGATCCCATTAATGTTAATTACATGACCCCAGGCAATGATTTGCCTTTATCTCAAGTCAGTGGTGTTTGCCATGACTACAGGAAAAGCAACAGCAAGCCCATGGCTCAGAAAATAGGTCCATAAATCCAGAAGATTCTTTCTGTGTCTCTCATTATCTCAGAAGTTTTGCATCAGCTAGCATTCAATGGTATTGGTCCTGGTTTCTACCCCAAATTTTGGTGACTTTGCAAGGAAAAAGTTGAGGCCTTGGATACCAAATATTTTGTTGTCCGCTTGCATGTGTCACTTCTCATTCATTTAAGGCCTATCAGGGTATATTAGTACTTGTTATGCTATACAGATCATTGTAAAGTGAACTGTTACATTTTTCAGTTAAGCAGATTAAGAAAATAGTCTTGGTTTGAAATCTCTTCTGAAGCTGTAAATGAAAAAAAAAATATGTAAAATGAATGCCTGGTTTTAAGAAATAGGTAGCTTCTTAGAATAAAATAAGCCCAGAGCTCGAATGCTTTAGGCAAATGTGTGGGACAAAATTGCCTATACATTTCCTGCCCCCTGCCCCGACCCCCTGGAGTTGTGCAGATAGTCTGAAAAGACTTTTCTCACAAAGGTCAAACACTTCATTATAGAAACACAATAAACTGACTACAGAAAACTAAAAATGATACAGACTAACTATAAAACAGAGTAAGTGTCAGATCACAGTATTCTGATATGCTATCACCTTTGATCGGGAGACCAAATTTCTAGAAATCATTGAAAGAAGCAAAGAAAAGAAGATCCAGAACAATCTTCACAATCATTTCTTTTCACAAGAAAAGAAAACATTTGGCACTACCTTCCAGCTTTGAAGACGTGCGGATATGACACTGACCTAGCAGATCGCAGTTCCAGCAAGAAAACCCTCATCATTCCCACACTGCTCATGGCCCTCCATACGTTCATCTCCCTCCTACCCATAGTTCTTTCAATGAAAAGCAAGTGGTTTGAAAAGCAAGTGGTTTAAAATACAATGCCATTTTCTTTCTTTGCACTTAAAGCTCCTGAAGGTAGAATACTAAATCACAAATTTAGTGAAACGAAGTTTGGAAGCCCATTTCATCCACTCAGAAATATTTCACAAGTAATGTTGCTCGGGGCGAAATTATTCGGAGTTTTCCTGGTATCTTGAAAAAGAGCAGTCCCAGGCTCCCTGTCACCAAGACCTCCCAGCCTCACAGTACAACCACCAGTAATGTTATCCTCAAATTGGGCCAAGGGCTATATTTTACATTATGGAAAAACTGCTGTACATCACACAATGCATCGTTTGAGAACAAGTGTTTGCCAGTTCATTCAGTGCAACACGTCTGAGAACCCAAACATGCCACTGAAAAATTAAACAAACTATTTTAGTAGTAGAATGATATTAACACAACTGATAACTTTCAAAATATTATTTTCAAATGCATCATTACAGCTACAGCAGTATCCCTAAAATCACATTTGTATTTAAAAACTGTTTCCTTACAACTTCTTCAAGAATAACGGAAAGTTTGTTTCAAGCAATAAACTTCTATCACTAGTAACAAATGTTTCACGAAAACACATTTGTTTTGTATCAGTTGCTGCAACCAAGCTTCAGTGTCTTCATTTTGTCCTTCTTGTATAAACCCTTAAGAGTATTAGGCCAAATTCTGTGTCCTTAACCAAGTAAGATGTAAGTTAAGATAAAAAAAACTTCAAAACTCGACCCCAAGCATTTCCGAATAAGAAAAGTAGACGTTAGAAAAGTTTAATCTAAACCAAGAACAGCTTCTTCCGCAGTATGAATCTGAGACTCCTCCAGTTTTCTCCACACTTCATTAGTCTCCCAGGTAATGAAAGCGAAACATAGAAAGTGTTGAGCTATTAAGCTATGCACATTCAGCATTTGAGCACTGTCAGTTCAAACTATTTAGATAAGAGAGACAAACGTCTTGAAAAATTAAACTGGTGAAGTCATCGACTCGGTCATGACCATCCAAAATAGTGTCAGGCTACAAAATATTGGTAAGCTTTGGATATACACAGAAGTAAAAACCCCCTTTTTTTTTTTTTTTTTTAATCGAAAGTGCAGCGCTAAGACAAAACGGCAAATTATTTTTTTTAACGTCACAAAAAAAATTAAACCAAGAAAGGCGTAAAAACGGGTTCGCCATTAAAACCTCGACTTCGTTTCCCCACGAACCCGAGGAGGTGGAGCCGGCGGGGCG
>NW_008796044.1:5589455-5589792 GCF_000699145.1 Aptenodytes forsteri | reverse complement strand
GCGGGTGGGGGGGGGGGGGAGGCGCCAGCCACCCCCTCAGAGAGCAACCAGCCCCAAACCCCTAAATACTCACCATATTGACTTCTGAGACCATATCTATACTGGCAATGTCTATGTTCATGCCAACAGCCACTGGGGGACCTGCAAACCGACAAGATGGTCCGCAATGTGATCTCTAAGAACTTAACTCATTCTCACCAGAGTTAGCAGGACTAAGACAGAAACGAAGCGACGTTTAAACAAGAACAGAAAGTCAGGAGGAAGGCAAAAAGCGTTCCCCGCGCCTTCCCTCCCCCGCCCTCCCGAAAGCAGGCTCCCACCGACCCCCGGGGCACGC
>NW_008796044.1:5588017-5589360 GCF_000699145.1 Aptenodytes forsteri | reverse complement strand
GAGCGTGCGTTTGCAGCGGGTTCGCCCCGCGGGCCCGCCGCCAGCGGTGCTTTATGTAACAGGCACACACGTGTTAGCAGCGGGGCGCTCCGCCGGCGGGTGCGCACCCGGAGAGACCGGGGCGGGCAGCGGCTCGGGGCCAGCCGGGGTGCGGGGGCTCCCCCGCCCCCCCCGCCGGGAAGCGCGGCTCCCGCCCCTTGGGGGACGGCGGCCAGTGAGCCCCAGAAGGGGGGGCGGGGGGCAAGGGGACACCCACAGCGAACACGTCCGAAATAAACAAACTAGTTCGAAGTAGGCGCACGCAGGGGGTTAAATGACATTTTTTGTATCGGTTAACAGCACATCTTGTACTCAAAAATAGTAACTGTGATCACAGGCACATTAGGCTGAGAGGAACAAACGTTGGGTAAACTTAAGAGATTTGCATCTCGATAAAACCAGTTAAACAAGGGCTTAATCACGGGTTAATAAAGTATCAGCACACACACAAAATGAGGGACCGATTACAAATATGACAGAGATTCAAGTGATCGCATTAAGAGCATCCTGTGCTAAGAAAATTGAGTAACAATGGGCTTAACTTTGGATCAGCTTGAGAAAATGGCAACACACACACCCCCCCCAAAGCAACAGCACCCACAACATGTTTAAAAACCACACACACCAAAGGTACACAGCCCGGGTATGTAATCTCTCATTCAAAAACAGTCAAATTACCTCCAAAATCTGGCCTCAAGCGAATGTCATAGCCCTTCAGCAGTCTATCCACGGTCTCTTTTACCAGTGACATATTACTAGGGTCATTGACACTAAAGAAAAAAAAAAAGAGAGTAATACCATATTATTTCTTATTTCTCAGACCTAAGCTGTACATTCCTCTCAGCAGCAGCATGCAGTGCAATTCAAAGTAAAGCAAAAGAGGTATCTTCATCACTTACCTCTGTGCACACACCGCGGCTATTATTAAAGGGAATGACCAAATCCCAAAGTAACCCTTTTTCCGGACTCTCAGCATCCCTTTAGCTTTTGATATGATTTAGGGTTTCAGTGAAGAGAAGAAGAGATCCAACTTATTCTGGCCAGTGCAGTAATTCTAATGTGAAGCGCATGCGCACGGCGTACCACAACATCAAAAGGAGCAGTGGTTGCTGCTGGAGATGGAGAAAATTTCCTTGCCAAAAAAAAAAAAAAAAAAAATTAAAGGGGAATAAGGAAATGCATTATTTAAAAAAAAAAAAGTCATCCACAGGAAGATCGAGTATATTTTTGTTGTCCTTTTTGTTAGTATAGAATATAAATCTCAGCAAGGAGAGAAGTTTTAGGAGTTGCAGGGTACAGCAGCT
>NW_008796044.1:5586880-5587586 GCF_000699145.1 Aptenodytes forsteri | reverse complement strand
CCGCGGCCCACCCCCCCCGCGGCCGGGCCCGCCGGCGCATTTTCCATAAATCGACCGATGTTTAACCTAGGGATGCAAGTTCCTCAGGTAGAGCTAAGCGGGGCCACGGGGCTGAGGGAGCTGGCGGGGGGGGGGAGGAAAGGGGAAGAAAAACACCACCCTGAAAGGCAGTCAAGCTTGTAGTGACCATCCAGACCCCGTGTAGGTTCATAAGCCCACTTACCTTCGTGGGTAAAACACCCGAGCTCTTCAAATGCAGCGTGTGATCCAGTTAATGCCTCGGAAGAAACCGGAGACGAGCAGAAAGCTGAATTAGGGATGCTCTGGGTGACATTTAAATCCTGAGCAGAAAAAAGAGACAGAAAGGAGAGAGAGAAGGAAAAAACCTAAAACCCCGAAAAACAACAAACACCGGAGTTAAATTATTCCTCGCAAATCTGCTTTGTGCTCGTAGCTCCTTTTACACCTCCTCCTCCACCTCCTCCTCACGCACATACCCGCTCGGCCCCGCGGATCTGTGCTGCTTCACCGAGCGGATCTGGGCGTGCACACGTCCTCGGCCGGCCCGGGCTGCGCGGGGAAGGGATTGGGAACACTTGGGGCGTCAATTAACAAAAGAAATATTTAACTCGCTGCAGGAGGGTGGAGGAGGGGAGGGGGCACAAAAAAAAGGCACAAAACAGCGCGGGCGGACGCGCACAGCGGG
>NW_008796044.1:5558105-5586400 GCF_000699145.1 Aptenodytes forsteri | reverse complement strand
GCGCTAAAAAGCGGGGAAGCCCCGCGGCGAGCACCGCAGCATCCACCTGCCGCCGAAGCGGGGCCAGGGGAGCCCGCCGCCCCCCCAGCGGCGCGTCCTGCCGCGGACGAGCGGCTCCCCCGCCCCCGGCTGCACCCCCCTGCGAGCCAAACACGCTGGCAGTGTTTCCAGCGGGATGAACAAATCGTGCCCCCCTCTCCCCACGCTATCAACGCCTGAAAACACCACGTTGTGCCTTTGAGAGCAAGTATCTGCTTGTTTTTTTGCTTCCAGGGGAAAAAAAACCAAACCCAAAACCCAACATCCTTTTGGGGGGTTGGGGGAATTCACCAAGACGTTTTCACCACCTTCTCCCATTTGTAACAATTGGAATTGCAGAGAGGGAGAAAATACACTTTTCCTGTTGAAACAGACCAGATTTGGTGTGTGTGATAAGTATGTCTCATTTGTGTATTCAAAAGAAAAAACCCCAAACAACTAAGTTAAAGAACATTTAAGCATTTGTTAAAATTACAGTCCCCCCATTTTTCAGCTTTCTGTTCCATGGCTGATGTTACAGAGCCACTCTCCCTGTTCACCAGTGGAGGTTTCTGTTCTCACACAGCTAGTCTGCTTCACTGCCAAACCTCTTGAAATATAGCCCTGAAAGGAAGATGGTGGATACTCTGTGAAGTGAATCATTCTTACTTTAGAAGTATAATAGGCAATTTTTTTTTTCTCCTGCAATCATATGATAAGAACAGGAGGTCTCGAGGTAACACACTTTAATCCTGCACTGTGAAACTCACCTGCAAGCGCTAACTTGGGACCACATCTGACACTCCTGATTTCTGAGCTGTTTCTGAGTCTCTGCTATTAATTACCATTACACCACAGAAATGTTTCATCCACCATGTCTTGAGTATGAACCAGGTATCAACAAGAACCTGAGGCTGAAGGCTGGTTATATTCAGTGCTGGACTGACAGGAATTTTTGATTTACACATCAACATAAAATCAGGGGCAGAAAAGTACCATATTTCCACAGGAATGTTAGAATAGTACACCCAAAGAATTCAAGCTATGCCAATATGTCTAGCATTTGTTCTCTGACCTGGTGTATGCACTAATAATCAGGGAACACTCATTCTGGGCCCAGAGTACCATTGTGCCACGTGTAGTGAAGCCTGCTCTCAGTCTGGCTATTCCAGCAAAAAGGAATGGAATGCATCTCAAACAAATTCAATACATATGGATATCATGGTGCATTATGTGTGGAAAATTAATGTATATCCTTGGCTTTTGGAAGTGTAAAGGCTCTGTTGAGCCATGCTTGGGATGATCCACATAACTCATTATTTTTGCTAGCTGTAAATGCACCACTGTCTAAATGGGTCTATACCACTAACACTTCCTTACCACCATTCCAGGCTCTGTGTGCCCAAACAAGTCTATGTGATAGGGGTATCATCATTATATATTGACACAGAGTACAAAGTCATACAATACTTTTCCTTTTGCAAATGGTTTCATGCTTTGCTACGCACTTTTGACAGTATCACTTTTTCTCTGACCACAGGGTTCTGGTCTATCTCTGTCATTCAAAATTTCTCAGCACCTTCAAAATGTCCCATTTATTTTAAGCAACTTGCCAAAGAAATTGTTCCCCTCTTTTTCTCACTTGTGTCTGTGTGTTTGATTGAAAAGGAGAGGAAATAACTGGTGCAAACACCAGCATTGGCAGGATGCAGAACTGTTCATGTAACATGTTTAAGGAATGCTATCTAAGATTTTGCGTGTCTTACAATGGGGAAACAACCTGGTTCCCAGCTGGATATGATACTTCCAGCTCTAAAAATATCTCAATTAGATTACAAGTACTATCATCTTGCAGAAAAGCCAGGAAAGATGGTCATGTTTTAAATGCCAATTGCAGATTGTTTTGATTCTTGGCTTTCAAGTTTAGGAGTGCAAAAGAATACCCCCCAAAACTGAAATACTCTAAATTAATGCCCCACAATCCTTGCTGACCAGCGTGTGACACTATGTGAGAAATCGGCTATAAGCAACATCATACTTTGCTTGTCATGTCAGCCCTTGACTGTAGCAGTATATTCCTGTCACTACAAGCAATATCCCAGGACATGTACTGAGAAGTGCTCTAAAGTGGCTTTTAAATGGTTTGCTGTAAATGTATAGATTATGCAAAATAAGCTTTCAGATGGAGTAAGAATTTCAGGATAGGTTCTCAGGTGATGTGATCACTCAAGTCAATGGACACAGAAGAGATGCTGATTTATGCTAGCCCAAGAACAGTAGTCCTGTATCACAAGTAATGTGAGTAACAAGGGCAATATCCCACTTAAAAAAAAAAAAATTCTTCTCATTGCACCTCAACAGGCTGGTATGAATACAGTTCTATGAAAGTGATGTTTCCTGAGTTTTTAAGCATTTGGGTAAGATGCAGTAGTATCAGAAACAGTCAGATGAGAGTTGTTTCCATGTATCAGATAAGATTTTATTCTCTAATTTACAGAAGAATGTTACTAATAATTTATTTTGATACATGATTCCAACTTCTGTAAAGCTATAAATTCATGTAAAATAAAACAAAACATAGTCAACCCCTGTAGAAATTTCCTGAACAAAGTTTCAATATACTTTATCGTGGTTTCACTTGTCATTTTAGGTCTTCAGATCTACTGTGTCACAGTCCATGCACTACCCACCATCCCATTAGCAATCAGCCTGTCAGCATAAAGATAGCTGTTACATCACACACACACACAAAATTATTCATGCAGGTGTACCTTGATTCTGCTTTTCATGGGCAATGGAATTCACTTTTGCATAGTGACAATCTTCTGGGATTTACAGGTTCATATTAGCTTCAACTACTGTATATCTAAAAGAAACCAAAATGGTAAAACTATCAACAAAAGCAATAGTGTATGACCTGCCAATTATACTGCTCTTGGCTCTTAAGAAATACGAAATGATCAGTATTGTGCAGAAACTGAGTCTGCTAAGTTGTTTAGGAAACAAGTACCACTTAATACGGCAAGAATTTCACTTAATTGCAAGAGAATAACAAATGGGAGGGGCGAGTAATAGTCTCTTATTGATTTACATCCTTATGTAGGACTTTAGTTGCTGGAGCTCATATTTTTTTCATTCTGTAACTCGCTGCATGGCATCCCCACAGGGTTAAAGTCACTATAGATAAGAACCTGCTCCAGATCATGACCTAGGTTGTACTTTATGAGTCAAAGACCTGCTGTATCTTTTAACAAAAATCTTTTGTGTAGCTTGGGTCTCTTATTGATTTACATCCTTATGTAGGACTTTAGTTGCTGGAGCTCATATTTTTTTCATTCTGTAACTCGCTGCATGGCATCCCCACAGGGTTAAAGTCACTATAGATAAGAACCTGCTCCAGATCATGACCTAGGTTGTACTTTATGAGTCAAAGACCTGCTGTATCTTTTAACAAAAATCTTTTGTGTAGCTTGGGATCAACAGATCTTAGATGTATATTGAGGAAGGCCTTTTAATGTGAAATTGAATTACAGATTTTAAAAAAAAAAAAAAGGAAGTAAAAGGTTGTGTGAGACATCCACAAGTGCTTTGATTGCAGACAATTGTTAGCAACTCAGTGGGGACTGGAGTGAAATACAAAATGTCTGGCACCTAGAATTATGATAGAATGAAATCTACAGTCCTCTTATCAAATCATGAAAGCACCACAAAAAGCCCTATTTCCTTCAAAGTGGTGGAATAAATTAGTTTAACAGCTATATAGACAGCAATTTTTGAATTCTTTAATTTTAGCTATGCTGGCACTTAGATAGCTAGGAAATATCTACAGTATACACATCCTTTGATAGGAAGGCAGGGCAGAACACAAGGAGTGATTTCATAGGGTAAGGATAGTAAAACACTTGAAAGACAGCACAAAGTGTACACCAAGATTATGTCACTCTGTGTCTAAATCTCGTCCATGCTGTTTGTGTAAGATTCAGCCCTGAAAGCAGATTGCAGAAACCTGTTATTAAATTAATGTAGTGGCATTTGTCTGCATCGATTGCAGGATTTGGTCTTCCTTTCTAAGCTCTCTTGGACAGAGAGTTGGTTTCCTAAATTTTTTATGTTGGGTAATACATTCCAGAATACTGCTATAAACAATATCTGAGGGTTCTGAAACGGTTAGGTTGGAAGCTTTTGGTGAAAAATAAAAATTGTTTTCTTTTTAAAGCCATTTAGCTTCAAACATCAGTCTTGGGTCTGGTATAACTGTATGCAAGTTTTAAGACTAAAATGGAAATCTACATATTCTTAGCTGGATTTTTCTTAGCTGGAAGGACTTCACTACTTCAGAAAACTCCTCCTCATTATTACCACTATCTTGACCAGGTGAGGGGACAACAGTGGGGAAAAAAGAAGTAGGAACTGAGACAGGAAAATTAAATAAGTAAATTAACAGGGAATATGAACAAGTAGTGAAGGGGGAGAGAAGAAAGAATAGTGGAGGCAAGTGTTATGCCATGGCACAATGAAATGTGAAGAGAGGAGAGACATTTCTTCAACAGGGACGCAAAAAAAAAAAAAATTACTGCTCATTTAAACTAACATGTAAAACGTGAAACAGTCATTCTATCTCAGGAATCAAACACGTTCCTACATCAATTCTTTATTCTCTAGACAAAGGGAGATTACTGAAAAGTGATCACTGAGACTCCTGACCTCTGTGATACCAACTATCAAACATGTTTTGATCCAGATGAAATATTTTGAGACTTAAAATTTATTTTTCCTGTAAATAAGGAAGCTACACAGGATACGTTCAATCTAACATGCCATTTGTAGTTGTAAAATATATTTTCACATGAAAAATATCTTAATGAAAGTAAATAAAACCCCAAGAAACCAACTGTGACCAGCATACAACAGCCAAAGCATAATCAGTGGATTCTATTTTAAGAATGCAAAATATTTTACACGTTTATTTAAAAAATACCAGTATTAAGCAATGCACTTTCTACTGCAAACAAGCACCTTGTATCTTCTGGTAAACAATCATCCAGGTTAAAAACTTAGCAATAGAAAGAGTTCAAGGAGAAGTGCTGTCAATGGATAAAACAATACTGTAACTGCTCTTCAAGCAGACTTTTTTCAGTAAGAACTAGGAGAATACAAGTTTGTATCTTACTGTAAAACAGATTACAGCTGTCCTTTTATTGGTGTGCTAGGAAAGGAGATGAAACTGCTTTCTGCAAACGTATAGCGCTATTACTTCAAGCCTTCTTGGAGAACAAATGGAGAACACACAGTGCTCCTCATCGTCCTTCACCTTCTTGCATGCCCACCCCAAATGTGCTTGTGTCAATATTCCTATTCGTTTCTTGCTATCCTAAAACCTCAACTTGTCCTAGTGAGGAGGAGATGTCCCACAGTGCTGCAGTAAGCATAAATACAGGTTTTGTAGCACATTTTGCCCCTGACTGATGCTTTCTAACTTTGTGCATGCAGGCCAAATGTTTCATGGAATCAATACTTGCTTTACCTGTGATCTGCCTCTACTAACAGGTGCTAGAAGGTAGAAATTTCACTGACATGTTTCTGCAATTACTAAGTCTGAATGGAATAGTTTTGCTGACGAGAGTGTTTTTATAGAGTTGCATTACCCTCTACAGAAAGGGTATTATTACTTAAATGGTATACCATGGAAAGGGACTGAGGGCCAGTCAAGATGGCAAGGCACTTGTCCAGCAAATGCAAAACCAGTGTTTCTACGTATCACTGAGAGCACTTGAAGAAGCAGCTTACACTTTATGGGTGTGTATGCATCAAAGCACATCTAAAGCAGTGCAAAATAGGTAAGACCAGATGAGTGAGTGAAGCACAAAAGTGGAATTTGAAAACACAAAATTAACTTCGTGTGGAGTACACAGGTGTTGCAAATCAGTCCTAGAGGAGATTGTAATAATCCTGGGAAAACAATTCAGAATGCTAGGATAGGGAAAAAAAACTCCAACACCCCCAAACCACCAACAAAACCAACTGTGGAATAATCCTGCTCAAGAAGCTATATACAGAACAAAACTTAGTAATACTGTCAGTATTTATCACTTTGCATCCAAGGAGCTCTCTAAAATACCTCAATGTTTCTGTGGATGGTTCTCTTTCATTCTCTCCTCCCACCCCGTTTTGTGCTCATACTTGGTAATTTACAAACAGTTATGATCTGGAAGAGATCTCAGTCATGCAAATAAGTAAGTTTCTACAATATTATTACGCCAATTTCACAGATGAGGTAGATGAAGCACACACTGGCTAAGCACCCAAGCCAATTCCTACTGAAATTAATGGCAAAATCCACATTCAGCTCAGGAACAGCAACATCAAGGCCCATCTTACAAAGCACTAAATGGTAGAAAACTGGAAGAGTGCCCAAGAGTCATGATTATTCAATAACTTCTTATCAATATGGTCTGTACCACATTTCCAGGGAAATTAAAAAGAAATACTTTGTAATTTTTATCTGGTGAAGTTCTAGATGGAAATGAAAACATCCTCAGGTTCTTACATGTTTTGAAGCTAGAGCTTCCAAAATAGAGGATGTGTCTTCTTGTAGAGAGGTCAAAGTCTGGTACAAGTATGTTTGGTCCTCAAACAGTGGTAGGGGGAGCTCAGAGAGGGTCTGAAGTGATTGTAAATTACCATTCTGAATTTGATTTGGGTGACCTCCTCCCTAATGTCTAGGGACATGTTGTATCTATCCCCCATATGCCAGCATAAGGTCACTTTAACAACTGGCATTATTGATCACTCTTCCAGACATGGACAGTTCAGTGGAATCTTAAACAAGGCAATAAAACTGTTTTCAGATCTGCTTTGAAGAATTGTGAATTGACCAGTCAGACCAAGAGTCTTGTCGCTGGAAACAGAACAGCAGCTCTGGGTAGTAATACTAATCATGGTATTAACTTTGTAAATTTATTCTCACAGGTGAAAAAAGCCCATATTTGATGTTGTTACACAGCAGACTCAAAGTACTGCTCTGAATTTTATGTCTTAATATGGCAATTTTGGACATCTCATGCTCATCAGGAGTAACTCTACAAATTTTACATCATTACAAAAAAAACAAACCCAAAAGTAGAGTTTAGAGTAAGACCTTCTCTGTATAGTAAAATAATTATGCATCTTCATTTATGTATTTAGCTTAACTTTGGCTACACCCAGCTGTTTAGCTCACTATGAAAAATTAAGTATACTGTAAGTAACTTCCACAACAAAGCTTGATAATCCTAACTCTATACAGGAATAACCTGTATGTCCATCATGCCTCAGAGTTCAAGTTCAAAAAGAGCTGGACCTGTCTTTCAAATATCTTTTAAGTTCTCGAGTTACACACTATAAATATGGATAATTTGCATCACCATAAGGCATCAAGGGTCATTTGAACATGTCAAGAAATTGAGAGCTAAACACTTTCTTCTGTAGTTTCTTGAAGTTTAAGTCCTGTTTAATTTTTTTCTGGGTTTGACCAGCTTCTTCCCAGCATTAGTCCCTATTATGACCTTTTACACTAAGTAAAAGATACAGTTGACACTGTCACAACTTATTGTTGAGGCTATGGATAAGAGTTCTTCTCTTTGCAGGGCAAGGCTGATGGATGTTGCTGTCATTCACTCGCAATTTTTTTTCTGAACCCATCAGTTTTCTGATGATGCTGTATGAGTCCATAGCCCCATGGGGGAACATGCCATATGCACAGGAGATTTGTCCATTACTGCCACACATAATTCTGCATTAATGACCTCTTTTTTCTTAAGATTATTACAATATAAAAGTTTATTATGATTCTAATTTATACTGCATCTACAATCAAAGTGATACTTTCACCGTTCCTTCATTTCAGACTTTGTTTTGAGGAAAAAAAGAAAAACAAATCTACATTCCATTTCCTTCTCCTATTTCATCACCTTCAAACATTCTCATAATACATTTATTTGCAACAACGAATTTATCTCTTGCAAGGAATGCAAGCACTCCACTGTCATTGATTTGAATATCCTCATTAGCAACCCTGCCTTTCTTTTAAGAAAAGAATTCTAAAATTCTCATTCCTACAGCCTATACCAGAACAGAAAAATGGTGAATAGTATAATAAATCCATTTGAAATAAATGCATTAGTACAATAAATAAATAAGTAACAAAATCTAAAACCATGAGATTTAAGGTAAGCTTCACAGGGTTTGAGAGAAAGTTTGCACTTCTGAAACATGACAAGATAAATATTTTCAGCCAATGACAAAAGACACAAATACATAAACATGTCTATGAAGAAAATCAGGGCCTGTATAAACATTTGGGAATATGTAGTGTGTTTACATTGTATATACATAGTTGACATGCATATACCATGTATCCTGAAAAGAAAAATGCAAATTACAAGTCAAAGGTGGTTTATTAATGTTACCTGAGGCTCTTCTTTGCATTGCCCTGATGCTAACAACTCTGTTAATGACTATGTACATCCAATACAGCACTACAGTATTTTGAAGGTCACACCAGTTTATATTGTCTTTTCACACTGCACTGAATATATGGTTCAGTATCAATGTGACATGAGAAGTGTGTCATGTCTGTCCTCCCCACTCCAACACTACTGCCTTTTTTTGCCTCCACTAGATGGGCACTGGACTGGTACATGAAACTTCTGGTTCTGTGCACCTGAGGGATAACTCTTATTCTAAGATGGTCTTTCCTGGGCCAATTTAGAGAGATTTCTAAGTAAAAAATGTTGTATATGTAGGTCATACATCAGAATCTAGATAGGTCCACACTACAGCATGATCCAGGTTGTAGAATATTCTTACAGTTGAGAGTGTTTGCTTGTCTTCAGAGAGATTAGGACGATCTGTAACAAAGTCTCTTAGGACAATTATCATACCAAATATAAATGAGTTGGATGTCACATCACAACATAAATTGCAAAGACAATTTTGAAAGTAATAAACAATTGCATCTTGGAACAGCTCATTCTGAAGCATACAAGAGAATAGGCTATTCTTGACTTTGCCTTAAGTAACTTTCTGAAATAATTCCTGTAAATAAGTATGATTGAACTGCTAAAGAAAAAACATAATATAATTAAATTTGACATGTTTTGTGAGATCAAACTAAGTGGTAGTTTGCAACACTGAAATTCAGGAGCTGGATTCTTTTTAAATGAGTCGGCTACAGCAGTTTGAAAGACAATGAAGTAAAAAGAATAGGAAACTAAATTCCATAGGAAGCAGCCTGGACACCATCCTGTTAGACAGTCAGGGGAGAAATCTGAAAACTCTTGTATACCAAAACAACAAAAATGAAGTGAACAGGGCAGGTACTGAAGTGGTTTAAATATAAAGTTTGTAGGCCTTCAAGCCACTTTTTCTGAATGGAACTTAAATTATGGCAGCAAGCAAGATTCTAAACAATGTCTGGCCAGGAGGTTACAATTCCGATATGATTACCAAAAATAAGAACAAAATACGGTAGAAAACAAACTTTGGAACCTTAGCAGAATGCATGTGGGATGTCAGTACCCCCAGAGATCTTTCAGTGAGAGAATCTTTTTTACTTAGTTCTTTAGACATAGTGAATACAAGATACCTATATACAGAAGTGAAGTAGAAAACAGCTTTTGAGGCATTCCCAAAGATAGAGATATCAAAAAATATAAGAGCAGTGGATGAAATAAGAGGAGGAATCACATTGTTATAAGAATTACATGACTTTATCCAAGAGTTTTGAAAGAACTGCCTAATGCAGTAACAAGCACTATCAGACAATCTATGAAACTCAGAGTTAATACCTTCATGATGTGTATACACCAGACTAGGTTTTGAAAGAACTGTATTTCTCTAACTCCTCAGAGTTCTTTGGAAAACTGGTAGATAATATCTGTAGAACTCCTCAAAGAGTAAGAATGTTCTTTCAGGTTAAGTCTGAACTGAGACATATATGGTCTACTACACGGATTCTAATTAAGGACTCAGGTATGCTAACATTATAGTAAAATCTTATGCCAAGCTTACTAAGATAAATAAAAAATAATATATATTACCACTTCAAAGTGTCTCCATCAGTCAGATGAAACATCTGTGAAAGGCTGAGACTTTCTCAAGAATAAATAGCTAGTCAAAAGTAGAAAGGGAAATACTTCTTGCCCTCTTTCCTGCTATGAATTCTGGACTGCAATTCACATATGATCATAGGATAAAACTTCCAAATTAGTTGCATCATGTAGTTTCACACCTTCCTTGCGGTTGACCATTAAAGTGGATAGACTACTATTACAAGTTGGGAACAGAAGACATATGATAAAACCATTGGTTTGGGTCATTCATGTCTAGATGCAGTATGCAGAGTACTCATGCTGGTTTTAGTTCCTGCTAGCTTTGGAGTCAGTCCATGGCTTACTCTTCCTCATGATGCGTAATTCAGGACAGATTTCTGTTGAATAATAGGGAAACTAAAATGTTTACAGTGGGCTACAAAAAGGTCTGTTACTCCTATTCCATTGAAGCCCTGTTTTGATCCTTTAAGAAAGATTGAAGTAGTGCATTGCCTCTGAATTTGTACCTTTCAAAAAAAACACATCTACACCATTGTATCTTTGGAGGGGCTTCCTGTGGAACTATGTTTAGTCTAGGTATCAGGAGCTCAGCTATAGCAGCACGAAACTCAGCGTGCACTAATTAGTCAGACTTCTCAGAAAGCACTTGCAGGCCACACTGAGCTCTGCCATGCTGCAGCTCACCACTGGTGTTTGAAACACATGCTAGCCTAAAAGTTAGCTTAGTCTTGTTGTAACTGCAGTATAGGAGACCCTGCAAAAAGATGCATTTTGCCCTTGCTTGTAGGTGTCAATGTGCTTGAAAACAAGACATCAGGCAGTTGAAGATGAATATAGGATATACACATATACTATATTATGTCATATCTTAATAATATCTTCTCTATATATGTATAGAGAGAGAATATATACCTATATCATGTATAATATTATATACACTTCTGGCTTTTTCTTTGCTTTGCTTCAGCTGAAAGTTGTATGTTATGCACAAAACAACTGAATCATGAAAAACAAAGGCATGTTATTTAATGCTTTTAGTGGAGACCAGCAATTATTATATTCTGACTGTTCAAGGGTGTTATTTTTGTAAACAAGAAAGAAACTAAATGAGCATAGAATTCATCATTAGGAAATGGTCTCTTATTCAATTAATACACATTCAAGAGAGCCCCATATGCATGTGCTCTCGTCAGTGAAGTACTGCAGGAAAATAGGAAGAGATCTCCCAGGGTGCAGCACACCCTGCTTTCTCTACCATATGCCTTCTAAATATGTTCCTCCGTGTCACTATACTCACAAGACAACTTGCTGATTCTTGGCAAATTGATTCTGATACATTAAAAACATATAATTCCTAAAGAATAGGCATTGATTATTAAAAAAACCAAACAACACCCCCCCAAAAAAAAAAAAAAACCAAACCCCAAACCCCAAAACAAACAAACAAAAAAACCCAAAGAAAAACACCCTTACAGAAGTGACCAGTGAATTCTGGCAATAGATATACACATTCAAAATTGTGGTGCTGTCCTTTGCTTTCTGGAGTAATTCCATCTAATGTCCCATTCCTTTCCAAGCTATGGCCTCAACAAGGTGCTGAAAACCAAAGCCTAAAAACCTCAAGAGATACTCCATGATGCATGAAACATATTAGTAGTATTTATTTGGATGAGGTACTACAGACACGAGTTGTTATAAATTTAAAGAAAGCATGACATAGATTCGGGGAAACCATAAGCTGTTTTGAGGTTAGCCTAAATGTGGATTAAAAAAAAAAATGTAGTGAATTTTCAAGAAGAATACTTTAATGTATTGCCCTTGTTTTGTTTTGTATAAGGCTAGAGGAAGTCTAAAGAGTTCAAATCATTAATAAGCTGTTGGTAAGTCACAGATTTTAAATAAAATACTAAAATTTACATTTACCATGTAAATCTTCAATGCTGTTCTATAAAGTTGTGCAACAAATTGGGTAGGAAGCTTTGTTCCTAAAGAGAGACTTTTAAAGGCCCTCCAAATAGCCACAGAATAAGGAATTATTAATTAAGAGGAGATGGGGAGGTAGAGGATAGGGGAAGAAGAAATAAGTGATTTATATAAAACTCAAAGTATATTAGCACATTTTAGGGGGGGGGGTTATAAAAAAGAATAAAGATGAACTGAGGTGAAGGAAGGTTGGATAAAGGTAAAAGTAGCAATAAATTAACATCTACAGGTGAGAACTGAGATTAGAAATTCAAGAGTTGAAACATTAGCAATTACTATTAGAAACTCTTTGATAACTGAAGAGGTATCAGTTGATTGGAAACCAGTGATTTGTTTCAGTACTTAGAACAGCTTTCTTAAAATTATTTAAAATAGATACACATCTGCAAGTTCTGCATATCTTTACTGTGGGCTTTAGAAACACAAATTTCAGTTTGTGTCTTGTCTATTTGCTTCCTAAACTTAAAATGAGTAGGAACGCTTTTCCCAACAACTCAGGGAACCTGAATTTCTAACTACACAGCCCATGGATCTCCTAAGAACTGCTTGGATTTGGGGAAAACAAAATGGTCTAGTGCTTAGTATTGCTTTGTCCAGCCATAATTCCCAGAATACTTTGTTCTGTTTTATCTGAACTTCTGCAGTCAGTGACATCCTAATTACTAACTGTCCTGAAAAGTGCTCTTAAAACCAGTTCTATGATTTGGCAAGTTTCATTGAGCCCAATGGGCAGAAATAATAAAGAAAAAAGAAAAATAATGTGTGTATATATGTTCTGTATGATTCAAGAAACAGACTTGGAAATAGACACATTCATATGACTGCATATTATGTGATATAATAAACTTTTTTTTTTACAATATGAAACAATTAATTTTTAATACAGAACCTTTTTACAAATGGCTGTTTCAAAATATGAACAGAAAAGTCCATCTGCAAATATGATAGATAAATCAGGGAACTAGTGAATATTCGCTGGGTAGATACGATTTACTTTTGTTGTTCTCAACAGAGTCCATCAAAATCCACCACATACAATGTAGAAAAGATGGGATCTACGTTAAGAAGATTTTAGCATTTAGAAGGCTCAGTATAAATCTTTTTGCAAAGTAAATCAAAAGCTAAGACATTGCATGTTATAGTGAAGGGACTCTAAGGAAAATTTCAGCTAAAACTTGACAGTGATTCCTGCCATAATATCCTAACTCTTAGAAATTCATCATGTCCATTTTAAGAAATTCAACCATGTTATAAATCACAGATGAATGGAGCTGTCTTATTGTTTATTCATAACACCTCACATAATATGCAACACATTTTATTTATCTTGACTTAAATTCTAAACAAACAAGGCTTTAGTTGTTCTAAAATAATGTATAATAACAAAATATGCAGTGACAACTGATAGCATCAACAATACAGTGTGTTGTTGGAGAGTTATTTTTACTTTTTTTTCCATCTTTGAGGAGTAGCTTTCTGTTCCTCAGAAAAATACGCAATTGGACATTTGAATCTGAGGCATTTATTGTACATACACAGATAAATCTGCTAAATGTTACACTCCTTTCAGTAAGTTTCCACCTATACTCAGGGTCTGAAGATGCATCACATTGCATTTTTGCCACATATATTCACTGACATGCTGAGATCACATTTGTATGTTACCAACATTGTGTCTTAACTTGCTGTCTTTGACATCAGTGGGTCCCTGGCCTTAAGCCTTCTTCAATACTCAAAATTTCCCAGGTAACAAAATTCCCATTCAAACAGTTTACGAAAGTGATCACCTTTAACAATAGACAGTAATGTAAAAGACTTCCCATTACACTGTTCAAAGAGATTGGTATTTAAAGACATTTTTTAAATTAGAAAATGCTGTATTATCTGCAAGCTCTTTGCACACTCAAAATTGCATTCCAGTTATTCCATGACAACACTAACATTTTGCATCTAATTTTTTTCTTCCTCAAAATTTTGCTCAATTTTATCTGTGCAAATCTCTTTCTGGCTATTCACATTTAAAGATCCTTTTGAGACCATTTTGAAAATGCAGCCACTAATGAGAGGGATGATTAAGAGGCCTAGTAGTTTGCTATTAGCATATGGAAAAGTGAAACAGTTTCCATCTGCATACCTATTTTTATCTCTCTGTTTCTTCTCCTGCCCTTAAAGTAGAACTATAACATTAGGTAATCTGTCTTGTTAGGGCATTGGAAAAGCAATCTGAAGTGGGTAACCTCCTATGATTGCTGAGTGAGCCAGTCCAGAGAAGTAGTGGCTCATCTGCCCGTTATTATCTTTGTGCTATAGTCTATCATAGAATGAGCACTATAGCTGTGTTAACTGACACCTTTGAATTTAAATTAGTGGGGGGTTTTTGTCAAATTCTTTGAGGCTATTTCAACACTTCAGGTAAATAAAGATGCATACAAAGATGTCGTATACTAACAGCAAGTACATTAACTGATAAGTGTTATATGTTAAGCATCTCTTCCAGGTTCATACATTTAACTTTTGGCTTTGATCCTATCACAAATAAAATGCATTTGACAATTACTTGTGAATATTCAATGCAGTACATCAGGCTTAATCTCCAGCATCCAAGGTTAAATCTGCTAACAGTTTCTTATTAAGCACAAGACAAAAAAAAAGTAAACAAATCCATCTTCCATTGGAACTCTGCACTTTTTTTTTTATGTCAAAGGTTATCCAATGCTTAGGAGATTCAAGAGTAGTGATAATCTGAAATTTCAAATAGGGTTAATGTTGAGTTCAACTTAAAGGAGACATTAATTATTCTTCCACACAGTAGCAAAATTACAACCAGTTCCACATTAAAACAGTAGGCATACCACAAAACCCAAACTTAGTCAAGTTCTGAAGTACTTGCTCTGAATTTCTTGTCTTTAGGTTGACCCCAGCAAAAAGTCAGTGTGTCAAACCTAGATGGCCAAGTTAGCTTTTGCTTTAGAAAAACCCTGTATTAGCCAGACCAGATAGAAGATTTAGTAGGCAAACGAGAGAGCTTTTGGCAGAAAATTTTATTTACTTTATTTATTAAACTTATAAAGGAGACAAGGAATTCAAATTTGAACAACTGGCCATTGCCTGCCCTCACTTTTGTGTTGCCTCTTTCCTAAAAGGGCTAAAAGAGACCAAAGTTTGATACAGTCTCCACAGATGGGATCTTTCAATGAGCTCCAGGAATATGCATCAATGGACTGAAGAAAGTTTCTGTGTACTGCTTGACCATGCCTGAGTCAGGCAGAGACATCCTCAAACGACACATCAGCACCCAGCATCAGAACACTTTCAGTCAGAATAGCCATAACAACTTAGAGAAGTTTGAATTGCATAGCCTTCCTACTTCCTACAAAACAATGCCTGCTCATTACTGTAAGTTATGAGTTTCAAATTAAAATGTTTAATGACATTTCTTAAGCACAAGTAGCTCTATTAATTTTAAGCCGCTGTAGATTATTACTAGTCTGAGTGTAACTTTGGAGACAAAAGGGGGGGAAGGCAGGTATCCTTTGTCCATTTTATTAGCAAGTTTCTGCATTTATTTTAATAGATTTTAATAATATATTCAAGAAGTATTTACACAATTTGAATCAAATATTCTTCTGAACATTCCCTGTTTTCAGGGAAATAAAAAGCCACAAAACAACAACAAACAAAAAATAAAACCCACACACAACAACAGCCTGACCAATATCGTTTGCCTGGGAGCATGAATAATAGTAATTAGACAAAACAGTACAAAACAGAAAGCTACTTCTAGAAAGTCTAGAGGGATGGATTTTTCTTATATTGCAAATATCATACTCTGGCCAGAACAATATGTATAGCACAGATACAATAAACTGAAAGCGGGCTTCAGAGTGGCTTACTTATCAGAAAGGTAAGAAATGACTAGCAAATAGCTACTGAACTATTTCAGTATCTGAAATACATTTTAGTTAGTATGACGCAGTAAATGAACATGCCTAATTTCAGGTAAAAGGGAGATAAAACCGTGCTTCATCTCAGAATCCCCATAGACAAGGAATAGTATTTTCAATTTGATTCACCTATTTCCTCTTGAAAAAAATATTGCTGTATGAAGCCAGTCACCATATATTTGCATTCTAACAATGCCTATCATCAAATTTGGACTACAAGAAGCAACCATGCCCTTTCTTACGTAAATCCAGTCAGGCAAAGATTTAGTTTCATTGAATTGGGCCTGTAAGCAGTCTAAACACAATCAAAACATGGATGGACATTCATTGGTTTGAGGGTGGGTTTTTTGTTTTGGTTTGGGTTTTTTGTTGTTGTTGTTGTTGGTTTTTGTAAGCACCACCAGCTGTTACAGCTGCTCTGTATCTGCCAGTTCGTCACAGTGATGTTTCCTAGGATGCAAATATGAACTGATGCAAGTACGTTCAGGCTGAGAATATTACAGCTGACTTAACGGGGAGGTGACAACTGAAGTCAGGCATAACCCGCCAGTTAGCACTGTTCCTAAGTCAGCTCATTTTTGCAAACTGGTGAGATGTTATAGGAGACAATTTCCCAGTCTAAGTGTATATTCAAAACGCCATCTATTAAGTATTGTTGCATCCTCACCGCTTCACACATAGCCATAGGGACTTGTTGCTACAAGCAGCACCTAATATCCTATGGAATCATTTGGTAAACAAGCATGCTGTTTGAGAGCTGCATAGCACTGCAGCTTTCTATCTGGGCCGTGTGTTTCAGTGCCCCCCAAATCTCTAGCACTTAACCTTCACAAGTAAGTCTTTGAGGTATGAATAACGTACTGAAACAAAGGAAAAGTGCTTTTAACTATATTTAGGCATATAACTGTTTTTAAAAAACTTCATGCTGTCCAAATCCCATTGATTTCAAAATAAATTAAGAGCCTAAACATCTTTACAAATTGGCCTCAAGTGAGTTGCCACAGGATATAGATCAGGCAGTTTAACTAGGGTATGCCCAGTCCTGTCTGCAACAGGATACAGTTAGTGGCACCACAAAATCTCAGAAACAGAGAACAGGAACAACATTTTATGGAGAAAAGCTGAAGCAAGAGAGCAAGAACCAGCGGAGAAGGCAAGTCTAGAGACTTTCCAGGGGACAGGAAACAGAATGAATGGAACAGCTCGATACAAGCAAACCAGGCAGCAGCAGTTCCTGCCATAATGCAGTATGCTGTGATTTCCTGGCAAACTAATGACACCTGAGGGTGCTACTCTGTGTCAGAATCTGACTTTAAACATTTAAGTATCCATTGGAGAAAGCACTAAGCAACATTCCAGGTCCTTGAGATACCATTAGGGAATTCTCCACAAGTGTCAGGACTTCATCAAATTAGAAATTTAGAAAACAAAGGCTATAAAGGTAATACTGCAAACCAAGTAAAGTTAAGTATTTGTTCAGTTTGGTAAATTTAACATATAGGAAGCCTATTTCCAGGCACATCTTAAGAGCAGGGAGAAAAAAAAAGTGCAAGCAATATTTTCATAGCTCTTACAACTGAAGGAAACCATTTGTTGGATGGTTGGTATGAAGCTAATGATATTAATTTGTATAATATTGAATAAAGTTTCCATAAGAAAGAAAGACTGAATGGAGCAGCCTGAATCTTTATATATAAGAGGCTAACTTTCTGAATAGAGGACTAGAAAAATCATCAATAAAGTATTATGTAACATAACAGTAACTGAGATACTAAGGCATCAAATATAAATAAAGAACAAGAGGAAGAATGTTTCATTTGTTTATATGTCCATGAGAAAGACTGGTTAACATGAAAGATAAATTGGAAATTCTCACTGATGAGAAACGAATACATATATAATTGATATTATTGGTGTTGGTGGTTACTGGAATTGACATCACTGATTATAATCCATTTAAATTAGTAAGCAGATAGAAATTCATCACTTATTTCAAAGGTCCAAGAACATCAAAATCATAGTTATAAATGCGTATTTCATTCTCTAACAAGCCCAGGGAGGCTCATCCCTGAATCAGCCTACAGAACAGGAAGAACCGTTTCTTCAACACATATCTGGAACGTATGGGCACAGCAGTGTGTTAGGAGAACTTCATTATGGAAGACTGGCCAATGATCTCATGCAGCCAGAGTAATAAAAAGTTATAAAGTTTTCACAACACAGAAAACACTGCAACTGATGCTGTTCTGGACCTTGGTGGTCATTTAGAGACTAATCATCTTGACCAATTTCTTTCAACATGAATAAACAGGCAGCACTCCCCATCTTCAGTGCAAGAAGAGCCTCTTTCCCTCAAAATAAGAAACTCGTTGGCCAGCAAGAAAAACTTAAAAAAATAAGGTTGAAAAATCAAAGGTTTCTAAAGACCAGAATATTAAAAGTTCCAAATTTATGATAGTACTAGAAAGAGACAACTTCATTTCAGTAATCAGGTGAAGGTGGAAATTAGATTAATAAAAAAAAGCGAAGGAGATAGATTGTAAGCAATATAAATTAAAAGTTATGAAGCATGGAAAATTGATCAGATAAAATAGAGATAGTGTCTTTAGCCCAGCAAATCTTAAGGTATTTAAGCATATTCTTATTTTTCAACTTTGATTTTAAGATTTGTGGTACAGAAAACCTTTAATAAGTTCTACTCTTCATGTTTCAATAAGAAATATAACCATCTCAATCCATTCTATCGCAATTTGAATTTAGGATCCTCTCCCAGACAATTGGACTGCTAAGATTAAGTCAATTCTGTCATTTTTAATTTGGAATAAATTTTGGAGGTCTTTTTCCTCCTAGGTACAATCAGCCTTAGCATGCTGTTCTAAATAATTTAGTGTAATTTCATGAAAAGTAGAAACCCCATATAAAGGGAAAAAAATAGCTGTGGTATATATACAATACCAAATTATATAATTCATAGCATCATAATTAGGGATACAATAAAAAAAAAGTACAAACGGTAATGCTTCATATAAAAAAAAAAAAAACAACCAAAACCCAGGCTAAGTTGTTGCAGAGGAAGATGACAAAATAATTTGTTGACAATAAATTATTAGGAAGGATGCTAAGGAAAGCTTAGCAAGGATAAACATGATAAAAATCAGAAAACCTAGAAGAAAAACAAAACCACAAACAAACAAAAAACCCCAAAGAGTACTAAAGGAGAGGAGGCAGAGGAAATCTCTTGTCTGCTAGTGTTAATTTTCTAATCTAATAAATAATGGAAAACTGGAGAAAATCCAGAAGATTAGAAGAGAGCCAATGTTGTGTCCATAATAAAAATGCCAAGAGGGATGAATCAGGTAACCACAGGCCAGATGCCCAACTTCAGTTCTTGGCAAAATAAGAGAAAGCTGCTGCAATAGTCTGACAAATTAAAGTATAGAAAAATACTTAATTCCCAGCTACATGATTTTAGAGACAATTGGTCTGGACAAAAGGCTTGATTTTATTCTTTCAAAAGATTATAAATTTGGTTGACAAAGATAATTGCCTACATGTAATAAACTTAATTTTTGTGGGGTATCAAAAATGAGTACAATCCAGTATTGTACTCCATCCATGCAGGAAAAGGTAGCTGATTGCTCTGGAGGGTTAGCCCTTGAATTCCTGGGGTTTCCTGCTTTGAAAGCATGAGTGATATAGCTACAGCGGAGCTGAGAGATTGGAGCAGGCCTGCAGATATCTGTGTGTCTGGCTGTCTATGCTTAACATCTGACTCTCCAACTGTAAGCAAGCTTGTAAGAAATAAGACAGGAGTTTGCTTCAGATACCTTTTTCACAAAATAAATAATAATAATAAAATTTGCATAGAAAATTATTTTACAAGAGTATTTCTGATTCAGAGCTTTGCTCAGAATATTTTTGACCAACTTGAAACAGGAAGGAAGAGGAGACTTCTGCGGGCACCACTGAAAAATGCTGAAAGGGGAATTCTGCATCCAGCTTCAATATATACATTACAAAAAAATTTAAATATTTTTGCCCTATCCTATCCAGGGCGAAATGGAGCAAATGACTTACAGGGCAGACAAATTAAGTGTCTGTCTAACTGCTTGTCTTGAAATAGACTGAGAGGTAGCTTGCTTGTTGTATTTAAGTATTCACTTTACAATGAGAGAGGCACTAAGTACAAGAGAGTTCTTTAACAGGACAAGGAGTAATAGAAACCAATAGCTAAAAGCTATTGGTTTAGCTAAAAGCTAAAATAGCCAGATAAACACTAGCCGGAAATAAGACACAGTTATCATGGAGATGGTTCATAGCATAGGATAATTCAGGCTGGAAAAGACCTCAGTGGTCATTTAGCCCAACTTCCTGCTATAAGCAGGGTCAGCTCTGATGTCAGAGAGGATCACTCAGGGCTTTATCCTGTCAGGTCTTGAAAACTTACAAAGGTGGAGTCTGCAAAACCTCCTTGGGCAACCTGTTCCATTGCTATTAATTACTATCAGGGTTGAGCATAGAGGTGAAGACGTACTTTAGCTATACATTATTTTCTGACTTGAAAAAACATCTACAATTATGAAAAAAGTATTGGAGTCATTCAAGAACGAAAATGAAATGCTACTCCTAAGAAAGTAGCAGCTGAAAAATAAAAATGGTAAGTGTATCTCTAAATGATACAGTAATTTTACTTTACACTCATTCTTTCCTCCTAATACAATCATATAAGCATCCTAGAGTAATCTGGGACATTAGGTCTTTGTGATGTGATATAAACTCTTCACTAAGATCAGATATTCAACTTTTTTGACAGACAGTGATGGTTAAGTAACATTAGATACTGAAGACAACACCGAAGTATAGGGGAACTACCTTATCATCCGTGACTTTCTAAAGAATTTCTTGAGACAATGTTTTTTGCTTTATGCCATACAGTTTGCCTTTTCCAAAGTAACTGAGACAATTTGACATAAGGAGGCCTTAGTCACCAGTGATTTTTTCGTTGAAAACAAAAAATATGTTCCTATACTGTTGAAAAAAATGTAAGCAAAGCACAATCAAGGATATTGAATGCATCAGGCTGTAGCCTATCAGTATTCATGAAGTCAGCAATGTGAGGACAGGCTATTAAATAATTTTGACTTAAATTTGTAAGACATAAAAAAGGGGAAGAATATAAGCAGCTCAAAGGATGTGAGCTGCTCCTATTCCTCTGACAATATAAAATATAAGATTATGTTTTGTAACAGTAAATAGTTTCTTACAAAGACCTGTCCTGTTTTCAGTATGGGGTTTTGGGACTGTTTGGGGGCTTTTTTTTGTTTAGGGTTTCGTGGGGTTCTTTGCTCCTCCCTCTTAATGCCAGAAGCATGTTCCATAGCAGATACCTCCAGAAAGAAAGAAGCAAGGAATAGCTCTAGACATGAAATGAGGAGTTAAAAGTGTCCATGGAGCGAAAAAAAGAAAACCCCCAAAACACTATAGCTTCAAAAAAGATGAAATTTTCAATCCATTACTCATTCGAATCAAACTTTCAAGGCATTACAGATGTGCAGCTTCATGTGGCTTACTTCAAAATAAAAGAATCTTAAATCATTTAGTGCTACTTACTTTGTGCAACCTATGAGATGTCTGCCACTTGAAACTGCCCACGACTTTAATAATCAATTGGAGAATGCAGCCAATCAAATTTCACCCCACGATAGTTTCCAAGGTAACCAACAAAGATACTGACATGGACTGCACACAGTGGAAAGAAATGCACAAAAAATGCTGCTGCATTTCCACTTTTTTCCATACTTTGGATTGTACATTATAAAATGCTACAAAAACTAAATCAGTATTGACAAAACCAGTAGCAAAAACCAAAGCAGAATTAAAAGGCAGTGATGAAGCACTTTTGTCTTCAGTGACTCAGAAGGGCTACAGAGCCTTCTTGAAGCTCTGCTCCTCATAAACTACAGTATGGACCCCTCCCTTCACTGGTAAACCATGGGAAACGAGAGCAGCATCTCATTATCACAATTCGGACACCTTCTCTGTTTTGTCCCTGTAAATACTTTATTGAGTTGATACCTGTTTGTCGGTGATCCATGCAGAAGTGAACTGCCTTTGTCATGATGCAGTATTAGACACTAATTTTTACATAGATTTATACTACAACTTGTAGTACATGTCAAAAAAAACCCCAAACAAAAAAGATCAATAGTACTTCACTGTAAAGGAGGAGTCGTCAAATTACTCATTAGAAAAGCTCTCCCTCCCCTCTCTTTTCTCATCCCATCCTGTCATTCAAAGCAGAATATGCAGGGGAAAAAACGTTAGGTTTTATTGTTTGGTTTATTTTTTCCCTTCATGCTGACACCAGAATTTCAGGTCCTAGTTTCTTTTAATTAAAATATCTCAGAAAAGCATGATCTTGGCAAAATGAATCTCTGAGAGCCAAACTGAGCTTCTATTACTTAAAGACTTAAAATTGGGATTTAGCAATACACAGGTTCTGTGACAATAGCACTGAGCATCACGCATACATATATTGGGACCTTTTTCAATGGTTATTATGAAGAATAAAGTGCTTATACCCAATAATGGGCTCTGATACAGGAAGGTTTTCCTGAGAAACATCTTGACACAGATTCTCTAATTTTGAAATTTTCCTGATCAGAGATTGTCAGTCGTGTTTCTTAGTACAAAGCCACATAGTGGAAACACCTCACATTCCCCAGAATCTAATATGATCCCAAGGCTGGTTTTTCTTGTGAATTCATCAAAAACCGAATCTCTGATTTCCAGAAAAGAGGAATGCTTTCTGCATCAGGAAAAAGCTGCTTTGTCTACGAGGCTGCCTTCTACAAAAAAAACAACCAACCAAAAAAAAACCCACTCCCAAACAACAATAACAAAAAACAAACCAGAAAAACCCAAACCAATACACAAACACACACAACAGACTCCAGTCACTGGAACTATTTCTCTCTGCCCTCTGATTATCATATCTTACAGAGCAATTCTTTGGTGGTTAGAAAGGAATATTTCTTGTTCATGAAGACAAATCCTTCATGAAGGTATTTAATTATCTTTTATTTTATAAAGTGCTGAATGACACAAGCTGTTTGGTGATACTTGTGAAACTGACTGTTCAAGCTCACAGATTGGTCTGAGTGGTTTGAGATGTGCTACAGACTCAAATGATTTTTAATGATTTTAGTCAAACTGGTTAGGTTATTAAATTTAACAACTGTGCAGTAGTTGCTAAATATTTTTACATGCAATAATACTTTTCAATTATTGAAAAATTTAACGCTGGCACTCTCTAAGATAACCAAATATATAAGCATTAGAGCAGATCAGAAGTTGGCAATCAAGTTCTAATTTTAATTACATGTACTTCATATTAAATCTTGCTGTAAGATAAAATGGTTTCAGAACATAACCCTAATTCATTTATATTCTACAACCCTTGTGAAAAAGAGGCACAGTGGAATCAACTTCCTACATTATTTAATAAACAGCTCTGTAAATAAAATGAAGGCCAGTTTTGAAAGCAAGGTGCAGGCAATGAGACTGCAATAACCTTTGTTTGCACACGCAGACAGGATAACTACATGCTTAGCCATCTGTCTGCAGAAATACCAGCTTTTATTCTTTGACTCAGAAAATACAGTTTTGAAATTGTACCCTGAAACTTCATAGAATACAATAAAAAGATTTATTTTTATAGTCCTCATACTGTATAGTAGTAAAAAATAACAACATTTCTTGGAAATATAAAGATGCAATTCTTCTAGCTTGCCCATTTACTTTAAATTTTCCCATCTATTCAGACTGCATGGGGGGGAAGAATGTGTTTATTAAGAATTTGTATGAGAACAGATTGACCCAAATGTCTGTTACCAAAATAGATTATATTAGCTAGAATGGAGTGTGTTGCTTCCATGCAATCAGCAACAGCCTTATGAAAATGTCAACTCTTATATATACATTCTGATGCAGGATAAGTAAAACTCTTTTTCAAGTCTGTAAAATAAATACATTAGAAATACCGTGCTTTGTACTATGAGCACAGAATATAACTCTCCCAGAAATACTATTCTTGCAATCAGATTTTTTCAATGATGAGTTTTATTTATCACTCTTGGTAGACTACCAAAATAAACCAACCAGTTTCAGACAGTCCTCTCAAGTCATTAATCATTAAGATTAGCAGATAGACAGTTGCTATGATCAATAGTGTCCTCCGATAGACCAGTCTAGAGCTCCTTGCGTCTGGTCAAATCACCACTGAGCATAAGAGTACAGCAGCTCATTCATGTAGATTTAGGACAAGATATAGTTGTGCTGGAGACTGCGAAGGATAGGACAAGTCTTTTGCTCTGAAAACCATTGCAGTGCTTACATTTCATCTTGCATATCAGAAGGAATGCCTGGTACCAAAGACGCCAAAACATTTAAGTCTATGAAGACATTAAACCTGAAAGGTGTTGCAATCTGCTTTAACAAAGATGGTGCAACTTGCTCTATTCCACTTTAATTTTTTTCTTAACCATTTGTCATGTAGGTTTTCATTTAAATGCATCTCTATAAGGGCACATAGGGGAGAGAAAGGCCTATTTTAGTCTCCATAAGTTACAGCTATTTCACTTTTATCCACAGTCTTCTAATAATGAGCTAACACAAGAGCAGCAAAGCTGCAAGATCTGGGTTAGATAAAAAGTTATGTAGAGTTGAGTGTCATCTTATTAATAACGATCTCCAGAATGTTTCATAATGCCACAGAAGCATTTGGTAAACCAGTAAACGGTCATTCAATTCATGTTAGAAAAATATAGCAGGGGAAGAAACAAAACAAATAAAAAGAGAACCTCTTTTGGGGATAAGCATCCAATAGCAGCTTACAGAGTAAATAAGGTCACTCACTATCTGTATATCATCCATAAGCTATTTTTCTCGTTAGACTCTCCTCCACAGTTGTTTGCAATCGGTTAACCATTTACAACTCTATATTTATGTGCGAGTGATCAGTATATTGTTATTCCTTTCTAATAAAATCTTTTTGCAAGTCACAACTATTTAATCACCTTTTAATTGTTCTAATAGTTGTATGCAAAAAATGCTACTGGCTCACTTATGAACTAGGAAGTGCTGTTCTTGCTTTATGTGTTCACCCTTTACACCTTTCAGTTAATTTAGCTACATCACTTAAGTTACCTGATATTTCTTTCACTTCCAGAATAGATTATCGCAAAACCTACTGGGAAGCATGCAAGTATTTACTGGGCATACTCCCTTGCTTGCAAATTTATGTGGTACCCTTTCATTAATAATCTGGCAAACAGCATTTCCTTACTAAAATGCAAGTACCAACAAGCCATGGATAATGTTGCAGCAATGTTCTGTGTTTTATATGAAATTGTATCTTCAGACACCCTTAATGATTAATAATATCCCCCCCCCGAGCCTGAAAACTTAACATTAAAGTATGAATATGTTTTTGTAAGCTATAAGCTTCTGGTTTTTATATGAATTGATTAATTATAAGAATAGGTGCTTAAAAAAAAGAATAAATAGGATTGGTCTGAGACCATACTAGCACTCTCACTAATCTTATCCTTCAGTCATACCTACCTTTTTTAGAGTGAAAACTTATATTTATTATGAAGCCATGCGTATTTTGCACACAGATTTAACATATTATATGATGCATTTGGAGCCCTCTTCCATGCATTCAGTCAGATAATATCAAGAAAAACAAATGGTAATACCAATTGAGACTAGAAAAGAAAAACACTGTCCATTCTCCCCTTCTGTGTTCTGGCATGGCATCATAACAGACTGTTGTATATGAAGATATATTTCCCATTGTGTTGGTTATATGAGTCATCTGTTAAATAAACCCATCCAAGAATATGGATGCTTGTTTTAGAATTGAAACATCAGCAGTGGGGGCTTTACTCATCCCTAGTCCATACTACTGTGTAAGCTTAAAAAAGTAGAAAAGCTTAGTATATATATGAAAAAAAAAAACAACCAACAAAAACCCAAACCAAAAAACACCACCAAGCACTATAATTTATGTCTCCTATTCTGTAGGAGTTTGTTACTTAGAAAATTAGTGAATTTCTGGCTCTACAAGGAAACAGCTATATTTACTTTGATTTATGATTTGTTAATTTTACAAAATATTAGAATTGGTATTCAGCCAGGAATGTTTAATAGTTTAATCTCTGAATGAGAGGAAAAAGAAAGGAGAAAAAGGAAAGCTGATTAAAGTACTGCAGTTGTGGTTGCATATCTTACAAAATTAATTATGTTAGTGAAAAGTAATACGTACAGATGTTTCTAACAGGTCACACTGACTAAATGTCACAAACAATTTTAATATCCCCATTGAACAACAGTGTCCAAGGTTGAAACTCTCATTAATTTGAGGACTAGCCTTAAAAATGTGATTCTCTTCCAGTAGTGGAAAACAGAAGTCTGCCCATAGTTTTAACAGCTTTCAGCTATTCAACTGCCTTTGGGCCAGATATTTAAAGTGCCTAAAGATGTAGAAGATACATATGGGATTTACAGAAGTGACTAAGTGAAATTCAGTGGGAAGTAGATACTGCTGTCTAAACTGCCTTTAAATAATTCTGTTAAACATCTGACTGTATCATCAAAGCACCTAAATAGATCTTCCCTTAGTAAACCCATCTCTTGTCTTCAGCATTGCTGGACAAGGTGTCTAATTGTTACAGACTTTTTCTTTTTGTCTAGCAATCTCACCAGCTTTGAGATGTTAAGAAGCAATGGGTCATTTGGAAACATTATTTGAAGTAACTAAAAAAATACAGTGTCTTGCAACCTGGAAGTCATATTCCATTGAAGTCTCTCAAATTCAAACCCAGAATGTTTTCAGATTTTGAATATATAAGCTGCATTGTACAAAATGAAGTCTTCATATAGTTTCACTACTTTCAAAATAAAATATCTTTTACAATTATTTGATTACATTCATTTCATCATCACTTTCTTGTGATCATGTTACACCAAATTATGTCCCTGGGGGAGGGGAAAAAAAAAAAGGAAGAGGTGAGACTATCATAACACACATATCTGAGAGGGCAATTTACTTCTAGATTTCTTAATTCAGATTCAATTTACAGTCTAAGAAGAAAGTTATTTTGTTATTATTGGACTTGGGTTTTTTGAGAGAAAAATATGTGTTAAGACATCAAACTCGTCAGGCTCTGTCCTGGGAGCTCTGACTGGCTGATGGGACATGTGCAAAGAGAATGGCTTCTGCATTCCTCCCTCCCTGCTGCAAGGGCTAGATACCCATCACTCATCTCTTTACTTCCCACTTCAAAGTCTCCTTCAGATCGGAAAATGATACCGTAAAATGGGAAACAAGTAAGGGCACGTGCTCCTATCAGACAGATTTCATGCAATAGAAGGGACTTCATTTTCCCCATTAACAGTACCCTCTGCCTTGTGTTACATGACTCAGCTGTGGCCAATTACATTGGGACTCTCTGTCTCCAGCCACTGAAAACTTGTTTGAGAGCTTGAGATCTACAGCTAGGACAAAGGTTGCTAGAACAGCATTAGCCTGTACGTGGTCACCCAGAGTCAACACTTCATACTAAAATGATGTCAAAAAGAATCAAGTGTGTTACCCAGAAGAAGGACTACTTGCAAGATGGGTAAAAATAGACATTTAGCAATGAGTTGCGATTAATAAGCTTACTAATTTTTGAAGTAACCTGCCCATCAAGTTTTGATAAAAGAGATCAAATTTGCTATAGGGAGTTGAAGTTAAGAGTGAAAAGCAGCAGAAAACTGTTTGGAACTCAGTAAGGTAGGCTTTTTTTTTTTTTTTTAAGTCTTTTTTAAAAGATGTTTTAGTTTTATAAAAGCAGATTCTAAAATGCATATCCTTCAGGTACTCTAGTTATAATGTATGGCCTTCCCTTCCAAGGGTTTTCTTATGCTCACTTGGAGAAAGGAAGCGAAGCAATTTCTAATGCTCCCTGAAACTCCAGAAGAAAGTGTTAACCATTCAAAGTGAGATTCTGGTCCTACACATTAATCCGCAAAGCCTAGCTTTTTCCACTCATCTTTATCAACCACAGATACTTCTGGCAACAACGAATGGAATTTCTGCTTCCAAATAAGTTGCTGGCCATCATCTGAGAGAAGGATGACTACATAGATCTAAGTAAATGTTTGCAGGTTGTGCGCGCTGCCTAAGTTATAATTCCAACACAAAAAAAAA
>NW_008796044.1:5536986-5557947 GCF_000699145.1 Aptenodytes forsteri | reverse complement strand
AAAGCAAGAGAAAACTGTTTGGAGCGCAGTAAGGGAGGTTTTTTTTTTTTTTTTTTTAAGTCTTTTTTAAAAGATGTTTTAGTTTTATAAAAGCAGATTCTAAAATGCATATCCTTCAGGTACTCTAGTTATAATGTATGGCCTTCCCTTCCAAGGGTTTTCTTATGCTCACTTGGAGAAAGGAAGCGAAGCAATTTCTAATGCTCCCTGAAACTCCAGAAGAAAGTGTTAACCATTCAAAGTGAGATTCTGGTCCTACACATTAATCCGCAAAGCCTAGCTTTTTCCACTCATCTTTATCAACCACAGATACTTCTGGCAACAACGAATGGAATTTCTGCTTCCAAATAAGTTGCTGGCCATCATCTGAGAGAAGGATGACTACATAGATCTAAGTAAATGTTTGCAGGTTGTGTGCGCTGCCTAAGTTAAGTAATTCCAACAAAAAAAAAAATACTGCTGGGAAGTGGTGATTCTATTACAGCTTATAAAACCAAATCTGATTAAGTTTTGTTGTCATAGGTGAATCTCTGCTGTCAAACTTTCCCACAATCAAGAAAAAGATCTCTGTTGTAAAAATGGGAGTAATGAGAATGTTTCAAATAAAAGATCTTAAAACAACCTATTATGCACCAGAGTACTGGAGAAATCTCCACATATTCACATTCCATGACCCTATACTAATGTAGATAAACAGTCTTGTTATTTACCTCAAATACTCTTGGGACAACATAATTGCAGCAAGAATTTAGTAAATCTCTGCATAATGCTCATCTTGAGCCCATTAATGAGCTTCGTTAGTAACATGGCACCTTTAGCAACTTACAAATGTGCTCCATTCTGCTCATGCCAGGGAGAAAAGTGACACTTGAAACTGGACACTTTCGAGCTACCACAGACTGGGGAAGGGAAGGATGACAAGGCATGAACAACCCAGTTGATTGATACAAGAATTGGCATTGGAGTTCTGGAACCCTGGAACTTCAATCTTTTTTTTTTTTTTTTTTTACATTCAAAGTCATAAATATAATGGCAGGACAACTATGTGCACAAAGCATTTGTAGCTTAACCTTTTTTTATTACTAAAGTAAGAAAATAGACCAGTAGGGGAAGCATTACCTTGTTTTTCTAAGCAACAAATTTAGAGGTTTTGTAATGACCAGGAGAATCAAACTGGAATTTTGAACAAAACCTTCGTAAGATGATAGAGTTGAGAACTACAATTTAATTACTGTAAGAGTAGTTTTCCCTTGAGTTATGATTTATGGAACTTATCCCATGTTAGCAGATGTATAGCAATTTTAATTGGGGTAAAAAAATCTTAAACAAGAAAAAATATTTTCTTCTCTTAGGCCAAAGTATTTGGTAGCACTCAAAGTGAATAAACAGTTAACTGGCATCTAAGAGATGGGTGATATTTAATTTTTATTTCCACATCCAAATACCCTTAAACATTTAGAAACATGTATTAAAATATTTTTGAAATCTGAAGGCACTCAAAATATTGCTATTAGACTTCAGACACACAACAGTGTTCTAGATTTAAGAGTGAAAGACTCCTGTGTTCAGGATAGCGTATCTTACATATAAAATATTCTAATCAGTTTTAGATCCTTTAATGTAGTAGCATTACGTATGCAATTTGGAGGGCAAATCCATGAATTATCAAAACCTGGATATTTATCACATAGATAAATAAGTTTATGTACAATATTTACTTAAATTCCCACTTCACTAGGCTATAAATCAGGGACTTAAGCTCAACAAAACTGTTTTGTTTTGTCTGGAAACAAAGCAGAAGGCTTTAAGCTTGTTTGCAGTAAAAGGAAATGGGAATTTTGGGAATTGACTTCCGTATGATATATTAAGGGTTGATCCATATTCTCAAAAGGGAAACATTTCAACGGGCTTCAAATCAGGCCATAAACTACTGAACTTCCTAACAACATTATTTCCTGGAAAATTATTTGTATTACTGTGTTAATAAGTTTACAAATGATTTTCTCTACCACACTGTTGGAGAGGAGAATATTGAGAAAAGGAGGAGTTTTTCTATGAGTCTAAACAATTAATATATTCCCAGTAATTAATTTCTTTGTGATGCATTATGAAAATATTTCTTTTACTTGGACACTAAATTGTTAGTCTGAAAATACATGGCGTTGAAAAAAAATATTAAAGAAAACCTTCCACTACTCATCTGGATTTCTTCTTCTCTCCCTTCTCCTTTCTCCCTCCGTTCCCTTAAGAATTTGGGATTAAACTCTCTATATAACAGTAAACAATACTGTTACACCTTACCACCTTCTGCATTAACTCTAAAAGAAAATTGAGAAACAGATCACATATCAGATCCTACGTAATTCCTTATTTATTAAGCAGAATTATAGTCTCTTATTTGGATTTTGGTTTGCCGATTACCCTTTCTAAAATGCAAAATCCAAAACCTCAAAACCTTTTCCCAGCTTCCTGCTTTCTCTTGAATAAGTCATATTAAAGGGTTCATTACTTGATAAATATTTCATAATAGTTTCTAAGTTTGCTTATAACCACAGATTTTCAAAAAAGTTATCTTTCACCCATTGTTAGAAAAATTCAGGAGTACTGAACTTGTGTACACTGCCCTCTTGAAGTGGTTTGCTTCAACATCTTCACATTATGACTGAGTTTCTGAAGATAGTGAGTTAAGCTAGAACACTTTTCTGAAAGTGACTGGATGTTCTCTAAAAAAAACAGACCATTTTAGCTTTCAGTCTGGACATTTCAAAGCAGAAGACAATTTTGATAATTCTGGTGATTATATTACTGAGTTCCAAAGTTAAAGCACTGCTAACATCCAATGCTTGCTTTCTTACCCTAATGAGTTCTTTCATAGGTGGCATAGTCATTGTTTTGGGAATGAGGAAAAGAGATTTGCGAGGAAAATTTACTTATGTTGGAAAGGCTCCTGAATTCTAAGTGTTCTCACATAACGGAGGTGTTCTTTAAATAAGGAAAAGTTAATCTGAACTTTCAAGTCTCCTTTTGTCCCATTAACACAGTTTTAGGAGTTAAAACCTTTCTCATTTCCCTCAAGAATAAAATTTCAGTACCTAAACTGCATTTTCTGACAAAGCTGACAAATTTATCACCTGCGACAAGCAAGAAAAGACCCTAAGCCTGAGATACAGAAGCTGAGAAAAATCAGTTAACTTTAATACATACAAGTATGTTCACCTGTATTGAACATAAATGTATCAGTGTGCTGAAAGAAATAACTGTCTTTATAGGGACTGAAGTACGCATGTTGCATAGGTGTAACTGTAGACAACAACTATTAAAGATATACCAAAAAGGTCATACATTTTTCTTTTAGTCCACCCGCAATGTTCTTTTACTTTTAATCATAGTTTTATTCCAAAACATCTGATTTTCTTCTTCAGTCATCATTGGCATTATTCAAGAAATGTGGGTATTTTATGCCCTAATCATCCTCTGAGTAACTGGAAAGATTAGGGGAAAACAAACAAAAACAAACATCACCCCCCATCCCTCCAATTCTTTTGGTAGAGTTGTACTGAAAAAGACAAGGTAGTTCCTAAAAGGACTCCACGGTTTCCAAGTTAAATCATGATCATATCATATCTCTAGTGTAGATCAGCTAATGATTTTACTGAACCACATTTAAGCTCTATGTTTAATGTTTCATTAAATTGGATGATTTATTTGTGCTATGATCCTGGAAAAATGTCAAAGACCCATTTCTTATTGGAAAAATTAGAGATGGTAATAAGATTTAGAAGAAGTAGAAAGATCAGAAAAGCTTACTAAAAACATTTTTATTAGATTATTTAAATGTTGCTAGCAAGGTAATCACAGAATTGAGACTTTGCTTGCCGAATGACAGTACAGGATTTTAGGAATTACACAAAGACAGTTTCATGTTTAGATGGGGCAAGTTTTGCAGAGAAGGAGAAAATTGCCCACACCTGTAGTACACACTGACTAGCTCCTAGAAATGGGGAATATACAACAGATTTTTATTAGGATTCTGTTTTGACACTTCTGCATAAGGACAGGTATCTGCTAAAAATAAAATTACTTTCCTCAGTGTATACAACTCAGCTATGTACATAGATGCTGCTGTTGACGGACCCAATCAGAAGTTCAAGCTGTCAACAATTTCAAGTAAGACTTTCAACATAACACGCACGAATTACACTCTGCAAAACCAAAAATTAATCTATAAAAAGTACCTCGGAGAACAGGAGTACTATGCAGGCGTTATCCTTTCATACTTTGCTGATTTGCACAGGGGTCAGATCTCAAGAGGGTTATCATAAATTTTATAAATAATACATAAATTATATAACAGAGATAATATCTAGACTTCAAAACACAGTTCATGCTTTGCATTAGAGACAGGATGAGCTGGCCTTCATTAATGTTTTCCTGAACAAAAAACACAGTTCTAGAAAAGCTGTTATACTTCAGTCATATATTTCTCAGCTCTTGAATACCTATCATTGTGTATTATGAATTCCTGAACAAAAAACACAGTTCTAGAAAAGCTGTTATACTTCAGTCATATATTTCTCAGCTCTTGAATACCAATCATTGTGTATTATACCAAGAATAGTTGCTTTTTGAATACCGATTTGTCATTTTAATATTTTGTTTTCTTCTTTATTTACATGAGTGAGAATCTGTAACATCATATAGAAAGAAATCATCCATCATACCTTAAGTCATTGTCCTTTCAAAGGAAAGCCTCATTTTAAGGCTCCTGCTCAGTCAGTAGATATGTAATTCTTTAAATTTAAAGGCATGGATATCCTTTCCTTAGGAAAAGGTATCCTGTACTTCAGAGAGCAAAATCTATGGACTTCATAGCACTTCCACATGTAGCCATATTTTTGTATCTGGCTAGGGCCAGCTGAGGTAAGTTGTAATATTTGATACGAGTTCTTGAAATACAATAGAATTCTAAACTCAATTTTGATGCATATGGAATTTTCTGGCCTTGAAACCAAGGCTTTATTGCCGACTATGTCAAGAAACACGTATACGTTAAGATAATCTGCATTTCAGTTGGCTATATAGCATCCATCTTACTTGATTGTTAAAATATAAATAAACTCCAAAGTTCAGCACGAGGCAATTAGAGATCAAGATAATTTTCTTCATATCATAACCATCTTTATATCATTGTTACTGACTTTGGATCAAAATTAACAAATTTGTGTATAATGAATGCACATCAAAACTTCAGTTTAATCATAGTTCAGATAGAAGAAAACACATAAATAGTAGCCTGATCATCATCTTCAAATAAGTAGTAAGATTTTCAGACTTTGTTCCAATTAAACAAAAAAAAAAGAATCAGGATCAGGCCTCCTAATGAGCAAAAGTTACTCACGTAACCATGTTCAGATAAAAGTAAAAATAAACTGGAAAGTTCAAGCAAGAGTTGAGTCAGATAACTGGTTGGATTCACATGTGGTTCAACGAACATCTGTATACATAGTTTTTGCTCAGACAAAAATATTTTAGTAAAATACGACACAGAGTGAAGGCTGGGCATAAAGATATTCCTCCTGAATAGTACTCTACACCTAGTCAAATTGGGCTTCTGGTGTACCACAAAAAAGTAAACTTCCAGACCAGCAGCTGCCCTGCGAGGAATTTCTAGCACCTCCAGAACATGAGATCAGCAATAATCATGCAGAATAGTCATGTAAATCTCAATTGGTCCAATGAGCTAAAGATGTCAAAACCTACTTTCTTCTTACTTACAAAAAAGGAATTCAGCACATTGTGGATAAAGAAATGAGAGAACGTGACCAAAATTTCTACAGCTGTGGAAATATATAATGGCCATATAAGGTAAAGTAACTTTGATAAGGGTATGGAAAATAATACACATTTTATTAAGGCAATGTTAAAGCACTAATGCCTCTACTTCTAGAGAACTTACCAGTGGAATTCCACAAGATTTGCTGCTGTAGTCATAACTGAACTGTTAAACTTTACAGCCTGCCATTGCCATAAATTAAATATTTTTGTAAATACTTTAATAAGTGCATATTACTACTAATACAATTAATTAGTGCTATGAACCAAAAACAATTAATAAAAAATCAATGATGCCTTAATACTCATGATCAATGTATTTCATTTCTATTGCTACTCTCCAAAACCTTGCATGTATGAAATATAGGGCAGAGGAAGATGTAAATAGGATTACTAACAATATTTTCAAGAAAAAAAATAAATCTGATTCTCATGCATATTATCTTAATTGGTTATTGCAGTCATTTAATATGATGCATAACATTAAAATTTAGCTGAATGCTAAAGTAGTCTTAAAGTCTAGGTAACCACACGTTATTGCAGGCATTTGTGTAATATAGCCTCCTCCCAGTAGATGGAGATAGGAAAACAAACGAAATTGATATATAGCAATCAACTTCTGCTTACATTTTGTTGAAATTTCATTGTTTTGTTAGGTATCTGCATTTGTCAAAACCATTGCAAAACCTAGCTAGATCAGTTAAGAATTTATTAATGTTGTTTCTAAGAATACTTTCTCTCCCTCAGGGACTCAGAGTACATTCAATAGGAATACTTTTGAAACTGCATTGTGATAGAGCACTGTGGGCTAAAGAAGGCTCATTGCTACTCTGTCATTATTACACTCCACTCCCCTCCTTTCCCATTTTCATCTACAATTTCACATTCTCTGTTATACTCTGTGACATAGATTATTATTATTTCCTGTTGTTCACAAACAGTGTCAAATGCTGATTATGTAGTTGTATTGCTTTCTGGCATTTCAGCTAACTTGTGCAGACTGTCAGCAGCAATATGCACGAGGTAGATCGGAGTGGGTGGGGAGGAAGGTTAAGTTTCATACACAATAAGAGTTTCACTGAACTTTTGATGCAGTACAGGAAGACTGAACCCAAATCACACCTTTCCTCCCACTTCTAGATAGGTTTTGTGTTATACATTGAAAAGATTTGGATTCTTTACTTTCTGGTAAACAGTATTAATGCACTAATATAACACATGAAGAAAACAGAGAATAGATACAAACTGCAAGAATGGAAATTCCAGCTAAATAGGGATAAAAATTCACAAGAAGATGGGTCAAACATTGGAACAGACTACCCAGAAAGGATGTGAAACTCCATCTTTGGAAACATTCAAAACTGAGGTGGATTTGACCTTAAGCAAATTGATTTGACTTTGGAGCTGGATCCAATCTTTGAGCAAGGGGCTAGAACAGATGACCTCCAGAAGTCCCGTCCAACTTAAATAATTTTATGATTTTATGACAATGTATCGCTCCTTTTCTTATCTCAGATATACCAAAAGAAAAGGTATAAATATCATGATATTAGCAAAAGGAAAAAGTAAAACAACTTTGCATTTTTTAAATTTTTTTAGGATTATTAGGAAATAATCAGAACAAAGAGGACTTGGGAAGAAATGTTAGTAAAACTAACATTTTTGCCTGTTGATAAAATGTTACTTGTCAGACAATGATAACTGGAATTATTTGGTAGTCTTTGGTTGCTGAAACTGACAGACATTCAACAATACTCCCACAGAAAGAATTTTTGACTGGAATTTAGCTGTTAAATCTGCTGCTGATTTAAAAAATACATTATTGAGGAAAGCTGGCAATTCCTATGAGATATTTGATTAATAAATTTCAAAGCTTCAGTAGATAAATGTTACCCCGTCAATAAAGGCTGTCATGCAGTAGCACCACAAGATCCAATTGTACTAGGCAGTGTAGAAACTAAGATTATCAACAGACCTCTGCAAGCTAAATAACCTGAATCAGTAAGGCAGACACATAAGAGAAAGGAAGGATGAGGAAGGCAGTATCATCATTACCCTTGACTAGGAAAAGACAAAGGGTTTTTTGCAATGGATTTTGACATTCGAATTTATGATGGGCAGCAAAATCTGGAAACATGGACATTCTCTGAAAACTTCCACTTTATTGCAGCCTTCCAAGAGGGCTTTCCTGATCTGTGGATAATGGGAGCCCAGATAATAAGACATGGCAAGCGGCCACTCTCTCCAGAGCCTGACTGGGTAGGTCTTATCCAATCTAGCTCCCATACATGTCATATAGCAAACACAATATTACGGTCTCATCAGTTCAGAAATTGTACACAACAGTTTTCATCCACTGATCATCAGTTTCACCTATTGATCTCAAGGCATTTCAAACGGAATCAGTATCCTTCTCCCCATATACTCAAGCACTCAGACTTTAGAAAGCTGAACTCATGTCAGGACCTTAAGGCCACTATGACCCAAGACACTGATTAAACTGAGAGGAATAACATCTGTATCGTATTATCCGCAACTGTATCGTTTGCGTTGAGAAATCATGTTTAAGATTCAATTAGAAATACCAATACTGTCAGAAAGAAAGGGCTGACATGTCTAAATGGAAATAATGTTCTTACAAAATAATATAAGCATTAAGCAAGATTTTTTAAAATGCTATGAATGCTTTTATGAGAAATGGAGAAATGGTAGCTATAAAATTTGGGAAAAAAAAAATTAAAAGGATACATTACAGCAAAGGAAAAAAAAATTAGTATATTCACAGAAGCTTGCACGCAGAAAGGAGGACACTGATCCAGAAATAATTATACTGGGAAATAGGTCTCCAGAGCCTGACTGGGTAGGTCTTATCCAATCTAGCTCCCATACATGTCATATAGCAAACACAATATTACGGTCTCATCAGTTCAGAAATTGTACACAACAGTTTTCATCCACTGATCATCAGTTTCACCTATTGATCTCAAGGCATTTCAAACGGAATCAGTATCCTTCTCCCCATATACTCAAGCACTCAGACTTTAGAAAGCTGAACTCATGTCAGGTTATTAAGGCCACTATGACCCAAGACACTGATTCTGAGAGGAAAAAAAAATTAGTATATTCACAGAAGCTTGCACGCAGAAAGGAGGACACTGATCCAAATAATTATATTCTTACAAAATAATATAAGCATTAAGCAAGATTTTTTAAAATGCTATGAATGCTTTTATGAGAAATGGAGAAATGGTAGCTATAAAATTTGGGAAAAAACAAATTAAAAGGATACATTACAGCAAAGGAAAAAAAAATTAGTATATTCACAGAAGCTTGCACGCAGAAAGGAGGACACTGATCCAGAAATAATTATACTGGGAAATAGGATAAAGAGGATAAAAATCCCTGCCATTAAACTGCTATTTTTCCTCCAGTTGTCCTATAACATAATGTTTTTTGTCCACTGCCTAAACTATTTTTTCTCCTATATATTACATGTATTAATACATATATGAAAAGATGGCAGAGCTGATTAAGATATATATTTATATGGATATATAAAAATATATTACCTACTATATACAAGAACTAATAAACACTAAGCTGCCAAAATAGTGGAGGAAATGGAAACCTTTTAGGTGAATCAAATATACCCTTTCAGATGGATTTAATTTTAAGTTGGTGGGTTATTTCACTATTATCAAGTTTGAGTGAGGCTATGGAAAGTAAAATTACCAGTGGTGAGGTTGAAGGAGATGAATGTACTGGGAACAGACAGGCAGGCACCGTCCCATGAAACTGTAGGTTTGATAGCAAGCATTCTAATAAATCTGTTAAACTATGGCCTCACTTGATTGGAAAATACAAATACAACGTCCATGCTTATGCTACAACTACTCCCTATACAAATTAACACTGCGCAGCCTGTGGATAAGAGTACATGTTTTATTTGTTGTTGTTGCAAGTAGACATACCCGTTATATTTGTCTCACTGTGTGTGACATAATGCAACTGCAGACTTAGACTTTCTTTCTCCAAGGTTCACAGTAAAGTAGCAACCCAACTCTTTCAGTCACTGTGTACCTGAGGTCTAGAGCTTTTCTGCATAGAAGAGTTCACTGCCATCTCTTCATCTTGTGCAGCAAAACCAAGAATTCTGTATTACATCTCTCCCTCCATCAGTCTATACATAAGAACCAATGTTCAGGATCGGAATTCGTAATCCTTCTCCATGTTTCTTTATTTGCAGGAGTCCTGATGATTATAACGGAAGATGGGAAAGTTCACTAAGTAATGTGAACAGGGCTGGAATATTTGTCTGGAATATCATCTATATATGAACAACTATCAAAAATTCACTTTAATCCAGCTCTTGACACTGTGTTTATTTATCTATTTTTCTATTTCAAGACTGAAAGGAACAATTTTTCATTAAGGTAGAAGTGGTAGCAACTTGAGAAGCCTCTGAGAACTATATCTATTATAATAAAATTATTCTAGAATTATTTCATTCTTTCACCATATATCATGTCAAAGAACATCTGGCAAGTATTTGAAGCAAACAATTTCTCTATTTTCTCTCTCTCTGTGTCTTTCATTTTAGCCCCTGCCAGATCCCCTTTCTAGTAAAAGCTATAAATATCTAGAAAGCACTTATTCTAATTAGTGTTTCTATATTTTATAACCAGTGACAAATTACTGCTTCCAAGATGCTTATCTGAGAAATATAATTTTATCCACTGTAAAGATAGTAGTAAAGAATAGTATATACAGCAGCATAAATCTTTGCAGATAGAAAAAATCTGCAATAAATTACGATTTTGAATGCTGTTGTAAAAGAGGGGCAGATGATTCAAAATTCTTAAGAATTGTGAGACTGTTAAACAGCAAATGATTAAAATATTAATAGATTATATGGGATTTTTTTGTGAAATCATCATAAATTATTTTAGGTTAAATACATAGCAAATACATGAGCAATCTAATAATCTTTTTGATTCACATAATTTTCTATATAAACAATTCTGCATGAAATTTTTGAAATAAACCTGCATCTTTAAATTATCTTCTTATTCAGGATTTCGTTGGAAGAGGGTACTTATATTTACTGAAAATAATTTACATGTTTCTGTTGTGTTGTGGTGTTTGGGTTTTTTTCCCCCCACAGCTCACACTGTTGTTTTGGTTGCTTTTTTAAAGCATTTACATGCAAATAATGCTTACATTTTATGCTAGGAGAAAGTGCAAAAATAGGTATAAATTTGTGTCCTAAAACTGTATTATATTAGGCTTCATTTGAAGCCTTCAAATACATGTGTCAATTGACTGAGATAGCTAGCTCATGTTTATAGTAAGGTGTTTAGGGACAATCATTACAGACGTATACAGCAAAGTACCTAAAAGTTTATGTTCTCTAAGAGGCCTAACAACATTTGTTAGAAAAGATAAATGCAGCACCTTGGATGTAAATATATGGTGATTTAACTGCAACATAAGAAAGGGCATATAGATTTTTGCAGTATAAGCAATTAATAGTTTAATGCATTAATTTGATAGTCTGAAATGTTTGCAAACAGGTAAGCAAAATATTTGAGTATAAAATACCTCAGAAGGAGATTTACAAAGAGAGGCTACATTTTTCAAGATGTTTGGTAGGTTAATCTTTTACAGTACTGTAACTTTGATGATGCTCCAATATAAGATTGACGTAAAATAACAAGTACATTTCAATACTATTATGATTAATATGCAGGTTAGGTGAATACAAAGATTGAGAGAGAGAAGCAGCTGCTAGCTCCACAGGTAAAATCTGTGATTACTGTCATTTGTGTTGTTCTTAATATGTCAGGAAAGTTGAGAATAAAACATTTTTCTTACTCTTTTTACTAATACAGGGCATTAAACATACATCTTACTGGTTTCTATAATGCAACCATATAATCTTTCCTAATAACTTCAAGCAACTGTTGAGAATGAACCTAATTAAGGAACACTTAACCGGCTTATCTCTATCTAAGCAGTCAACAAGAGGGAAAGATTCACGTGTCAGAAAGGTTGTTTTATGCAAGAATAAAAAATAATCTCCAACATGGGAGGCAAAAGAAATTTCAATACTGTGAAACAAAGGAAAATAAAGAGAAACCTCTAAGGGTTACCAAATAATCCACAAGTAATAGTAATAATTTGAGGTATCTTACTTCTTCACCCCTCCCCCCTTTTTTCCTGGGAGGGGGTGGGGAACAAGGAAGGGAAAGACTGACAGTTATAATTACATGAAAATTATTTGCAACACTAAAAGGGACAATTAAAAATTTTCATTTCATGTATTTATCTTAACAGATTTCTTATAAATGGTGCTCTATAGTATGCAATACTCAAAAGATGATTTAACTTGTGACTGCCAAACAAGTTACATGAGGTGCTTGCTTTCTGTTTAACTGAGTATGCAGGTAATAGTGCGTTCTTAAATGTACAAAAATACAAGCTCGTGACTTTGGAACTCATGCATTTAAATTATGTATTTCAATTATATAACTGTTTCTGAGAGAATATATAAAACAGAGACAAATATAGATGAATTAATTTTACTAAAGTGCTTAGGTGAGTATCTACAGGGAAGTGACGTAAATCCAATCTCTGATCACAGTCAAGGAATGTGAGCTAGAGGGGATAATATTCATTATCAATGTATTCCACAGTTACTCCAAAGTGAAATATTAATGTGTTTAGTATAATAAAATATATATTTAAGACATTCTAGATCTAACATGTATTCATCTTATTCAGAGCTACTGCAATAAATTAACACTTCTACATTAGTTTGTTAGTTAACATACAACCCGAAAAACAGTGAAATGTAGGATTCTGAGAGAAAAATATGGATTCTCTAGACTCATAAGAAGTCATCTAGGCAATGTAGTGGTTTAAGTGACTCTGAGTAAGATGCAAACAAGCTCACGCTCTCTCTCCCCGCCCCTTTTGTTGTATTTCACTCTTGTGTAAAAGCAAATAAATAACCCCCCCCCAAAGATTAAATAAGAAGTCCATTATTTCACCTTCCTTCAGGTCTAAAATGAGTTGAAGGCTTTTAATCATACTTTTGGAAGAAAAATCGAGTACAGAAATATCCATATCTGAGAAGTAAGTTTATAAGAAAGTTACCTTTAGCCAAAAATGATGTGGAAACAAACTAAATTAACCCTAAGTCTCTACAATAAAATAAACCTCATTAGGTAATAGTTGATAAAGACTTATTAAATACACATCTGAAAAGTGGGTTTTTTCCTTTAGGTTGATTTCTAAATATCTACTCCTAAGGAAACGTGCTCAAAGAGAGAATATTAACCAGCATATTACAATCTCTTGAATCACTTGTCTAACTTTCATATCTTGTGCAGTCTTGCATATTTTTATCCAGGCAGCTTTGTCTTTATATCAAAGACAATTATATTGAATGTGACTACGCTCTGTCTGTAAACCCTTGATAGTCTACCATCTACATGACTGAATAGAAACCCATTTATCTACTACCACACAACTAATAAAAGGCCAGCACAGATCTTACTGGGCTTTTTTCACTGTGCATTTGGACTTAGCATTCTCTCTAGACAACGTAGAAAAGGACTGACCTCCAAAAAAGCAGGAATCTTGAAACTTAAGAATCTGCGTTCACTGATTCTTGAACTGTGAAGAAGAATGCCAGGCTAAAAAACATCCCTCTGTCAAACAGTTCCTGTTCACTGTAATGAAAGAATCACCACCATCATTACTATTATATAATCACAGGTATTACTACTAGTTAACACTGTTGAATTCACTAAGCTTCACAACAATTCAGGTGCAGTGAACCTGCAGTTGCCAGGGCCTCCTACCCCAGATGCTGCTGCTGGAGAAGGGTTTCCTTCTCACCTGGAGCGTGCACCTTAAACCTGTGCTGGAAACATACCCAAACAATCATAGGACCAACGTGTGCTGGGTTGACAGTCACATACAGAGAACTTGCTTCTTCTAGATTAGGACTGGGACACTTGCCAATGCAGTCAAGTTGGCAAAGTTTATGCAAGATTCAGAACAATAGAGAATATACAGTAGAACCTGTTTCTCCCCTACTATAACCATCAGTCCTGAGACAAAGGATATTATTCTCTTCCTGATAAATTGATGCTAAGCCTCATTCTTTAGTTGTGAATGGCTCTGTAAAGATTACCTATATTGAAATAATAATGGATTATTAACATCAAGTACAGGTAACAAAACCTAATGAATCAGATTTTTGCTTTCCGTATAGTATTCTGAGGTACGAGAGAACATCTTCTTTTAAAAGAGGTCTGTCTTTGAAACACACACTACTGAAATAGTATAAGAAAACTGGGAACCTGGCCACATAGATGAGATCATCTGGAGAACCAGCAAGGTTTCAAAAAGTAAAGCATTCTTTCCCTTATTCACTTACAGAATGATCACTCAGTCATCAGCTATACTGTTGGTGATGGTGCTTAAAAAAAGGCGACTGAAACACATAGAAGCACAGGATGACACAGGCTGTTAAATAGTACCACTCCCTGATTCCCTTCCCTCTGTAATTGGGAACAGGAAACAGTTGCTGCCATTAACTAAGAGCCCTCTTGTCAGTCGATATTGAAAGGCGGCTGGTGTGGCAGATGGCAAAAATGCTAACAAAAGAAAAGGTCTTTTAAGTAGTGAGGCAAGGGAGAGTTACGCAGCTTACTCCTATGTGGTTCCGACCGTGTCTGTTTTGCAGTGTTTCACCCCGATGTAGCAGGGAAGGAGCCTATGGGCTTCAGTTTGGTTTAGGTTATTTGTAGATGGCCATGTATGAGGCATCTAGAGAGAGCCACCAACTTCCATAGAATGATTCACGGATGCTTCGCATTTCCCAGAAAGCTTTAATCATTATTATGATGGATAGAAATTGCTAAGAAAAACAAGACCACACAATACTTGTATCGATTTATACACTACACAGCCAGTTCCATCTGTACTTTGAAATGTCATTTCTATACCTGCACGGTAGGTGGAACAAGTATGAACAACTGAACAACAGTCTGTCCCACATCCTTCAAAAACATTTAGTGAAGAATTTGTTTAATTTTCTGCCCAGTAGATCTGCCAAAAGCAAGCTCCCTTCCTTTACTGAAGTGTTTATACTAGACTGCACATTGAAAAAATGTCTAAGAATCAACCTGAGATTTGGAACAATGTGTTATGGATTCTGTCTGTTTGGACCTTTGATTTTCCTGGACATAAAAGCAAACTCAAGTTCAATCTCCTATGCATACAGGCTCAAATATTTAAGCATTTAATATGTAAAAATAAGAACGTATGTTTGTATATGTGTTTGCAGGTGCATAACTCAAATTTGTATGTATCAATTAGAAAACAATTTTTCACTGTGGTCGAGCTTTGTACAGGACAAGAATGAGTAGGACAAAAGCACCTTTACTGTAGTGTGCTCCCTCTGTTCTGAGAGCTGCTCTGTCCTGTGCCAGCTCCCCGTGCTGCAAGGTACCAATAAGGCAATCTGTGAGCAGATGACTCACCCACACTCAGTATTACCAGTGGCAGGGTGGGGTGAGCAGCATAGGTAGCAATATGTGAATACATTCTCCCTGAAGATTTTTGAAGGCAAAGGAAATATACTGAAAGGGTAAACAGAGTAAACACTGTCCTGTGACAGAAAGATGACCATGGAGGAATAGCAATCTGGCATGCATCTCATTTACACAGAATTGTACAAGAATAAAACTATTTTACCTATATCTCTGCTGTATATCATCTACAAAATGAATTTCTTCACTGGGAAATAAATAGAGCTAGTAAAAAAAAAAAACAAACCCAAAACCTTGAAATCCAAATTTTGTCCACAAAGTAAGGGCTCTTTTTAAAGAAAGTTTCCCTAGGTCCCTTCAATGAATTTAGTAATCACATCTACATCATAAAAGTTTATTTATTCTTATCTACTATGTAGATGCTGAGGAAAAAGAAATGGGGGGGATGACACATCTCTGTCAGGGGCTGAACAGTTAGCACGTACCAGATTAACTGCAAATACCAGAGACTTAATTGCAGTCTTGTGGCCTTTGTGTCAAACTTGTCATATTTTAACTTGCTAGTTGCCACAGAAACTTCATTCAGAATATCTATTTTCATTTCAAAATTCCTCAGTTTCAAGAAGAAAACAAACAAATTTCTCAAGAAGTTTTCAGCTGTTGCAAAACTCATCTAATTTTCAGCAATAGCATTCCCAAATGAATCAGAAATATAACCTTTCATCACAGTGCTAATGACATCCTACAAAGTGATAAAATTAGCATCTGGAAAGTGTAGTCTTGCCACCACACTTCTCAATTTGCCATTCACTTCTTCCAATCTGTTGTCCAGTTCATGTCACTTTCTCAACAAATTTCCAAATTGTTTGTTTGCTTAAATGCCCAAAGCATATGTTGCTGACAAGTCTTTTATAACATTTTTATTATTCTCACGAGAGCTTTTTCTCCCAAGAAACTTCTCTTCTTGTCTCCATGATCACTATTCCTTTATAAAGCTTGCTCAGATCACTTACAAAATTATGATTTCCAAATTATTTTCTCAGTTATGTTTATTCTCAAACTGGCCTGACAACCACAGTCTCATTAAAATTTGCTGCTGGTTTGATCTTCTCTGATAAAGGAATTTGTGCATTTGATAGTGTGAGCAATTCTCTTCATAATTAGAAAACAAATACAAGAATACATAACTTCTTGGTTCAAAGAATTTCAAAACTGCTGAGAAAGGGAATATATCTGTTTCACTCTTGAAAATTCCAAATCCACAAAAAGAAAACATTAACTGAAAGTTCAAGTCAAATTAGATTAAAAAAAAATCTATCCAAAGCCTATTTCAGCTCATGAAACCATCTAGCTCTGCAACAGGCAGTAAAGTCCCTTCTACTGCCTTTACCATGCAAAGGCTGTTTTTAGCATTTTAGAAGGCAGGCTGGAATATTTTGAATGGCTTTGAGATTCTTTTGCTTGTCTCTGACTCTTCTCTGCAAATTTCTTACGAAGAATATTATCATGTCATTTTCCTGCAGGGAAATCCCAGACTGAAATTATATGACTCATTCAAACACTGCAGTCCACTTGCCCAAGTTATCTGCCTTGCCATCAGAGATCCATGCTGCCATGCAAGAACTGCTAGGCTAGACTCAGAAGTGAGAGAATAATAGACAGCTAAGGGAGCCCAGAGAGCGTTCAAGCTGATGCGCATGTATGCTTTCTTCTAGCTTCTTCAATACACATATTACACTAAGATGGATTTGTTCAAAACTCTCATTGATTCACTGCACTTGGACTCACATTCAGCTCCAAACTTGCAACTTGCACTCCTTTGTTTACAGCATTCATTAATTAATTTCAACAGTAGTATAACAACAGAGCAAAGCCCGGTGCTGTGTAGCAGTATGAAAGCTAGCCCAGGGACTGAAAAGGGAATAGCTGTGTAGCACAGAATCCCATGCTCCTGTGTTATTCCTGTAAATTATCCTTTTCAGCAGGGCAAGCTGGCATCAAGAGGTGTGTGCTACGCTCCTTACAGTAGCAATGCTAAGCTTGGATAACCGAACATGCCGCTGCTAGACCTCGCTTAACTGTTGGCTAGGATTCAACACAACTGTCCTGTTTGAGGACAAGTGTCATGATCTGTATTTTTATTTTGAAGGCAAATACTGAATTGTTTATCTGTCCAAATCATCCCTTTAGCTTGCCTTAAGTGAAAAGGTTAAACAGAGCACAGTGAACTCCTAGAACATTTAATTTCATATAGTGTTTCTGTTGTCCGTTTTCTTTCTTTGTATTCTCCACAAAGCACCTATTTTTCAGTCTAAATAAGTTATGAAGTAGGCTTCCATGAATGGGTATGTCTAAATAAGTGAAAAGGTTAAACAGAGCACAGTGAACTCCTAGAACATTTAATTTCATATAGTGTTTCTGTTGTCCGTTTTCTTTCTTTGTATTCTCCACAAAGCACCTATTTTTCAGTCTAAATAAGTTATGAAGTAGGCTTCCATGAATGGGCATATGTCTAAACCCAAATTTTTTAGACCCTGCGCTTACATAGATGCTTTATCTATAAAACCATCACAGATGTCCCAGAACAGCTGCTGCACTGTAGGTCCAACCTGGTCCAAAAAGTAAATGTATTAATCTCCCCCAGTTTCCAGAGGAAAAAAACCCAAATATTCCACTTGTCTGACTCACATCCTAGTCTACTCTTAGTGAATGAGACAGACTGTTTGGCTTTTTACACAATAGGAGTCTAATTTGGAACAGGGTGCTATTGAACAAAAGGCAGTTGTAAATTATACGATTAAGAGAAAATGTGTTCTTGTCTAATTCACAACAATGCGAAGTGAAGTAAAGGAGATAAGGACTGGTTGGTGGCCCAACGTAGCACCGGGCTTTTAATGCCCAGGAGATGCTTATCAAAAGAAGCTACTAAAATAAACCTTTCAAAAGAAGACAAATTGGATCTGTGCAGTTAAGCTGGGGGATGGTGACTGGACAAGGCATGTGCTTCATTTTAAAAAGTTTGCTCCTCTTGCACATTTTGTGAATGAAATTAGAATACTCCTGCTAACATTTTGCCAAGACTTCTTTTTCCTTTCATTCAAAAAGGAAAAGGACATTATTCCAAGAGGAGATGTAAGGTAAGCCACAGAACATAGATCTCTTAGCAGTGAATAAAGTGATCCAATGGAGCCAGAAAAAGAAAAAAAAGGACTTTTAAATGTGTTTACATATTTAATACTAATGGAAACATATTTGCAAAAATGGGTATTAGTGGTGTTTATATGCTAAATGCAGTTTTAATGTTCTGAGAAGAGTGATGCACACAAAAGCCTCAAACATGTCAGTAAGATCAAACATATTTGAAAAATGGAGTAAAGTTTCAAACTGGTAGGTTTTAAATCAGGACCAGATAGAAAAACATAACCCCCAGAAGGTTCTGATTTGCTGATTTCCCTTTTCGACTTTTCCCTTTTCTACCTAGTAGTTCATACAAGCCTTTGACTTTTCACAGATGTAGTGCTATAGTCTGTGAATAAAGTCATGCAGATAATTGGTTCCAAGTATCAACAAAAATACTGAGCTATACTAGCTCATGATGAATTTGCAGAGATCACATCTCAGGTATATTCACAGAGCGCTAAAGCCTCTCAGGAATTTGGGTTCACAACTGCTCAAATGCAGAGCCAGAGCTCTGGCTGTGTGCAACCAGCCCACCTATGTGGATTATATGATACTACTGCCCACGACAACAGGGAAAGGGATTCAGTGACAGAGGATATCCTGTATTTTTAATTGCATTCTTATATTCTCTTGGTTTCGTAGCGTCACAGTCTCTCTTAAACACAAAACTTGAGCACAGAACCCCAGTGTTGGACTTCATCTAGTCTTACTGCTGAATAAATACATCGTTCTCCTAGTTTCATGCAAATACTTACTTTCCATTGCTTGATAATTAAATATATTTGCTTAGAAGCTGGTAATGCAAATGTGGTTTATGCAACAAAATTTTATGAAAACAATTGATTTGCTTTGGTCTAGTTATTTGTTCCTCTGTATTACCATGAAGAAAGAAAATTGACCCAATTGCTTGGTTTACAGTGTAGCTAAATTGCATAGGTGCTACATCATTCATTGGCTTTGTAAGAAGTAATAAGGTCACAGAAAAAGCTGGAGCAGCCTGAACATATTTTCCTTTAGCGCTGACTACATTAACATACTTACTGAAGGAGGGGACACTAATGATCCAGTCAGTACTTATCAGGACAAAATTAGTAATGCTATACCATCCCAGTGGTTTAAAAGTAAGGAGCTCCAATTCTAACAAAAGTCCTAGTAATGCCCTGGTTTAAAGTCCGAGTGAAATCTGTGTATGTAACCCTCCAAAACAGCTTAGTATTAAAAAAAAATAATATCCAAAACCCTGAACCAGAACCAACTTTTACTGTTCAATGTTTATATATTAATGTGTTTAGATATTCAAGCTTTCTGTACAGTTCTGAAGCATTGATTATGAGGAAGTCTGTTGAGAAAGGTCAAAAAACCCAGTAAATCGGAAACTGTAGCTTTTTTTTTTCCTCCAAAGTTCTAATGATGCAGAAGCTGCATAATAATCTCCCTGTGAACCATAAACATAATAAAAGCTGAGGCCATTTCTAACATAATCTCTATCAGCAAGATGCCAGCGCTTTTCCAGATTTCCTAAAGGGTTCCTGCTAATTCCATGCCAAAACTAGCAGTGGATTTCTTCCTTTTAATCTCCCCTAATGCCTTATTCGATTATTGTCACTGCTCTCCGACCGCACACCGTCCCTTCAAACCCTAATTCCCCCACTGGAACAGTCAGATGAGGCTGAACGGCGGTGGCGAATCCAAAGGACACACACGGCGACAGACACCCCCCCACCTCCCCACCCCGGGCAGAGGACGGCCGAGGACGACGGGGAAGGGGGTGAGCCAGCCGGACTCTCCGATATCCTCACCCGGCGGAGCCACTGGCCAAGAGGGGAAGGAAGGATGAGCACCGACGCTTGCTCCAGTTGACGGGTCTGAGGGCACCTGAGCGTCTTCGCACATACCTGAGGCATGGCTCTGCTCATCGCCTGGGTTTGTGTCGCTGTGAGGTGAGTGAGCTCTCCCCCCACACCCCTAAAGGCTCCCTCAAACCCCGCCGCAGCCCGGAGCAGCAGGCGAGGGGGGGCCGGGCCCTCTTCCCTCCTCTGTTCTCCCCTGGGGGCCGGTTCCTCGACAGGCGCGAGTTTGGCGGGAGGGCTGAGGCGAGGGGACGAAGGCGCGAGTCCGGCGGGAGGGCTGAGGCGAGGGGGCTGACGGCGGGGCTCGTCTCTCCTCGCAGCATGGAGAAGGCGCTGGGGGGCCAGGGCGACGGGGAGGACCTCTACTCGGAAAACATCAGTCGGATCCTCGACAAGCTGTTGGACGGCTACGACAACAGGCTCCGACCGGGATTTGGAGGGAGAGAGAAACTCCCGTCCCCTCGGGGAGCCTGAGAGCACGCGCCTCGGTGGGGGAGGGCGAGCGGGAGCTCTCCGGCTCCCGGTGGCGGGGG
>NW_008796044.1:5501273-5536858 GCF_000699145.1 Aptenodytes forsteri | reverse complement strand
CAGCCCCAAGGGGCCCCGCCGCGGGGAGCCGCGCCCCGCCAGCCCTGACCCCGCTCCACTCCCAGCTCGTCTCCGTGTCCCGCAGGCGCCGTGACAGAAGTCAAAACGGACATCTACGTGACCAGCTTTGGGCCGGTGTCCGACGTGGAGATGGTAAGGGCCCCGCTTGCCACCCCTCCTCTCCTTTCCCGGGATTCATTACGGTGGCATCTGAGTTGACCGTCATTAAAGCAGATTACAAGGCTTAATCTTCTTGACAATCTCTAGGGCCCAGCGGAGCAGTTTGGCTGGAGCTGCATATAGCTATTTCCCCAGCAGAGCCAGCCAGGGCAGCTTGTGGCCCAGGCCTGAGGCTGGGCACAGAGGGCAACGCTAACCTCAGGTGAGGGTACAGATGGGAGGTTAAAGAGACATCTTTAACCTTGTTGAGAAGATTGTAAGCATCTGTGGCCCAAAACATAGGTTTGCAGGAAGACTGCATGGTAGGAGACAACCTATGGGCAGCTGCAGGGGGATGGTGCTATTTCTGAGGCAGCTGCCCCTTGTCATGCTGGGTGCCCCCAAATGTAGCTGCAGACTTGGGTGAACTCCATCAGTTACAGCAGCAGCCCCAGGAAAATGTTAAGCCATCGGAGTGAGGATGGCGTTCTCATTCTGGAAATTGACGTTGATTGCTGTTTTTGCCCTTGTACACTTCCTCCAATACCTGCTCACCTGAGCCTGCAGTCCAGTTTGCAGGCAAGGAACTGTGGGCCCCAAGATACAACCAAAAGTTTTTCCACCTCTTCATCCGTCAATCTAAGTGAAGGCATAACCTTGCCTTCTTACACATTTGCCTCCGGCCAAGGTTTAGCTCCATTTCCTAAGCAACTTCTGTAGAGAACTCCTTTCTGAAGGCTTGTGAGAATATTACTAAGAATCCTTGAGAAAAATAACTTAGATTAATATTAACTTGACACTATAATCCTACTGTGATGAGACCCACTCACATCAGTCCTTTCTTTGTGAATACCCAAAGTAAGCTGCAGAAGAGGCACTGAGCATGTCTTTTTGTTCCTGGCAATTAAACATTGATAGTTTGTTTTTGCACTTTGAAAGGATACTAAATTAGACATTTGTATTTCCTTAGACCTCTGTCACTCTGAATTAAATTATTATCTGAGAGGACAATGTGTTTTTTCTCCTTACTCATCAAATTATCTGTTCACTGATTAATTTGTAACTATTCTTTAATAATAAGAAAATAGGATATTTTTTCATAGACTACTTTTTTTTTAGTAACTACTTAATGGTAATAGGATTAAGTGTTTAGGCAGTAAATGAAATGCCATTGACATACGTGTTAGGTTCTTTCATGGAGTTACTGTATACACAGCAACTTGGGACTGCTGGCCCCCACACATAAGTCAACCACCTGTTTATTTCCCATAGGAATACACAATGGATGTCTTCTTTCGGCAGACATGGACTGATGAGAGGTTGAAGTTTAGTGGGCCAACTGAAATTTTGAGATTGAACAATTTAATGGTCAGTAAAATTTGGACACCAGACACGTTTTTTAGAAATGGAAAAAAATCAATTGCTCATAATATGACAACTCCTAACAAACTTTTCAGAATTATGCAGAATGGAACTATTCTTTACACAATGAGGTGAGAGCCTGTTCTTCTGCTTTTGGCTGACCTTTATTTTTGATTCTTTCAGCAGTGTTCCTGCATACCTTTTTTTTCATTGTCATCTACTATAATGTATTCTAGACTAACCATTAATGCTGATTGTCCTATGCGGTTGGTGAACTTCCCTATGGATGGACATGCTTGTCCATTGAAGTTTGGAAGCTGTAAGTTTTTCTGTATCTTTCAGTTTTTTTATAGTAAAACATTTGGTCTACATGTATGTGAGATCATCAGAAGTGAGATCCTAGGACACTACTTAATGACATAGCTGAAATTTTTTATTATATTTTTTATACTAGAATCTTACTTTCTCCTCTGAGACTCAGACCATTCATAAGCACATGGATTTATTCACTGAAGGGTGACTGTTGAAGCATATTTTAGTTGTTATTATTCTTACACATCTAGTAGTCAGTGGGTCCTTCAACAAGTCATAAAAGCTGTGGTGCATTTACTATATTACTTCTAGTTTTGCAAATATTTAGTCGATCTGTGGTAATCAATGTATGTGTTTTGTAGCAAATTATGAAACAAAAGCTAGTGCCTATCAGGTCCCACCTCAACCATTCCCTTATTGTTGATTTTTTTGCATTTTGTCATTAATGAGGTTAGGAACTTGCTGGAGCAGGATGCATGTTTCTATGGGTATTTGAACCACAAAAGGGATCATGCTACTAATTCTTTTCAATTGCTTATAAATTACATAATTAATAATAGTAATTTTTCCCTCTGTAACTCAGATGCTTAACCAAAAAGTGAAATAATTTATACATGGAAAAAAGGACCCCTGCATTCAGTAGAAGTACCACAGGAGTCTTCCAGTCTCCTCCAGTATGACCTCATAGGACAAACTGTATCTAGTGAAACAATTAAATCTAACACAGGTAAGATGTAGCCATGTGGGAACTATTGACATTATAAAACACATCATGAAAATAAATTACAGTTCTTTTTCATATAGAACCGAATTACTTTAATTATCTTTTGCCATTTTAAAAACTAAAATCCTTGGAAAGAATCTAACCGGTGTCTCTTAAAAGATAGCTTTTCAGTACAGTCCCTTTAAGCATACAGTTTTTCATGCAATTCTTAAGAATTCCCCCTGCCTCTCCGCCCCAGTAAAAACAATACATAAAATGAATATTATCCTCCTCTGTTTCCATAAAGTCACTTTACCTTTTTTTTTATCAGCTTATTTTTATTACGCATTAGGAGGCCTGTAAGTGCTTTCCTCAGAACATAGTATGTTGGGTTGAAGCCAATAAAGTTTACTCATATGTTGCCAAAATAATGCTGACATACTTGTCTCTTGACAGGTGAATATGTAATCATGACAGTTTATTTCCACTTGCAAAGGAAGATGGGCTACTTCTTGATACAGATATATACTCCATGCATTATGACAGTCATTCTTTCTCAGGTGTCTTTCTGGATTAACAAGGAGTCTGTTCCAGCCAGAACAGTTTTTGGTATGCTGCATTAAGGTCTTTGAACAGCTCAGCATCACATATACCATTCATTCATTACTTTCATTGCTTGTTTGTTTTAGGCGAATATTCACTTCAGCTGCTCTATTTCCATCTTCAAAGGAAAATAGGCTACTATCTCATTCAGACATACATTCCATGCATCATGACTGTAGTCCTGTCTCAAGTTGTGTTTTGGATCAACAAAGAATCTGTTCCAGCAAGAACCGTGGCTGGTATTCGTGTTTTGTTCTTTTATCATTCACTGTATTGAATCCATTGTATCAAACAGCTGCTGTAATCCAGTGGGGATTGGAAAAGACAGCTAGTAGGTTTCAGTAAACAAAAATAAATACTAAAATTACACCAAATAATATTCAGTCTGCCCATGAGGGTCAAAATTCTTTACTCAGAATGTTTGGTTAGCCAGACTTATTTGTGATGTTTTTCTTCCCCTCAATATTTCTTCATATGCAGGAAGGGGCAATTTCAGAGTAAATGTCAACCTCTCAATTTTTTAAAGAGAAATTTTTCTATTGATTTATTCTCTTGTGAAACCAATCTGAGTTAAAGCTTTAAAAAAAAATCACATGGGATGAAATCAATCTCATCTGACATAAGGTACCTCATCTAGCACTCATTCCATTGACTCTCCATCCTTTTACACCCCTCGCTCAAAGCCTGTCTGCCTTTTTCCTTAGCCTGCTTCTATTTTTGCTTCTCAAAGGGCACTGAGGAAAACAGAGAGGACCAAAAACATCTGGTTCTCTTCTACCAGGAAAGCAGGTCTGAACTATGCAGTTAAGAAAACATGGTTAGCTTTGCTTTTGCACTGGCTCAGGAGCAGATTTTCGCATTTGCTCCAGGTATCTAAACAACTAGCAAGGACTTTAGATGGATAAAGTTAGGCGAGAGGAATCATGTCCTTAGCACAGGTTGGAGTTGTAATGTGAAAGGTGTGTCCATATTGCATGGCAGGGCCCTTTTTTCTTTCCAGTGGTTTGAATTAATACTCCCAAAACTCAGTTTTGTCTCCTTAATTTTTAGTGTGTGCTCTACTATTAAATTTCACACACACACCCCACTTCAATATTGATAGGCTCTGAAACTGCACTCATTGTTAAGGGATAAACTTTCACTGACTGAACTGTTGTTTCTAGAGAAACAATCATAAAAATACTAAGCAAAAATAATAAAACTTGTTAAAAACTTCATGAATCCACTACCCATACATACACATTTTGCAACCCTATCTATTTTCTCTTAACCCAGTACTTCTATACAAAAAATTCCCTTTGTGGGACTTGTCTTCAGTAACAAAAAGGCAGCTATATATTCCCTAAGCATAAATGATGCAAGTCTCATAATTCAAAATGAGTCTATAATTGCAGTTAGCAGGCTATAGAATTTGTATAATTGGCATTTCCTACCTGCATGGAATGGTATTCATAAAAGCATTGCAAACTTTTAGGAATGCTAAGTGAACACAACTTCCTCAGGTGCCTCTGAAGGAAGAGCAACACTTTTCTCTTGAAATCCCCATTGGGAGTTGGGATGCAGTTTGGCATCATTAAGCATTTACAAGTAGTATTTTCTGGCAATTGGGATTTCTTTAAGTGCTTAAAAATATTAAAATATCAGGCAATAGATTTTCAAGGATGTTTATTGCAATTGAAGCACAAAATATATATGGGAGCTTTGTACACCAAATATGATGCTACCTGATTTGGCTTTATATTGCATCTCTGGACTATACAGTTACATATTTTGAGTAAAATGTATTTGCTACCTAGTGGGCAGTGGAAGTCAATTCTATATGCTTGAAGTAATGTGCAAATAAGTCTTTATATAATTCAGTAAGAATTACATAAAGACCCCAAACCCTGGAATAACAACTCTTAGATGTCATACTGAAGAGTAAATATAGAATTAGAAACAGAAAATATTTTAAGAAAATAGTAAAATAGACACCTTTCTCAGCATTGTGGAAAATTAGTCATGTTGGCATTTTAAAAGAATATTTCAATCCTTTTTCCATTCTTATTTCTCTCAGACACAGTCTGAATTTATAGTCCTTACTAATTCAAAATCCCATAGATTCTAAATACCTTCATCTAAGGAAAAGAGGACAAATTTCTTTGACAAAAAAGACTTTCAGGCCCCATTAAAAAAGAAAAGGTTTAAAATAGAGAAGGTTTAAAATGGAGAAGTAAATCTCCTTTCTGCATCATATTGCAAATACTTGAATTATAAATTTTCAGTTTTACTTCTAAGTTCCTAAACTATAAATTTGAGAGAAGAGAAATTAATAGTAGAAGAATAACAATAGCGTGCCTGAACCAGTTTCTCAGAACAAATTCATTTATCGACTCTATTTACCTCCAAAATGGATGCCAGTTATACTTTGCAGATGATATTACAATAAATACTCTGAACATTTTGCGAAGATAAATTAATGGTCATAAGCACCTACTTTTTACAGACCTGCAAGTGAAAAATGGGAGACAGAAATTCTTGAAGAAGCACTCTCTTGCATTCCTTATAATTGTGTCATTGGAAAGAACAGCAGATTGCTAGTATGAAATTCCTTGTTTTATGTGGAGCTATGTACATAGCTATGCATATACATATATATGTATACATGTGTGAAGTTTTATGAAGCATAGCATTATCAGAAATTACTTAGAAGAAGAAAAATGGTTGTTGGGGGCCTAATTTTAAGTATGCTCTGAGTCCATATAGCAATGGCTATTATTTCACATTTTCATGTGCCTTTATCTAATCTTTCTTATTCCTGGCAAAAAGTTCATCTGTTATTTTGCAGAAAGATAGTAGTCAGCTTCTACCTTCCTAGCAGGTCACCTTGGGAATTTTAAATTAATATCTCGTCATTACACTTTATTTATGATAAAGTCTCAGATAGGGAAAGGTGTTCGGGGTTTTTTGTTGTTTCATTTTTAATAAGAAAAGATAACGTATTTCAGTATTTGCATTATGTAACAGATTCTTCAAAACTTACCAAGAAGTGTTCAAAGTGGAAAGACAAGGGTAAACAATCATCAGTTACACAGTTTACCAACTGTAATTTGACATTCGGTTTGATAAAGTAGTTTTCCACAGTGCAGAGCATTTCATCAATATTCACTCCACATTGAGAGAAGTCTTATCTATATCTGTAATTGAATAGGAGTCCTATTCCTAAGTTTAAATTCCCTGCTGCAGTAAGTTTTTTTTAAGACACAGAATATATCATTTTTATTACTAACAAGCACAGGGACAGATTCTAATCTAATCACACATCATATTGAAAAGTTCATTCTGGACCTTTGAAATTGAAATATATCTCAGCATACTTGTATTCATATTATAAAATGAGTCTGGCAGACTGGGGAGAAGTAGAGTTCCTACATATTTTTATACTGCTTCCTATTTGCATTTCATTGAAACATGTTAAGTAATGACATTGGGACGTAGTTAACCTTATACAGCTGGTGAGCTACATCATGTGAAAGAGTTGCAAAAAACCTCTGAAAATAATCAAGTCACCCTGTCTTGATGCTGCAGTATGCAATGACACTGCATCCTTTCTACTGAGCCTCATTCACAACATATTGATTCATCATCACAACATGACATTATAACATCTTTTACTTTCCCACCTACCCTTTCCTAACTGCAGAAAAGAGCGGAAGAGGGTATTCTCCACCTTACTGTCTTTAAATACCTACAGTTTTCACATTCTAGCAGGCATAATTATAAGTAAACATGAGTCACAGAGGCTCATATGTTAATGAATGAGTTTGCTTTTGCACTTTTTGCTTGTATCAGGCAGCAGTGGAAAGTAAGTGTATTTCCTACGTTATTAATGCTGTACACTCCAAAACAGAAAGAATAAATTCATGAGTTCACGTGAAGAACACTATGGGGCCCATAAGCTACATGACCAGATTTGTTGTGTGAAAATAGATAAGCAGCTCTAGAGAAGTAGGTTTTCTAGCCTTCCATATTTGTAATTATGGGTGCTTTCAAATCAAGGTACTGTTAGTGAATCTTAAAGAATGTATCCAGTGATTAAAGACAACTGCACAGAGGACCAAACTCTTATTACTAGAAATATTTGGATCATAGCCTACCACTGATTTTAATGCAGAATTTGATTGATTCAGTGAGGGTTCCGTAAGCCATGATCTGTCTTGTGCAACAACAGGAGAAAGAGAGGATCACTGTTGGGAAATGACAGTATGTTAGTCTAGATTTCTGCCAAACATTCCACTTACTAACCCCTCAAGTAAAGTGTCTTTCATACTTTGAGCCTGAATTTTGTTATACCCATGTTTATCACAGTTCTAAGAATCTGTACCACGTAGTATGTAGTTATCTTAACTTTCAGGCTGCTTAATATATTAAGGAAGTTTGTTCAGAGCTTTTAGATGCTGAAGCCAGTATACATGAATTACTTAAGAATACAAAATACTTAGCAGTCTGGTTAGTTAGCTGGTACGTAGGACGACAGCTAAAACCGAAAAGGACTTGGGTTTTTTTTAATATATATGAATTTAGGAGTAGCAGAGTTGAAGCAAAATTCTAACGCCTCCATTTTGTTTCTCTTATTTTCAAGGAATCACTACAGTCCTAACAATGACCACTTTAAGCATCAGTGCACGCCATTCTTTGCCCAAGGTGTCCTATGCTACCGCCATGGATTGGTTCATAGCTGTGTGCTTTGCCTTTGTCTTCTCTGCACTTATTGAGTTTGCAGCTGTCAACTACTTTACCAATCTTCAGACTCAGAAAGCAATGAGGAATGCAGCCAGGGCAGCAGCACTGGCAGCAGCACTATCAGCAGCAACTGTACCGGCAGAGGACGAGATTGTCTCGGTAATTGCTTGCTTTTCTGATAATAAGCATCGTATAGGAAGAGGCAGCTGAAGTAGAGAATGCAAAACAATATTAAAGTGATCTTAACCTGAAACAGATTATGTAACCAGATCATGTCTATTTATCAAAGACATTGTTCTTATTTCAGAAAATGAAGAGACTTCATTTAGTCATACTGTTTATTTAAATTTGAGATATGATTTACTAGAGAGATGTTTATTTGGCAAGATATTTAAGGAAAGCCATTAGACTGTTACCCATAATACTTCTCTTGGGCAATGCTGTAGGCAGTGTGGTCAGGCAGCTGTGGTTCTCTCAGGAAGTCGGCAGAATTTGTAGGACACAGTACAATGGAATGAACATGTGCATTGGCCAAATGATTATGGGATCACTGTAGTACACTGGTACATACCATAAGTGGGTCATCTGGAAGAAGAGGAATTAGCCTTTACATAAAATTGGCATCTGTTACTTTCAGAAAAATCTGTGTTGGTGGAAGCTTGGGGAAAAACATAAATGTAAAGATTAAGGATAGATTTTACTATATGTGAAAGACAGGAAGGCTTTCTAGTATCAAAAAAAGTATGTCAGAATTGCTTGTAAATATTATTCCTTACATCTTGGGCTAAGTAATGAATGCTGTCTCACAACATATGTTAATATATTTATCACTATAGCCCTCCTGTTTTCAAAATCAGTTTTACTACCACCACGTTTCCCTTTTTGAGAGGAATAGCAGAATTTGAATGACCTTCTGCAAAACCTTTGAGTCTGTAGTTGAATAAGGAAGTCAATCTAAGAGCTACTAAATATCAGGGCAACACCTTACCCACCATATAGTTGTTCTTCCACATTTGCTTATAAACAGCAGTTAAAGTTATAACATTTAGGTACATTCAGTTACATTCATAATTGATAAGTTCCATATAATAGCGAAACCAAAGCTCCACAGCATCTTGCTACTGGTCCTCATTGGAGCTAATCAACAAACATTCTTCACTTCAACTGGGAAGCGTTGTGCTTGTAAGCCATAGTGTATTTTGCTTACAATTTTTTTAATATTGAAAAAACCTGAAGACATTGTTAAGATATAATAAAGAAATGCATTTTATTTTCACTAAATATATAAACGCAAAAAGAAGCAAATCTTTATACGTTTTAACTCAGAACCACAGAGCTTTTTTGTTTGTTTTTTAAACCACAGTTATATAAAGAAAATACAAAAGAAAGTCCAAAAAATTTAAAAGGAGTTGGAAGCGAATGTTGGCAGAATCTTGCACTGAGTTTAAAGTGACAGCAGAAAGGTTGATTTAGTTTTGACAATATTTACATTACAATGTTCATATCTACATTTATTTTAAGTAGTAAACTTTTATAATTATATTTAAACCTTACAAAAAACAATGAGAGAAAAAGAGAGTATGTATTTGCCAATATTTAGGACATAGTTCCCCCCTCCCCAATATAATGATATCTGACTGAGAAGTAGTCTGGACTGAATGAGCATAACATTGCAACAGTAAAATAGTGTAAAATAAGAAAAATACTGTTAAGACTGAAGGAACTTTAAAATGTACTAAAGCTTCATTTTTATTCTTTGTTGACTTTTTTTCGAGGGCAAGCTATCAGAAAAAAAGCTAAAGAGATCACTTGGCTTTATGTAGCATGAGGAAAATATCGATAGCTGCTACATAATGAAGAGGAACAACAGCTCTGATCTTTCCTACACACACTTCCTTATTCAAGATTGAGTTAGTCATAGTGAGGTTTCCAAGAAGAAAAAAAAAAGTCCCTGCTGAGTGATATGAAAACAATTTGGCCTACTCTGCACGTGCTACTGCTGGTGAATTCACAGCAGGTGCTACAAAGGGTGTACAAAACTGCCTCCCCCCCCCCCCCCCAATCTCTAGAAGACAACTGTTTCAAAAAATAACCCTCTGCATGTGCCCAAATATACTAGAACATACTCCTGATGACTGTGACTCCTCCAGTACTTGTGGGTGAGATTTATATGGTTTCTCTATCATTGCAGACCAAGCTAAGCACAAACTACAAAATTGCTGTTGAACAAATTAATAAAAGAAAAAGAAATTAAAAGACTTCAAGTTTCTTATCAAGGGCTTCAGCCACAAACAAGCACAGAGCCAAACTGAAGACACATCTTCCTCATTTTGTAAATATTTACTTGTTAGCTTTTCCAAGTAAGAACAAGCAAAAAATAAGCATCTAGGAATAAAATAAACATGTAGGAAGCACACTGCAACCATTTCCTCAAGAAAACTGTTTACAATTAGCTAACAACATATATATTTAGAAGAGTAGTAAACCCTGTAACATCAAGGTCCCAAGGAAAACTCAGTCTCTAAAACAGCCCACAGTGTCCACAAAATTCTATAGTCCTGATCTTGCTCAAAGCTCATATTGTCCAAGACAGTAATTTTCAAGCCCTGTAAGTCCACCACTTCTTTCTCAGGACCAGTTCTCTGCGAGAACCTACCTCTGCAGTAATAGAAAAAGCAAAATCACTGAGATCATAAAAATGAAGGGTACTTACAATTGAAGGAAAGACCATGTAGTTAAAATGGCTTCTAGAAGAATTAACTATGGGATTTAAAAGGTCCCATTCCAGAAAGGCATGCTGGGAAAAATAAGTAATTACAGGATAACAGATTTTAAGAAGCTTTTTTTTTTCTTTTTCCTTTTATTTTTTTGTGTGGTAAAGGTAAGGGGGAAAGAACTTTTGTATGTTGTCACATAGATAGATATACTGTAGTCAGTGACATAATTTCAGCTGAAACAGACCTGAACTAGCTAATTTGAATGCTAACAGTGTAGTTAGCACAGGCTAATTGCACGAGTATATGACCCTTTTCTCAGGATTATCATCCTCTACTGAGCTTTGTACTTCTATAGTTACATTACTGGTCTTAAGGCAGTTCTGTTTGAATAAGGGACACAGCATAATACTCAGTTTCTTATTGGAGATTTAGGAGCTGTTTCTGAGGTCCTGATTTCCCTTTTGTTGCCCCATACCCCCCAACTTGTTCCATTTGTTTGCCTCTAAATTCTTTCATCACTTTTCCTTCCAGATTTTTCTTTTTTTGGTTGCTACAATGCCCAATTATTATTCTTTACCCCTTGCGTAATTTATCTTACCTCTCCTGCTCGTCTTTTTGCCTTTTCTCCCTGTTTACTCTGCCTTCCTTCTTAAAATGTTGTTTTCTAATTCACTAACAAAAAAATTCTATTAGAATCCATGTCTTATAGATTAAAATGTTTTTTAACTGTCTACTTTATTTGATTTAAAAAAAAAGTAATTAAAATCTTTCCCTTCTCTCATACCCTGGGCTTTGGTACCTTGTCTTTTCTAGTCTGTGATTTTTTTTTAATTTCTTTTTGCTCTTTTAGATAGGGTAGTAGAGTTTTCATCCACTTGTAATGCTAGTATTTTTATTTGTGATTTTTAAGTGCATGAAAGTTGTCAGAATTTTAGCTATATAAAAGGGCAGGTATAAGAGGAAGAGTAGTGAACAGTGTGTCAAAAATGCATACTGTCTTCTGCAGTTATAGAAGTCAGATGGTACTTTTCCATTGAGAAAATTTCTGAAGATTGTAAAAGTTTACTTAGTTTTGGGGAGTCATTTGTAAAAATAAAAGTAAAAAAGTGAAATGTACTTACTCGAAATTTTTCATGGCTATACAACTGCCAATGGAACTCTGCTACCAGTAGCAACATTAAGAGTAACAACATAGACTATATATTTTTAATAATCTATTATCTTAAATTGCCTGAAGAGTGGCTAAAGAACATTGTGGTCAGAATAACCTTCGGCTGTCTGAACTAGTATTTCTGTATGACAGGAGACCCGTTCTCCTGCTTTGCATAAGAGAAGCCCAGGGAGACAGTTTTGGTATAAATGAAAATTCAAAGGAGTTGTAAAACAGCCAGTTAGAAGCTTTTGCTGCTTGAGTGAGGGCCTAAACTCATCAAGATAAACGTATTTACAGAATATATTCAGGTTTTTTTAAATTCCAAATTAACTATGTTTCCGGGGGGGGAGGGGGAGGGGGGGAATCTTTCAAAATACTGTCAAAAAGCCTCCTTCCCCCTTCAGTCTAGTTATAGAGTTAAATCTTGCTTTATTCAAATGAACAAAACTTTTTCTCACAGGTTTTTATATTGTAGCCAAAAAACCTGTACACTCAGAAAAGAAAGATGGAAGACGACCAAATTCTGCTCTGCTGTACTAATGAAAGTAGGAGGAACTCTGCTCAAGTCATTGGACTACACTGGTTTCAGTAAGAGAGACAATGGTCCAACTATGTGCTCAGTTAACTGATGACAGCCCAGCATGGCTGTTCTGGTTCCAGGAAAGACACTCTATTTACCTCAGTTAACCGAGAGCAGAATTTGGCTTGTTCTCTTTGTCAGATGTAGGCAATCCCTGTGTGAAATACAAAACTATGGGTGTTCCACTCCAAAATATGATGGCCACAAGCTGAGTAGTCATCTGGACCCTGACAAAAACCTGTTTTTATTCATATGGTGACCAAGCTTGTTCTAGCATGTCAAAACCAAACACATATATACATATACATAAAAAACATTATGGCATTTAACTTTTTAATCCATTTCAAATGTGTATTTTGTATATCAATCATATTGTTTCATTATTATGGCTTCCTTTATCCAGGAATGTCCCAATATTGGAAGTTGCAGGGGAAAGGGTGGTACTGTCTGGAGTGCACCATTTGAAGTAATGCTCTGTGAGATGGTCAGGGAGTACACACCATGGATCAAAAGACATCCTTTCCATGTGAGAGACTACATGTAAAAGACAAAAGATTGTTACAGTGTGGTAGCTTGATGTTCTAAAAGACCTATTGTTTTAACAGAAAACAGCACAGAGCAGAGAGAAAGCTCTTCTCCCTACAAATAGCCCTGTCCCTGCGTTTCAAAATAACACGGCTTAGGCAGAAAAGGATTCTCATTCTCTTTAACAAGAGAGAGAGCAGAGCAGCCTTATGTCACTTTTGTATAGAGGATTTAGTTTTCTATAATTACATCAGAATATATTGAGTATGTTTAATGACTATCCTAGCGTAACTGAAAGGAGAGCACTTCTATTTGGATTATCAACAACCCTTTATGACATCATCCGAGAAACAGCTATATGCATTAAAGTCTTGACTGAGAACATGGCACTTTCAGTCGAATTAGGGAGACCTTCCTGCTCCTCCACAATTGCAGATTATCAAGTAGACTATTAAAAACAAACAACAACTTTCAATTATATTGACTTTTTGTCATCCCAATAAGGAAAGTAGATGACGATTATTTGGTTCTGCCTGAGTTAAATATTTGTCTAATTGACAAAGCCAATGCAGGGCAGTAAGGATGGTTGAGAAGTAGCTGATATCATACACAAAAATAGAAAAATTCAAGATGAATTGGGTTTAGACATTTTTTTGTTCAACATTGAAGTCTAATCCCGGTATCTTTTTTGCAGGAGAGAGTGAGAACAAAATAAAGTAAGTTAAATTATAGAAAAAAAACCCAGACAATCCTTTCTAATGCTGTTCGTATAATTCTGTCTCATTTAGACACTCAAAATAGTTTCTATATGCTGCAAAAATATAGCAAAGTAAATGTAGAGACAGGGATGGTTCTGGACTGACACTGATAAGTTTAAGAGCTGAATGTGACTTTGAATGTTTAAATCTGTTTAACATAAACACATATTTTGACAGAGGCTCTGTGCTAATTATATGATTTTTCTGATATGTTATTTATAAATGTTGGGAAGAGACTCTACCACAGTACATTCACATTGAGAAGAGAATGACTAGGGTTCCCGCCTCTGCTCTCCTTAGTGTTTACCTGTTTTATATGACAACAATTTTAATACAATGGGCATGGTATATTTTTCAAAGTTATACTTTCTGCCTCTAATGGCTCTTTAGATTTTCCATTAAAAGTAAAACAACTTTGAAGTAATAAGATAAAAGCCTCTCCCCCTAACAACCTTTACCTGATGGTTAGGCTATATTTTGAGAAGTGAATTTCAATCCCTGAAGGTTAAGAAAGAGTTTGAACATGGCTTTCCCATGCTCCAAGTGAGTAATTCAACCTAAGTGATTTAACCTTTTTACTAGGGTAAAGCACGAAGAAAACAAATTTGCATGTTATTCCTCATAATATGCCTGGGAAAGGAAACTTAGAATTCCTAAAGAGAGAACCTAAAGCTAGGACTACTAGTGACTTCTAAACTATATTCAGCTTTTAATTACGCAGAACACCGTTTATAGATGTTTGCAATACACATTTTTTGAATCGGATCCCACAGATGAGATACGCAAAGAAATGTCTAAATTATAGGTTATAATGAATCTCTGGCATGAGATGGACACTTAAACCGCACAGGACTGTAAAGATTGAGGTGCCTTAGTGCATGTCCAAAAGGAGGTCTTACATAATGTGGTGAACTGAACTTTCCTGCTGCAAGGTGCTGCATATGCATTGTTCAGTAGCTAAGCAGTTTTTACAGATCACACTGTTGAATGTAGGGGCTAAACTATGCTTAACTCCCTCTTTGGGAGCTAAGTCACTAGCACGTGATTTTATGTGTATAATATGAATGGTTGAAATTACTCAAACTCTATCTACTAATGAGATGGGCAGGGAGAAAGAATGTTATGTATTTAATTTAGTATTCTGCCTTGTACAGACATTGAGTTTTGGTCCTAGTTTTCTTTTGTTTCTGGGGTTTTTTTTGTGTGTTTTGGGATGTCAGCAAAGTTCAATATCCTTAATCCAATAAATTATAAAGAAAAGCAGCAATAACACATTTATTTGTCTAAACTTTTAGAGTTTATTCTCACGAACCTCTTTTTACTGCATTGCCTGCAGGAAAAAGAGACATAAGTGAGTAAAAGAGAGATAAGTGAGGACATACAGATATTCATTTGCTTAAAGTTAGCCAGCATATGAGGCCATACATAAGATACTCATGTTACTGCTAGGTCATAAACTAGACCGATGGTGAGAATATGTATTTGCAGTACAAAGGAAGAGAGAACAGTAGAGAATTTTACAAATATGAATTACAGAAATCTCTTGAGGAAAAGAAACATAAGAACAAAGCGCATTCATAAATCACAGTTAGCACCCACATAAAAATCAGAAAAAGCTGACAAAGAATTCCAATTACTCCAAGGTTATATATGCTATATTTTTTTTAATCTGGAAGCCAAGCAATTTGCTGAGAGTGTCCTGAGATATTCTGAGCATAAGCAAATTCTAGTGATGTTGATGAGAGTTGTGAGAGAGCAGACAAGATGAGACTGCTTTGTGAGCTTTCTAGGGGATCAGATAGCTGAGCTGCAAAAGCTTAATAGAAGCCAGACTATACCTTACTAGCCCATATACATACCAGTCTTTGTCTAGTCCAGTTTTATGGTATCTCACCTTAAACAGTGAACTTGCAATCTGTTCTGTGTCACTGGGTAGTCATACGTAGTGACAAGTTTAATTGCCTGATGGGACTAACATTCCACATGAGTGCAAGAGTACTCCTCTGAATCAGGATTCAGTAACTTAACAAAATTCATTATTTCATTATGACACAGTGTGCCATGCCTCAGGCTTCTTCTTGTTGCTCTTGCTACTTGTAAAACAGTCCTTACTATTTGAGTGATTGGCTGTGTGAACTATGCAAAATAGGCTCTTCATTCCTGTTTTCTGTGTTTTGCTAAAGTTTCATGATGTCATTGTAGGTAAGCTTTGTCAAAAGGAAAAGTTAAATCTAAATATAGTAGACAAATTATGGTAGCTGCTGTTCAGAACTCAACTGTAATAAGAAACTATATGGTTTCCTCTTGTCACCTCCTCCTCTTGATTTAGCAGTGAATTCCAATGAAAAATATGAGTTGTGGTTCTGGGGCAGCAAGCCTGGTCTATAGTCAGCTATCACACTGAGAAACATCTTCATTACACATCTGAGATAAATTTGGACTTAGAATTCCATATCCTGGGTAGTGGTATACAAGAAAATAGTCTTGGCCCTAACTTGCTGGATGGGCATGAGAGTGTTAAAGACAGTGTAAAGAACTACTCAGGGACTTGGTTAATGATTTATAGTAACTCTAAACCATCTCCTCAGCAGGTGAAGAGCATGACAAAAAAATGTGGCTTTACTGACACAGTAAAATGCACTGGTCCTTCCTGAATATTGGAATAGGCTATTTTAGGTAATGAGAAGTTATTAATATCACTCCATTGATAAAAATGGACCTATACTGGCCCCAAAGTGGGAGCATAATCAAGTTAGTTAGTGTGCTCCCCAAGTTCTGAGGATACACACTGACTCCAGATCTTCCTGTCTCCAACTTGAGATGAAAGCGCATTGAGATAATCCTCCTTCTATAGCAACCCTCCTTCTACATAAATGAGATTTAATAAATATTATAAATAAAATAACAACCAGGATTACACTTTTCCAAGTGCCTATTCAGATGATCACAATGATTTTACTACCTTTACATTCTAAATATGTTCAGTACTGAACGTCATCCACAGACCATATGCTACATCTGTTCTGCCTACTATTAACTCCATCACCTCAGTACAATAACTCCTGATTCATGCTTGAATGATCCAGAACAGAATTTGACCCACCTTATAGCAGAATATTGCAGATAAAAAGGGTTAAAATTCACCTTAGCGCTTATATTTTTAGGAACCACTCATTCTCCACAAAAGGTCAAGCTACCTTGCAGTAAAGCAAAAAACAAGCTACCTTACGACTTCTACAATTCAGTTCAAAGCAGGGCATACAAGCAAAATGGAATAGCAACTTGAATGAAAGCAGTAGCCCAGGCTCTCTCAGTCAGTCTGTTTACAGAGTGGGATTATTATGATGATTAGTGCAAGTGGACATGGATAACCCTCTTTCTGTTTCTGTGACACATCTGTAGATCATCCTCCATTTAAATCTGTCTGTTGCTTGCTGTGTTACTGGAAAATACAAAAACAAACATCTGCGTTCCAGATAGGCACAGCCCCAGAACATGAATGCCATTTAATATCCATTCAAAACATTATACTAATCATTTAATGCATGGATGGCAAAGTGGAGGAAGGAGGGATATGGCAAGTTGGAAGTGTTGATGGGTTGTGGGGGAAGAAAAAGAGCAATAGGTAAAAGAGATATACTGAAAAAAACACTTTTTTCTTTCCTTTTTTTTTTTTTTTCCCAAATAAGATGTTGTTCTCTCCACCTTTTACTTAGACTAAAATCAGCTGCGAGGAATCCACCTCTCCCGAATTTCAGTTGGATACCAGTCCATTCATCCATGAGCAGGACTTAGCATTGTGTTGTAGCAATGTTGCTTGTTCTGATACTCTGGCAGTAACACTGACCGCTAAAAGGATAATTCCTGTTATAACTCTATTTTAAGTCATACATGAGATACCAGGTGTGTCATGCTAGTCTTTTATCTAGAAATTGTGGCCCAAGTACAAGTATAGGCAATGTATTTCAGAAAATGCTTCTTTTCCTTTTAACGACCCAATCATTTATCTGATTGACTAAAATCTGTTACCAGGCATAGAAATCCTGCAAGATAAATCCCCAAAATGCTGACAGTGGGCTACATTTAAGTGAATGATTGTCACTAAATGACTCCCAGAGAATGACTTTGGAAATTGCGTGTCTAACAGAATTTTGCTACCTTAAAACCATTCAGATGTTACTATTCCATTTTACAATAGATATATATGCTGTTGTCCTGTAAGTTATTTACATTGTCCAAGACTTCCCTCATCAGCTTCAGTCATTCAGTCACCTAGTTCTGCTGACCAAAAAAGCTGCTTATTCAAACCCAGCTGCGTATGTTGTGCAATTTTGTGCACAGGATTTTTCATCAATAATCTGGAAATAAGTTTTGCAGTCCTTTATTGACGAAGCTTTAGACTCAATCTCAACTAAAATGTTGTATGTTAGCATTGCTTTTTAGAGTCTAAGGTATTTCTATTGCTTCCTATTAACAGAAAACTTGAGTACTTCATATCAGAACAATAAAAACCAGCTTGACACTCTAGGCATTCTTCTGTATTTTCTCAGCCATCAGACGAATCTTATGGCTGCTGCCATGCATCCACATAACTAACGGTAGTCCTGGGTAGTGGCAGTAGCAGCAAGGTTTTTGAAAATTTCCTCCCGTTTGATACTACTGTGAAAGTGGGTAACTGATATCCATTAAAGCAGGCCCAGAGCCCATGGTAGATCCTATTCCTAAGCCATTTCTGCAAGGAAGAAATCTATTACTTCTACTCTTGTGAAAGTAAAAAAAATGGCAACTTGGCCACAAATAATACAGGTGTACACAATTAATATATATGTCAGCCTAGCAACCAAGAGGTAAACTTTAAATGTTCCTGAGTTCTGGCTAAATTTTTAAGAGTTTTCATACAGCTTTCTGAAGAGTAATTGGACCTGGCTATGAATATTGCACAAAATATAGGAATAATTTGGTTTCATTTTACCATAAATGAAAATAAAAATAGTCCCATTACAGTTAGGATGAGTGTTTGTCTTCAGTTGTGTGCATGCAACTTCTGTAGAAATCATGAGATATATTTGAAAATGAAATTTCATCCTAGAAAAAACTACAGGACAATTTAGCATTCATGTCTTCAGCACATGTAAAGTTAGTCCATTTCCTTTTGTGCAGCAGTTTTCTAGTTCATCAGCAGCTAGTTTGGGGACTAACAACAGTGTGACAACTTGACTCCATTAAGTGAGTGTTTACCAGAACTCATCAATGGGCTCACACAGTGAAGACTGCACTTGAGCCAGCCCATATGTGCTATTTTGTTTAAACTTGATTCATATTTACATAAACTTCAGTCATACCAATATATTGCAAATTAGATACACCATTACCTTCTTTTCTTTTCCTTTTAGCTCCATCTTTTCTTTCTCTTTCTCTCTTGTAGCTTCTGTTTATTACCATATTAAAAATAAGGAAAGCACTTTTTTTTTTTTTAATGTTTTTACAGCAAAGCTTTAGGCCACAAATATACCTCTGTATATTTGCACTATTTTTGTGATTTCCTTAGGTTGCTCTATAGCAGAGAAGCAGCAATAAAATCAGAAAGTTGAATAAAAAGGTGGCAAGAATCCTAATGCTTACAAACCCTAAGACTCTGTATCCAAAAATCACCCTTTTTTCCCCTCCTTTTTCTTTTTTTTTCCACAGCATTCTGACTCCAACTGTAACCTGAAGCAGCGAGTAAACTCTGTGTCATCTCAAGCAGATCAGTCTCCTGAAGCCAGCATAATATCAAATATAGCATCCCAGTGTCAACCAGTGTCTGTTCCTCCACTAGCCCCACCATCACCACCTACTGGAGGCACAAGTAAAATAGACCAGTATTCTAGGATCCTCTTTCCAGTGGCATTTGCAGGATTCAACCTGGTATACTGGGTCGTTTATCTTTCAAAAGACACTATGGAAGTGAGTAGTAGAATTTCTGAATACTTGCTAATAATATGTAATACGTTTATTTGACCAATATTATTTTAATTGTTCATTTACTCTTGCAACTCCAGTTAATCAGTCCTTTCTGAGGAAAGTTACTGATAATAGCTTTCTCTAAAAAATCAGCTACGGCTTCCAGTAGTAGTGGCACTTAGAACAATGCAGATAGGCTATTTGAAGATGAGAAATGTAAACACTTACCTCTATGCCACGTTGCACTGAGCAGAACACATTGTGTAAGACAATGTATGATGCCATTCTCAGCAAACAAACTCAACTTGAGTTTTCCATTTCTTAATCTTCCTATCTGCAGTAGGGAATGGTAGAATTATCTGTTGAAGCAATACAGTGAAGGAGATAAAAACTTTAATATTTCCTAAGGTTTGCTCAGTGAGGTAATAAGATAACAGTCTCTGCAAAAAGGTTTGTTAGTCATTCTAAACGTTTATCCATAGCGTGAAGAATTGACAACTGCAGTATACAGTCTGTGAATCAAGAGTCCCTGTTTTCATACATTTTAACACTGATTTTTTCCTGTTTCTTCATATAGCTGAACTGTTTTATGAAGATAAAGCTGCTAAATTCTTTGCTTAAGTTTGTTTCAATCAGGCAGAGAGTGATCATATCTTTAGATATCCATGAGGTCCAGAAGAAATGTATGCCCTGCAAATTGAGCATGTCTGGAATAATCAGTCAGTGATTAGTCATTAAACTTTAAGTCTTTAATGCTTTAATTCTCTGACTCTTCCCTTTTGCCTAAATACAGCTAATGGTGTCCCATTTCCTTAGTAAAAAATACATTCATATGCCTCGTTGCCATAGAGTTTTTGAATCTCACTGTACATTGCAGTCAATATGATTGGTACATTTAGCTTTATTTAGGGCAGCTAGAGAGATAATGATGGTATTTAGATAGTACTGAGTGCACAAAGTCCCTACATCAATAAAAACAGAGGCTGGCAATCTGGTATGAGTGGTGAGCAGATTGTACCTTTATTTCCTAGATTAGAGGCAAAGCAGGCCAAGGGAAATCTCAGGGACAGCCAAGAGATGTTGCAGTTCAAAGTAACGAGGCAGTGCTGATCAGCTGATTGGTGGCATCTTGCCTCTGCTCGAAGCAGAGGCTACTAGCCTCTAATTTTGCTGATTTTTGCTACTAGTATGATCTGGAAAATGCTGTCTCTCAAAGATGGAGTGTGCTGCCAAGCAGCTTATATGAAATCAGGATGGCAGGAAGATAGGAGGCACTATCTCTTACAAATGTTCCTGCAGATGTCTCTCTCAAGAGGTCACAGCTGCTAACTCCTGGCCGCTCAAAATCTGCCCAATGCTAAATCTAGCATTTGTGCCAGAGTTACTGATCCTGCTATTAAAATATTGACTATGTGTGCAAATTACTTATCTCAATCAGAGAAGGGAAGTATCAAAAAAGCTCATGTACAATCATTACAGCTTCTGTTTAGAGGCCAGTTCCTCAGCTTGTGTAGCTTGCCGTAACTCCAGTGATTTCATTCAACCATTCACATTTTGGAGCTAGAAATATTTGGAACATAGTTGCTGTTTCCCTTGGTAGTGATGAAATATTTACACTGAGCCTTGCATATTAGTAGTTCTAATATAACTAGGTTTTTAATTTTTAAAATACTTCTAAAGTCTGAGACATAAGTATTTTTAAAACGCCACTTTTGCAAGCCCACAAACGTGCTCACAAACTGAAAAATTATGTTCTGTAGTAGCCTTATAGAATGACAGAAATCCAGCAGCAAAATTTAGAAAACAGAACAGTATTGACAGCTGGGGAGTTTTGAATTATGAAGAATGTAAACAATTATGTAAAATGTTGATCAAGCTCTTCTTCATAAATTACATTTTCCTGTTTGTGTACTCATTTGTAACTAATAATGATTGTGATATACATTGCTAGGTTTCTAATTCAATATGTTGTATCACTTTACCAGTTGTTACTTTCAAGGAAAACCAGGATTGTTTTCACTTTAAAAAATATATTAAAAATATAAGTCTTTCCATTCAAGCAGAGGAGAGAAAAAAGTTAGGTGAGCAAAGCATGGCATGCTTCAAGGCCAGTTCAACTCAATCACAGGCTCAAGTCCAAAAGATTAAATATTGGTACAGTATTATTCAGTTAAGAAATTTAATTTCATTTAGAAAGTGCATTTTGCACAGTATTTCTGGTATATTAGCTTTTCTTTTTTGAGTTACTTCTTTGAGTTCATTTAGCTTTTGTTTAAAAAACAAAATGGAAAAAAAAAATCTAATCAGTTCATTGAAATAACCAAATTCCCTGTGCACAAGTTCTCGTAGTGCAGCTTTCTAGGATTTTGATTAGCGTAGTTTGGAGCGCAGAACATCATTCACCAAAGTCTGTCATTGTGGAGATTCCTAAACCGAACAGTTACCTACTGTCTTTGGACAGCACATATAGAATAAATCAAGAAGCATTTCATGAATCTGTTTGTAAAAGCAGGCTATTAGCACTGGAATCAAAGGTAATTTTCAACTCATATAATTATCTTCCAGCAAGACTTTTCCTTTGACTTTGAAGGAAGTGCAAGAATCGTTTTGTACTTCATGTTCTAGATTCAGAGCATCAGCTAGAATGAGCAGCCTTGTTAATGTAATGACACAGAGTTGTATGAAATAAGGAGCTCTCTCCTAAGCTGTTTGGTAGTATTTCTGTGCATTACTAACCAGTTTTCTTATGGCTTAAGTAATGGGCCATATGTTACAGAAATGAAGAAGTCATTCTTCATTTGTGTATTGTATCTGATAATATTTATAAGAACCTTGGGGCTTGAGTACTTTTCAAAGTGCTCCTTGGAGTACCTTTTTCTTCCCCCTCCATTTAATCGTTTTCTTTTTGGAAGACTTCAGGTTAATCACCCTTTCTCTTACTATACCTGAAAGCTAGGAGTATGTTAATTACACAAATTTTAGGACTTGGAAGTCTGCATAATGAAGAAGGTGTTTCTAATAAAATGTATGCTTTAAACAATTGAATATTATTTTTCAGAGCAGCCAGGACTGGGCAGATAGCAAGAGTATCTTAGACTGAACTCTATATTTGTACTTCCATATATACTGAATCAAGTCAAGCTCAGAAACCAGGAAGTTTAGTAGCAAACTTGCATTGTAAATTTAATCTTTTGCTACATTTTTAAGCAAAATCGCAGCATTCTCTGAATGAAAACAATGAAAGAAAAAAATTCCAAGTTGAAATTAAGTGCTTCAGCTGAATGCTTTTTACATGTGGATGGGGATAAAGTTATCTTCTGGCCTTTATATTTAAATAAATGGTTCTATTCTCCATTGGAACAAGTAGGAAAACATTCTTATTCAGTAGCAGTCATCCACCATGCAACTTGATACATAAAATGTATTTCAGTGTAAACTGGTTTGCATTGTGGAGAAGCAATAGCATTGCAGGACAACAGTTATATTAGTAAAAGTATAGAAACGAAGCTAATGTATTTCTCTGCCTGCATGTTGCTAGACAGCATGTTTTTAGAACCTAACGTAATCAAAGGACAACACAAGAGTAGAAAAAAGGAAGTACTTGAAAATATGTATACGAAAGAACCCCAGTTGAAAGAACAGATGCCAGTTTTTAGACCACAGAAAATCCTGATACTTGTACAGTAAGCCCCCCCTTTCCCTCAAAAGTTTGTAATATGAAAAAAATAAAGCATTGAAGTTACTCTAAGAGGACTTACTCCCTCACTATGTAAGGTCAGTTTGTAATTAATTTAGATGGAAGGTTTGAAGATGTGACATCCCCATGATTCATACATGCAAAATGGAATAGGCATGTTTCTATAGTGCGTGTCTTCTGTAGAGTACAGTAATATCTGCCAGCCACAAAAAGCTCTATACCGTAACAAACAATACACATTTGTCTAGATTAGCCAAAAAGAGAAGGTCTTGAAAGGAGAACAAACCTATCTGACAAATGAGAAAAAGTTGCTCTAGCTTTTTATTTTGTCATACAGCATTTTTTGGCTTTGTTTTTAGTTTTAAATCTTGCTAAGTCCTTGAGCTGAATACTAATTTATGACAGTGACCTTGGTAGGTGAATTGCATGCTTAGTTTATTTTAAAATGTGCTTGATTTAGAATGCAGAGAGTGCCCTTTTAATCAGAATACAAGTACTTAGTCTACCTTTGCCATATCATTCACAATGCATATGCTGTTCTCGCATCTTCTTACACATCTTCTTTCTAAAGTAACCTGTCTTAATTTTTATATGCAACATTATATTACAGTTTTTCATGTAATGAAACACAGAATAATGGGGCGAATCAAACTAAAGAAGGATATGATGTTAAAGTGTTGATGATAAACTGCAGAAAAACAAGCAGAGGCCAGCTTTTATGTTTGGGAGCAGAGGAAGGTACAAAGTCACTGAATGTGCTAAATGTGCTGAGTCCTGGATATTATTTGGATGCAGAGAACATAGTATGATGGCAGAAAAAGAGTTACATAACAGGTTGAAGGAGAAGATCAGATGCTAATGATGTCAAGTGGGAAGAAACAAGCACAGAGAAAGAAACAAGAACTGGAAAAGTATTTAGCTTCTGTATGTTAATATTCATAAAGCTTGCAGTGCATATTGTTACATCATGTTTCAGTTTAAACACTGGAAAAATAAGTTCAGGAGAAAACAGTCATTGCCATACAGACTTACAATTGGCCTTTGATGATCCAGGTAATGAACATCAAATTCTAAGAGGATTCTCCCTTGTAATGCAGTTCTATTTTAAGTCTGCTGAGACAGTTAGAAATCAGGTGGTTTCGTTGGTTAACTTAGTTGTTAACAACCCATAGCTTAAACTTCTCTCTAAACTTTTATTCTAGTTTTTTGAACCTACTGCAATGCATCTTCGAAATGACCATCAGTCCAACTGAAGAACAGCTCAAGGTTTCAAAGAAATCGCTGAAAGTTGTGTAGGGTTGAAGGGACTTCAAAGGATTTGTCTATCCACAGGTGCTCTCAATTTTCAAACAGGGAATATTTATATTGGACATCACCTGGAAACAAACTCTGGACAAATCAAAAAGATAGAAACTGCACAGGGTTCTAACAATACTTCCTTAAGATTTCTTACATTGATTCTACTATAAAAGTTTTTGTTAAATTATTTTGTTCAATTGTCAAAGAAAAGAATGTGCATTTGTTCTAATTCTGTTATAAACAATTGAATGTTTACATTGATATAAAACATCAATAACAGGATTATTTTTTTTTAAATACAATAAGGATTGCTAAAATAAGTCTGATTCTGAACTGGCATAACTTGGCATGGTTTCACTGAAAGGTTAGGAGCTGCACTGATTTGAAGCACTTGAAATTGACCCAAAATAGTGTTAAGAAATCCTATGAAAGGGAGCTGCAATCCCATTATGTTTTCATAACCCTTTCACAGAAAAGATGAATGATGAATTCTAATTTTCTTTAATTTCATTTTCATCTCCTTTAATTTGAGATAATATTTATAAAGAACAAGATATAAGAAAAAAGGAACTAGAAACTATTGTTTGTGTACTTTAGCTGGTTAGTTATGATAGTGTAATTTTTTTTTTGTTGAGAGTGACCATGGAAGTACAACCAGACTAATAACAAGCAATTTCTCGTCCAGATCTAGAAATGCAGGACTGAGATGTCAGGGAGTTTGCAAGCTCTAAAGCTGAATAGACAGAAAGATGCAGCTACCCATCAAGCTAAAGGCAAGCCTCCAGCTCCAGGGAACTTCCTGGAAACAAGTCTTGATAGCTAGTTAGGGAACAAGCTGCGTTTTATCAGCTCATTCTTCTGAACTGCCCACAGCAAACTCCCTAGAACTTTTTTCCAGAGGCAAAGTACTGTCAGCATATTCAGAGTTTAAAGGTAATAATATTTTATTTGTCACTCTCAACATAAACAGCTACAGGATTTCTTTCTCATATTTCACAGTCATCTATTATTTTATTGTATATTCACCCTTCAGCTCCATAATCCGTCTTAAGAATGTAATTAGGAAAGATATGCACCTAATCAAATCAAACCCAAGCCAACTTTGTTGCAGGTGTAATGGACACTGGTGGGAGTCAAAAGCACACAACGAGGTTTTACATGCAGCCAAATAAAAATTAAGGACTCCTATACTGAAATAAATTTTAGTAGATTAAAATTAAATTAATTTTAACAGAAACATGAAATGCTGCATTGATTCAGGAAATTCAGGGTCTTTTGCTTTGTCTAAACAAACATCTTAGTCACTGTGAGAAAATATTTAGAGGCTGACTAATTGACTCCAGTAAGTTGTCAGCTGCTTTATTGGCACTATAACAATTTTAACTACCTGATGACCGAGCTCCAGCTGTTTTCCTCCTCCTATTTCAAGACGAGTATGTAGCTTTTACTAGTGTGGTAGCTGGACTGAACACGCGAGATCACTTTTTGTACTCCCTGTTCTGTAACTGTGAAGACCTTAGATGGGGACAATTTAAGTAGATTTGAGTCAATAATAACTATTGTTTGCACAGAGATGTCATGTTTGCAATTTGCTTTTCCTGACTGGCTGCAGGGTGGCACACTTGGATGTGTTTGTAAGTGCACTGAATTCTTTCTTCATTTTGCTTTGAAACTAAAATTGTGACCATTTTTCCTTTTTTCAGCCTTTATATATTATTTTTTAAAAAAATTAAAATGAGCACTGGGCAAATATTTTATAATTTGTAAATACATCTTATTTTGCAAAAAGCAAATTGTGCTGTAGGGACCCAGAGGTTATTTTTCAGTATAACTATACTCATTCTTGCTTCACTGACTAATTTTCTATTTTGACTACAATAATATCTGTAAGAGTTTTCAGAGTACTTTAAAATCAGTTTATGCACAAAATGGAAAAGTTTAAAAGCTATAGGAAAACAAGTGACACTGAAGAAACAAAATTTTGTATGTGATTTTTGTTCAAAAGAAATCTATATATGAACTTCACAGCAGATGCAGAGAGTTACTAAATCATCACTATTTCCGTGGAGTGTAGTATTTCAATGTATAAAATAGTGATAACTTCCTGACTAGGAAGCTATATCAGCACCTTAAAAATGTACTAGCATCTCTTGGTATTTAACAGCATATTTCAACATGGCCGCAAAGACTGCTTATCTGTTTTCAAAGGAGCTTTTCATGTGGAAGAGAGAGAGAAGGGTTGGTTCTCCACATCTATTTGAATGTCAGGAAGGAATATGTATTTGTCCTCTTACATGCTTTGTAGAGACACAGGTGTAATCAATAATAATGTTAATAATGTCAAGTTATATCTTAGAATAAATGTAATTACTTACAATTAATGTCAGTTCTTAACAATCCTGGTTATGGTCAAACATCCAAACAAGCAATACAGTAAAAAGAGCAGATAAATAGAAGAGGTTTTTTTATATGTATGTATATATTTATGTATGCATATATACTTATGTATTTCTGTCAAAGATATAAGTTATATAGATTTCTTTAATACAAATTTAAAGGAAATTAGGGGATATGGATTTCTTCTGGTATTCTTGACTGTATTGGAATAGGAAGAGCAGGAGCCAAAGTTGCTGTAAGAGGGGAATTTGTATGTGCAAAACAGGACACTGCGTGGGAGAAGACAGGCAGTTACCTTGAGCTATCGCACTCTGGTAATACATTATTCAATGCTGACCTAACTTTCTATGTATCCCGATGGAAAGGATGCTCTGTTTTTAGCCCACAAACCCCTCAAAGGGACAGAGTAGCTTAAATTCATATTTAGTGTGTTCTGCTTGATCAGAAGTGCAAGAAATAGAAGAACTAAGAACACAATTACAGAATTATGTCATAGTACGGTAGAAACCTCAGTTACATATTAGTCTTTATTGTTATTGATCTGGGTTTTTCTCCCCCACCCCCATTTTTTCATAATTTGTAAACCAAATAAAAATCCAGCAGTTTTAAGATAGAGAAACTGTGCAATGGCACACTAAATCAGCCCTGAGATTGTCCGCTACTGTTTTCAAAGGATAGCCCTCACCAGAAGCTAAAGCAAGAGTTGGATAAACCCCAGAAATGCGAAGATGAAAGTCCTCAACACTTTTGATATAACGTACTGTCCAGTGTTTTGATATTTTGATGCATCCTGTCATGTTACTAATTCAAGGCCTTTCTCTTATACATACGCAAACAAAATTCAGAGGTGACTTTGTCACTGCTTAGTTCATTACATTCTTGGTTCTCTCCTGTTTCATGACAAGAGCAGCATTCCTCATCTGCCTTCTTTATAGAAGTCATTCTTGCTGGATTTTCCTCTAATCAGTAAGCTATCAAAGCCTTTCAACTCTCCACATAAATGCTGTCTGTCACCTGGCTTTATGGAGAAACCTGTGAAGAAAAAAAGTCCTTATCCACAGGCAGAATGGGTAGAGACTTGGGGAGTAAACTATTCTGTTCTGCATCACTACTTCAAGAAAAATCATTGCTCAGCCATGGCTGGAGTGGTGCTTGCGTATAAGAATAAAGATCCGCAGTTCATTTCCAGGCAGCAGTTTGATGCCAGTGATAGTAACTGAGTGTCAGCAAAGTATGTTGGAAGTAGAAGTTAGTGACAAAGCACGATTGAGACTCAGCCATGCTTTGAGATGCAAGTCTTAAAACAGGAAGTTTGACCAAGAGAAACGAAGGAATCCAAAGAAACCAAAAGCATCCACACAACTGTAAAGTAGGAAACAGAATTCCATACCTCTTGGGAGTCCTTTTTTAAAAAAAACAAAAAAAAGCTATTCTTAATCCTGTCCAAAACCAAAATATGTGCAGTCTTTCAAGCACAGATGAGGAAAAAACCCTAACTTGTGTATTTAATGTAGTTATATAAAAGTAAGACAACACAAGTCATTGCAGAACTTCATAAACCATGTAACATGCGTTTTTGCTAAATCACTTTGCCACACATTTGAGTTGTTATCAAAGAGGTCATTAGTTCATGAAAACATGATCTGACCTCAGTTATGACTAGATTATTTTTTACTCCATAAATAAGAGTAATCTCTAATAGTTTTAAGTTAATAAATTTTTTACATGCTTTAAGGAGCAAATAAGCCTTCTTTAGGCCATATATAGTTACATATTCAAGCACTACTGCAAGGTTTTTTCTCCTCACCTCACACCTGCTTTGTTTATAATAATGTTCTCATAGAGCAGGGAGAAAGAAATATTTTGTAATTCAAAATTAAATAAAACTAACAATCTAAAACTCTTTACTGGAATACTTATGTCTGCTATTCCTGTACATTAAAAAAGCTTCATTACTAAACTGAATGCCAGCTTTGCTTTGGTTAAAGTTAGGAAATATCAACTGTTAGAAGTTGACTTTTCTAAGGGCTGTAAACTCAGTGTGCTGATTTAAACTACATGGAGACATGGTGTTCCCAATAGAGATGTGGGGAATAGTTATGAGATTTAAAAGTGGGTTCTCAGCAAAGAAGTCACAGGTTCCGTCTGCATGTGAAACAAATCGTGGTAAAAGACATACTAAAGCTCAAACTGTGCCCTTTATTGTCAGCTTTCATCCTCTTTGTGTCTACCAAGTGATCTGACTCAATGCATAACATTTGCAAACTCATCAGGAAATTATATTAAAGAATTGTTAGTTCCGTAGAGGAATCTGTGGAAAAGATTGGATTGTGATGGCGAGACAGACTAGAAATGAGGAGAAATAGACTAGTTCTTTATCTAAAGTTTCGAATTTCATTGGATTGAACTTATTTTAAAAGGAAGAAATATCTTTGTATGAACAAAAAGATGGGGTTTGGTCAAAAAAAGTAATCAATATGCATTCTCATGTTTTAGTAAATTATACATTCCTTATGGGCTAAAATTTGGTATACTTCCACCCCCCCATTTTAGATGAGTAAAAGCTTCTGTTTCCTTTCTGATCCAGTCTTCACATAAAAACCAACGTTAATTGCTTGGTATGAGAAGTCTGCTTGCCACTCAAATCCATTCAAAAGTAAAAAGAAGTTTTCTTTTTAAGCTTCATCAGTTTTAAATTTTACCCAAGTGCACTTTATTTGAAACACCTCTTTCGCCTTCTCACTTGTTTTCCTACAGATTTTTGTGAACTAAATGAATCTACTTGGACCAGGGGCCTTTTAGAACTGAGCAGTAAACAGCTATCTGAATAACTAAAGTTTATAAGGTGTTACTGAGTTACACCGGATCAGCTACACAGCCCTGAAGAAGCTGCATAAGTATTAATAAAGAGTAGTTTTAGTGTTATGAATGCATACACGAGAAATGCAGAGTGCAGCCTCTGAATTACCTACTGACCTATTGAATTGATTCCTGTACCACATGCTGCCAAGAGCAGGATTTCTCTTTTGTGAAGTAATTTAATTCAAAACAGAACAAAGAAAACAGTATTACAACAGTAAAGAAAAAAAAAATCGCATTAAATCTCTCAATGCGAGCAAAAGCTTGTGAGCAGAGTGGTCTGTGATTGGTGCGCGGTGTCTTCCATGGATGAATGAGATTCCGCTAATGGCAGCCAGGGCTCCAAACATGGACTGAGGGCAAGAAATTACCTTATCTTCATACCTGTAAAATGCAGACCTAGCATGGAGAATCAGTACATTTAATGTTACCTTTGGACTTTCTGAATCTTACTTCATTTAGTTACATTTCTAGGTAGGTTTTGTTTTAAGGAGTAAACTGCTGAATCACTCACAGGCGGAGTAAGACCTTAATAACACTGAATATGGTCTCTGTAAAATAGTTCAAAACACTTCACAGTGCAGCAGCCATAGAATTCCTGTTGTCAAATTATTACTTCCCAATTTAAGAAATAACAAGCACATCACCTGTCTAGTCTTGGATTTGAAATCATTTGGACATTTATACTGTATAATCTGTCTATGGATTACGCTACATCTGTCTCCCCCCAAAAAAGTCCTTTTCTGATAAGGTGGACAGAGCCTTTGCTGACAGAAGTCGGTGTACGTGTCTGGCAGCTGGAGTCAGACTTCATGCTTTTAATAGTAACTAAAGTTTTTTTCAGGTAGAATTTTAAATCAATATGACAAAGCAGTAAGTTTTGCCCTTACTACTTTAAGGGCTTTATTCTGATGTTACTTCCAACACCATTAAAGTGGAGTAATTCTACTGAAGCAGATTGAATAGGACCAAAGTGAAAGGAAATAACAGACTAACCGGCGCCACATTTAAGAAGCTGTTTTAAATACCAGGTTTTAAGCCTGTGTAATAGCTCAGTTATAGTAGTAGTATATTACTTAAATTTAATATGGAACAACCTATTACAAAAAATTACATAAATCCATTTACCGTCAATTGACATGCCTTAAAGAGACCAGCTGAAGAAAAGTAGTGTCTAGAACTTTCAGTAATTACATGAATTAAGGCAAATATATCCTTAAATGCTATACTTAGGAATGCCTATTGTAGTACTTTTTTTAAAGAATGAAAACAAAAACCAAACCATCCTTTACATGCCCTGCGAAGGCAACATGAGGAGATTGTAACAGTGAATAAAGGAGAAAACCCTCAGGGGTGCAGGCACTTAGAAGTCAGAAAGACCACAGACGTCTTTATAAGAAGCTCTATATACAGTGTACCTATTTGTACTTCTGTTCTGCAGGCATAGAGGAATTCTGTATCAGAAAATCACTTTGTGTTTGAGATCTGTTCATTAACAGCTCTTTACAGAGCAGTCACAGGAGTATTATTGTGTGCTTGAAATAAATTAAAACCACTGGGTAGATCTGCTCTATTCAGGACCAATAAGCAGCAAACAAAGCTAAGCAAGTTTAAAACGAATTTCAGCTGTACTAGAAGTTAAGATCCATATGACTCCAACATCCTACCTTTATTTTAAGATTGGAAAGTAATTTATTCACCCACCAGATATCGTTTCACTGGGAGCTGATCAAGGAGTCATGACTTTTTTAAGTGAGCACTTTAATGTTCTGAAATCACCAGGAAAATATTCAGGTCAGAGATGTGCAAACATAACACTTTCTCTCTCTACAAGTTCCATTTAAAGGTGCAGCAATCTCAAAACATCTCCCGTGACACCCTCACAAGGAAAAAAATAATTCCTGGAAACATTAAATTGAAAAATGTATTGGAAACTCTTCTGATTTTAGTACTAAAAGGAGAAGGCAAAAGTGGATTTTGTTACTCACATATTTCTGCAAGGGACAGTTGGGCCATTAAGATTATTCAAATAAATGTCATTTGTAATGGTCTCCGAGAAGGCATGCTGACAATAACAGGCAAATTAAGACCCACATTCACCATCTGAGATGTATTCCTTATTGGCCACACTACTCTCATTGCCTGAAAGGCTGAAGAGATGGTAAAGGTGTTGGCATGACTACAGAGAAGATGTGGAGCGAAAAGCAATTTTTTTTTTTTTTTTTTATGGTGTTGAAGGGCAGTGGGCCTTCTCGTTCTTTCACATCACTGGAACAGCAAAAATTGAATAATACTTGGACTTGAGTCCAATGCAAACACTTGCTGCTAAATGTACGTTAGCTGACTTGTTATGGTTCATGAAAGCCAAAACGTCACATGAAAATTAGCATCAACAAAATTTTAATACAGGGGCCCTGAGATTTAGGAGTCTCTCTCTGGTTCTTTCTGATATGAGTCATACATTAACAAAACACAAAACTTGGTAAGCAGACAGCATTCAAGTCAGCACAACTCTGCTTTACATTGTTTTCTGGGGAAAAAAAGTTTCATTCTAGAGACAGTAAAAAATTTCCTGAAAAATTGTCAGGGAATGGTTTTCCTCTGTCAGTTCTCATATTATTCTGCATACATTTCTAGATAGTTAAATAAAAACTCGATAGGTTAGGTCAATACATGGCCATCAGTAGCGACACCACTGATGTGTCATCGCCACTTAAGCTATTATTAATACAAATGCTTTCCTTAAATGGAACGCAGGTTCTTCTGCCTAGGCAGAGTTCTGAGTAAGGTTTTTATTTCTGTGAAGTGCAGCATGTCCAACGTCAAGGCTCAGTTTACATCTGTATGAAGGGACTGCATGAAGGCTGCTGGATTCTCCAGTAGAAAAAAAAGGGCCGTGGATCAGACTCGTAGCAAAAGTGGTTCTTGCACTAGAAAGCTTAAGTGTAGAACTGGACAGAAAAATGATCCTGCCTTCCCTCCCTGTGAGATTTTGATCATTATAGATTAAACCATTCATATAAGTTATTTTGCGATTTTATTAAAATCAAAACATTAGTTTTCCAAGTCATCTTTTTTCTTAATTTTAATCCTTCTGGTTAAATGTTTTAGGTTTGGGTCTAAACTGTATCCCCATCCCGACCACACCTTCCCTAAAGGAGGTGGATGATTTTCCACTGAAAAAAAAATTCTCCAGTGGACAAAATTTTTGTTTGTTGAAGAGACCAACTTTCCATTGAAAAACAGTTTCAACAGAAATTAATCAGAATTTAGTTATCTATAATGCATCCTAGACGGAAGAGAGTTAGGAAGTAAAAGAAGTGACATTCAGGGAAGTTACTTCTTTCTTAAAGATCGTACAAAGATCAGTTTGCAGTGGAATTAGCGAGAAAATGCAGGACACATCCAGAATACTATCCCTAGGATGGCACACCTTTTATTATGAAGAACTTCAGAGAGTAGGAGCTGCTTTACTTTGAGAGGAGACGTTTTCACTCACACTTGTGAGAATGCAACAGTTCCTGCTGTAAATTTGAAGACGAAACAAAGAACATTGGCAGCACTCCCAACATTCAATACAGTCCCCACATACTAGACTTAGTGCACCAACTGCAATGTGAAAATGCACATGGCCTCCAAAAGAAGAGCGCACACTTAGAGGACCGTGGCAGCCATCCCAGATACTGCCTGAGATACAGATACAAAATACAATCCAGATTGTCAAGAGACTTTCAGAAAGGGCACAAACAGAGTAAACAAAGTACCATGAACGTGTCAGCAGTGTAATCTGGTCAATCTACAGATAAAAGGAGGCAGTGCAGATATTCATACACAACAGTAAGGAATTATGACCTAATTTCAGAGAACGGTTATAGCCTGACTTATACAGCTAAAGGTCTTCTGTTCCAGACACTCCCTGGAAGGGAATGAATGCTCCATTATTGGTGACAAGCTGCTGCTAGCTAGGACAAGAGGGGCATGCATCTGTGACTGTCTCACAACTGTGAAAAAAAGCAGCCTCAACTATTTCAGTCATCAAATTATCTTGCTGAGTCTGCCTAAAAGTTTCTTCTTGTTTTAGAAGGTGTCTAGGAATATCCCAGTCCTGTGAAACTGACTGGTTCACACGTTCTTTGGTTGCTGAAGATCACAGCAGTTGGTTATTTTTTTTTCTGGTTCATTCAAATAAAAACGATAAAGAGAATAAACTCTGTTTGTAACTCATTGAGTTATATGGGATACACGCTGCTGTGGCTTTTATGACAAGACTGCAGCCATCACCTGCTATCACCCACTCAAGCCCATGGCAGTCAGTCTCAGCATTTCTTTCTCATTCCTATGAAGTGTGGTTCCCAGAGTCTCATTCTCATTATTTTAAACAACACGCACAGAATTTTCTTCCAAAATATCAAGGCTCTTATTTTATAACTCCAAAAACCCAAACTTGCTTTATACAATTACTTCATCTATTTTTTTTACATTAAAAAGTCTTTCTATACGTGGCTGAGTAATACAAATCACTACTTTATGACATTTTTGTCAACTCCTGAGTACATTATTCATGAATACATTTTTATTAATGCTGAACCAGCTCTAGAAATAGTGAAACGGAGCACTAAGTAGTTTTATTGTGCCTTTTTTTTTCTAAAACAAAATAATTTGCGAGTGTATTACTCTTTTAATCCGATATGCTGTGCTCATTTTAGGGGCAGCATACTCTTACAAAGCACTTTCATAAATGCTTTCCCATGAGGAGGCTGGAAGAGTAGCATATCTCCCGATGACTATTCTAGAGGTAGGAAGAAAGTATTCCAGAGCATGATGCCATCCATGTAGCTAAGGGCAGGCAAGTGATCACCCTATGCCTAAATCCCACAGCCCTTTTTGGGCACACAATTTAGTCAAACCACTATTTTACTGTAAGTGCTATGGACACGTTTTTGCAAAAACATGATGATACATAATACCAGGATAAGCTAAGTTAACAATAATTACTTTGAGACCTTAAACAGGCCTTTTATCGTCTTACTACTAATTTAATACCAATTTGCATGCAAGGCTATTAACATGGTTTTAATAGTACATATTTGTCACATAAACTGTGTTTTATGTCCAGCTTAGAATGGACAGATTAGGAAAAGACAATTTACCTCTTTGGTATTATTTAAATATAGTACTCTTTTCCTTGGGGAGAGTGAGATGAGTCCTTAACTTTTTATGGCACACGCAGTATGGAAAAAAAATTAACATCATTTATTTAATCTCTATTACTATCTTAACTGTTAAAACATGCATTATCTGCTACTAGAAACTGTATCATATGGTACCTATGATACTGCCAATGAACTTTTCTCCATTAGCACCATATGTCCTCAGTTTTCATACTGCTTCAGTCCTTACCTTTACTCTAACCTCATAGCAAGTTATAAATAAGAGTTAGGCAACTTGAAAGAAGAGGTAAAGGCATTTCAAGTTTCCATAATATAGGAAGAGGCCATTTATAAATCCCAAGATTCTAAACAAGTGCCAGGGCAATGCATATCTATTCACCGAAGTCTGTGAAAGTCACTTAGTGATCAGATCCAAATACAGACATTTATAGTAAATCAATATTGATTCACTATTACATAACCTTGTACATGTCTCAGATCAATTGGATGTTGTCACTTTGTCTTACAGTACAGTACAAGGTACTTTTCCACAATAGTTTTGTATTGGGTTTGTGTGGCAAGGTTTTGGTATTGGGGGGGCTACAGGGGTGGCTTCTGTGAGAAACTGCTAGAAGCTTCCCCCATG
>NW_008796044.1:5497816-5500336 GCF_000699145.1 Aptenodytes forsteri | reverse complement strand
GATAGAGCGGCTTGGTGGGCACCTGGCATCCAGCCAAGGTCAACTCACCACAAGTTTCTTCAAGAGTTCGTTTCTACCTTTTCACTTTTAAATGTTTTGATTAAAATGCTTATGATGTCCCTGTATTTTATAGAACTTTTATTTACCTTATAGACACACTTGTGTTAATCTCTTGTTTCAGAGTACACAATTAAGCAATGCATGGTTTATTGACTAAAATGCCAGTGGTTTGCTGGAACCCAGGCAGTCTTTCAGGTCAATAGGAGAGCTGGTGCACTTAAGTAATAAAATGATGCTAGAGTTGTTTTCCGTACTGTATGTGCCAGGGGAATACACAAATTAATTAACCTCATGACAAAGTAATTATGCAGAAAATGTAGTATGTAAAGGAGATGTTTCCAGTCAGAACAGTTGCACAGGCAAATATGCTGAGAAGCCTCTAAAACACCTCATCATGCTACAGCTGGATTAACAACTGTAATTAAACTCTCCAATAATGTTTACCTAAATATTGTATATATAAAAAGTGTGGACTAATCTGTGGTGAACAGGTTGAGGAGAAGAGAGCTGGGAGAAAAAAAGGGTACTTTTCAACAGAGCAAAAATATGAATGCATAATATTTTACTGAAAAAAATAACTGATTGGTTACAAGATTGTCAGAAACATATTTGTAAATTTTAAATACACCAAGACTATCTAGTTTTACTACTGTGATTGTATGTTATGTAATGCAGGATATAAAAGTGTATTCAAGTATGTCATGAAACATTGTTGAGTCAAAAGTTCACAGCACTAAGATATCATCTGATTTTCAGTCTTGTTGAGCTCCCAGTCAGCCATCAAATTAGATCGATATAAATTGGGTCTAAATAACACCCATTGACTTTACTTGGCCTATTTATGACCAGTATTTTCTCACTGGAAATATTTAGAGAAACTTCAAAATGGAATTGGCATTTTCTATTCCTAAGAGCAAAGCGGCTTACTTCAGAAAGAGCCTTGGGTAACTTAATGGCTGCAAATGTCACTCTGAGGCAGGTCCAAAGAAACATTTCCTTAAACATGTCTCTTATACCTTATTTTGATCTACTTGGCATCCATTTTGCACATGTCTTAACCAAACTGCTTGATACTTCAGGTGTAATTGCCATTGTAGAGAAAACACTTTTGTATGTATAGTTTATCAGTAATTTTTAAGTTGAACTTATTATCCTAGTTATACTATTAGTACCATGACAGCTTAACCCTGCAGTTCATTACTAACCAAAAACAGTTCTAGCAAGTAAGTCTGTCTAATTTAATAAAAATACCAGGTGTTTCTTCTCCTTTCTAAACATAAGTTAAATTGCTGTATCCTTTGTGATGATGGGATACTTTCTAAACATAAGCATATTTATAGTCAATTCACTTGAATTGGAAAACTTATCGGACACACATTTTTCCTGCTTCTGTTTAGGTACACCTAAAATGTCTCCATGGTGCTAACAAGCTAGCAGAAAATTAATTTTCTGCAGCCATCATCTTCTGCTTCTATATCTTTAAGCAGAATTTAACCATGGGATATTTCATTTGCAGTTTGGGGACATAAGGACAGTGAAAATAGAGTATTTTCACATTAATTCCTGAAGTCTTACTTGACTTACATTATAATGGGGGCGGAGGGCGGGGCAGGAAATGGGGGGAAGATGTAGGCATCATCATACACACAAAATGAAAAAAAAAACCAAAAAAACCCAAAAAATCACCAAAACCAAACAGGCCAGGTTTATGAAAGTCTGATCTGGGGATCAATAACACTGCAGAATAACTTCTTATTTTACCATCTCACATAACGCGAAGGGTGACTTTCCCCATCGTTGTAGCAATAGAGCAGGCAATGAGCTCTGTGGTAATCCTAAACTAACTGTGGAGACCCCCTTGGCAGTATTGCTCAGAAACTGTGCTGCCATTTGGAATGAGACAAAGAAAGAGGGTACAAAAATCCAGTATTTCTAAGCAAATCAGCCTGTATTCAAAATTTCCAAGTCAAACAAAGACTATTTGGGAAAATAATTCTCAAGCAATTCCCAAGTATTCTGAGCAATTCAGGTTACTAAACTTTACACTGAGTTTTGTGAAGGGAATAACGTTCCTCCTTTAGGCTTGTTGGTCTTTTATTTCCATCTCTACTTCCTTGCAAAATGTACAAAACTTGAAAGTTGCCTACTAGAAGCTAAAAATTTGTCCTGGTTTCGGCTGGGATAGAGTTAATTTTCTTCCCAGGAGCTGGTACAGTGCTGTGTTTTGGATTTAGGATGAGAACAATGTTGATAACACACTGATGTTTTAGTTGTTGCTGAGCAGTGCTTACGCTAGTCAAGGACTTTTCAGCTTCCCATGCTCTACCAACTGAGCAGGCTGGAGGTGCACAAGAAGCTGGGAGGGGGCAGAGCCAGGACAGCTGACCCCAACTGACCAAAGGGATATCCCACACCATATGACGTCATGCTCAGCATATAAAGCTGGGGGAAGAAGAAGGA
>NW_008796044.1:5466608-5497637 GCF_000699145.1 Aptenodytes forsteri | reverse complement strand
GTGAGCGAGCGGCTGCGTGGGGCTTAGTTGCTGGCTGAGGTTAAACCACGACAAAATTGATAGAAAAGTCCTGCTTTAATTAACAGAAAACAATGTTCACAGAGCTCAGGGGGCTTCACTCATTTTGCTAAATATAAAAAAAATTGTCAGAGGTGCTTGTTAACATGAGAAGACAATTATGGAAACTCATACATAAACACACCTGTCAGACAAATTTTTACTTTGTGGCCTTATTAAAACAATGTTAGGTACTACTATTACTAGTAAAGAGGCACAAAGACCGAGGGTGGGTGAGCCACCTATCTGCTAGCTCCATTCTGTAGTTCTGAGATTTAACTGCCACATTTTTCAAGGGTTAGAAGAAGCAAATTTATTTCGTATAATCATCAATAAATTCTAATGTAACATAGGCCGCTTTCACTGTATCCTTAAAATAGGGGATTTTCCAAAGGCTTCAGCAATGTCAAGTCCCATTCACTCATTTCTGTAGGGCATGAGAACTCCATATTGAGTTGGAGAAAGCTGGCCATATAGTTCATCATCTTATTTCCAACGGCACAGGAGAAAATTGTGAAAGTTTTCAAACCTAAGTTCTGTATGCCATTGAATTACTTTTAGGTAATTATAACCTCTTGTAATCAGCTCTAGTCTTTCTGTCTCTTTCTCCACCTGACATAGCTTTTGTTATGTAATTCTGAAAACTTGCATTTCTGTTAAACCTTTTTTAAGATGAGACTATCAATGAGAATACAATGTTCCATTCAGGATTATACATGTATTAAATATAATAGTAATTTGAACATATTGTAATGACAGGTAGCTCCAGATGGTGCAGTTACAGGTAGTATTACTAGTTCATTTTCAGTTATGAATGATTTATTTACTTAACAAAATAAAATGTAATTGTTTGTTTTGCAGTCCAGATTCTACTGGTCGCTTGTTTCAAAAGAAAATGGAAATGCTCTCTGATTTTTTGTCTCTGCCTTTTTAGTGGGTGTAGGTCTTGGTATGGAGTTACATGCCCCACCCCACTCCCCGCCCCCCAAAACCAATAAACTAATGTTGGTACTATACTTCTTGATTAAAAAAGAAAAAAGCTATGCCTGCATTCTGTTGATGAACATCTACAAGTTACAAGTTTTATGCAAATTCATGTTTCTTGTGCTGGGTGGGGGGTGGGCTCAACATCAGTGAATTCTCTCCCCATGGGAATACTATACCTATTGATATTCAAATAGGCTTGCATCGTTCACCCCTCATCCCATTCAGCATATTCAAATATTGCGAGTTTTCTTCAACCACTACCACACCTGTAGCTGCAATGAATGAGAATAAGCAATGCCCTTTGTAAAAATGGCATTGGTTATGTCTATAAATCAGATGTAGGAATGCAAATTAGTATCCATTTTGGAAATAAGGGGCTTTACATACATAACACTTGAAAGATTTAGGTTCAAAGTGCCTGACACTTTTTCCTGATATGTATCTTTAAAGCATACTTAAAATTAGAGCAATCACTTTAAAACATTAATTTTTTTTTGGTCCTTTTTTACAACAATAATTATTTTTAGTAACAGATTTTTCAGAAGACTTTTCAAGAGAAACTTCTTAATTTTACATCATTCCTGTGAGGTGAATGCAGATGTGTTGGGGTTTTTTTTTGTTTGTTTGCTTTTTTTAACTGATGAGAAAACTAAGATGGCAGGGTCACCAGCTCAGTATGACATTCAGCACCAGATGCAAATTCTAACTCTCATTAATTTCATTTAAGATTCTATGTACAACTCAGTTGACATAAGACATTCAAAATTACAGACTGCTTTTAAAGGTCTCAATGCAACTTTCCAAGGTCAGATAAGTCAAGATAGAACAAAAATGAGAATTCATAAGTTTCCTCCTCTGTGGCATGTTTTATATTTACCGATAGATTAGCAATAACCATACAAGAAACTAAGTGCTGTACAATTGCAAAACAATACTTTTTGCAGAGGGATAAAGTCCACCTGCTCTTCTTTTAGCTGGAATTTTCCAACCTACTGCTGTGTATTTGGCAAAACCTGAATTCCTATTTTAAAGAAGCAAAGGATAGCGCTCACCTACCCGATAGGTGGATTTGCTGAAACATTCAAAGTAGCGAAGAGCCAACAAACAGTTTTCAACCACAATACAGGTATAACAATCTGGACCCAATTTTCAGTTACCGAAAGGAAACCAGTATGATATAGGACATCATAGTACATGCACTAAACCAGGATTGAGTGTATTTAAATTTGTTTCCTGTTGCTGTTAGAAGTCTCACATATGGCCTTGAGAAGTTCATGATCTCTCTGCAATTTACATCTGGGGACTCCACACAATAATGATTTCTGTCTTTTCTACATATATTGTAAACTCTTCAAATCCGGGTCTGCCTTATTACATGCTTATTACAACAAAAATACCCAATTAAGTACCAAACCCATCATTGTTCTCTAAGTTTCCACAATATATAAATACACTAAGAATTATTTGGGTCTCCCAAATCATGCAAGTCAATGTCAGGAGACGTTCTGTCTTGTTACAGAGAACGTCAGGAGCCTCTTCATTCCACTTATTCTGCAATTGGTGAACATTCATCCACCTCACTGTGGGTAGAAACACCTCTCACTTTCAGAAGATATGATATTTTTATGCATACACTTATATGCAGCTGTTAAGAATGCAGTCACATCATTTTTTATTCTAATAGTGGGAGTACATAATCAGTTCGAGTGCTGCACTAGTAAGGAGAATTCAAGACAAATTATAAGTCAGAGATAATTACTATTAATAGAAAATATGCCTCAAGGAGAATGGAGTTATTAGATAAACATCATTGCAGTGCTTAGTAGCTCAGGAGTGGGTAAAAGAAAGGAGAACGAGTTGGTTTGGGATTCCTCCACCCTGTAGCAGTTGAAGGGATACTTTTTTTAGAATCCTTTCTGTTCCTAGCCACATAAATGCAAATTTCATTTTAGAAGAGGCATGAGAAACTACAGAACACTGCCATCTTGAAACAGTGTAATATTTGGTACTGTTGCAGGAGATGTAATAGCTCCTCAGCCAAAGCAAAGGCTCACTCTTACTCTTGCGCACCTTTCTGCCTCAACTGATCATAGAATAGAATAGAATCATAGAATCATTGAGGTTGGAAAGGACCTCTAAGATCATCGAGTCCAACCGTCAACCCAACACCACCATGCCCACTAAACCATGTCCCTAAGCGCCTCATCTACACGTCTTTTAAATACCTCGAGGGATGGGGACTCATCATGGTTGAACATCCTTACAGCGATACTGTTGAAAACAGGAATTAGTTATCAAAAGCAAGTTTTTGTGTATTATGACCTGGCTGCTTTAGATATGAATTTGCATAGAAGTGACATAATTTGCATGCTGTGTTAAGTTTTATGCCCTGTACTGGAAGAAATCTTTCGAAGCCTGCCATCCTTCCTCTCAGCCCTCTTTCAACTGGACAACCGACTGTTGTTCTACCAGATGGCAGATACTTTTCCTTTCATTTAGTATTAAAAAAAAATTAAGGAAAAAAAACTAGAAGAAATATCCTTTCATCTTGAAGAGGAAAGGGTGATTATTGAACCACTTGATTTGCTTGATACAATGATATAATCTTTGATTGACTCACATTTCCTCCAAACATTTGGTGGCTGACTTCTTTAACGGCGCTCTGGGAAGGACTACCTTTAAAGTCCCATGAAGCAGTCATACCAAACCAGCCCGCTTTCAGCCCTGAAGTGGTTGACTGCTCTAATACACTATGGGAGCACACCTAAGGTGGGAGACAAGAGGCCAGAATGGCAATGCTTTTGACAACCTGAAAAAAATAAATCAATAACTTACTAACAGACCCCCTGAAGTGTCTCAGTGCTAACAAAGAACAGATTATTAACCTGACACATCAAAAGGTTTTAAAATGAATGTCTCTATTATATTGTCCAAACTATTGAAAAAATTGCTTGTTTAAAAAGCCTTTTAGAGAGAGAAAGAGGAAAGAGATCACTGCAATATTTCTTTTTCTACATTGAACATATCTGGCTTTATTATGAATCCTTCCCCCTTCTGTAACTAAAAGAAAACAAAATTTTCCCCAGCTATTTTTGAAAGTGACCTGCAGTTGTTTTAGATTAATTCCTTTGTGCTATTTGAAATCAACATGTTTGCTGTAAACAAGAAAGGTTTTCTTCATTGTGGCCTCTGTGCAACAGGAGGAAAAAGGAAGGCAAAGCAGAAAGATGAGGATTGCGGAATCTGGGTATAGGCTTTCCTGGCAGATACAGAGGGGCTATAGTATGATCTTTTAGTCAGGAGGGTGTCTTCGGTAAGCAACATCTATCCTGAATTGCTCTGTTTGCTTGTTCAGTTGGAGTAAATAGTGCAGGATTTTATATAAAACTTCTATTCTTAAAAGGAATTCTTTTCTTCTTAAGTTCTATTCTTAAAATACTTCCAGCATTTCTGGCAATCAATGACCTCACACTATGATAATTCTTGATAAGTTAGCCTGATTTCACACTGCTTTGCTGTCAAGGACTGCAGAAGAGAAGTGTTGTCTGGCATTTTCTAGTCTGTATACCCGTAGGAAAGGTAAGCATATAGAATATTTTCCATGGAAAAATTTCCTTGGCTTACAAGTATTTCACATTTCACAGAAGGCTGATGTATTACCCATTTACAAACCCCATTCAGTGTGATTTTTGTAAAAGCAGAAGACTAGGTAATTGTAGAAAACTGAGCATTATGTAGGGCATCTAGGAAAAGTAGCATTACAAGTGTTCATGCTTGGAAAAACAAAACCATTGTTGCTTACAACATTGTTGATCTACAGCTCACACAGAGTGATGCAATAAGTGCCTGAGAACAGCTATTTTCCACTTGATCCTCTTTTGAACATTGGTTCTTTCTGAAAAATATATAGGGGAGGATGCACAGCCTCCTTGAATCACAAGTAATTACAAATTGTCTTTTTTACCCCTGAAATTTCTCATAAACCTTTTGCTCTTCCTTTCCGCTCCACCTCCAAAGCTGGACAGGGTGTGCAACTGAGTTGGTTGAGACAGCAGGGAGCTGATCCCTATGGGATATTGGCCTGCACAAGGCTGTTAGAAGCTGAGGAGGAGCACTCAGGCAGCAGCAACACGAGAGTTGGCATAAACGCTGTCTTCTCTGTTTTGGGAGTGAAAAACAGTCCTCATGGGAATTACACCATAAATCACAGTCCATGTAACTGCTTGTTTGAGTCTCTGTCACATTATATGCGACTCCCCAGACATAGTTCTGTGGCTTTTTTATCAACACAAGCTCACAGACACGTAATTCCCCCATTGTATTGAACAGCAGTATCAAATCTGGCACAGTTCGATCACCTCCTGAGTAGAGACGTGGCTCAGAAAGGACATCTGTGAACTCAAGTGGGAGGCAGCGATGGACCTCTCCTGCCAGCTGGCCGAGGGGCAGCATGGATGTCAAGTGCAAAACATCTGTTCTTCCACCTGCAAGAGTCATGGTGGCAAGCTGCTTTCAGAGCAGTGGGGGAAGATACAAATATATATTTTTTAATTATGCAATTGCATTCTCCTGCCTATTTTCCATTTGGGAAAGCAGAGCAAATTGGCACAACTGGAAGTTTTGCTTCACTAATGCACACATAGATCAAACTGGAGTCTGCATTACACAACAGAAACAATAGTCAAACCAGTTCTCAACCTCTACTCGCTGTAATGACAAGAGTTATGATGTCTAGTAGTTTGATGCAAAGAAACTTAATAGTGCTGTAACAGCGAAGAAATGACATGAAGAAATATTTAAAGCCAAAGGCTAGATTCCGTGATACATAAAGATTTTTCCTTTTATAAGTTACGAGTCAGAATTGACATGATTTGTTTTTAAGACACTTCACAGTAGAGATAGTTCATGAATTAGGGAACCAATGGTAGCTTTATTTATTTATTGGAGGTATGCCAGAGCAGCCCTGGGACATACACCCCTGTTTGTTGCCTTCATTGGCCACAAACCTGGACAGAAGCTTCATGGTGCTCTGCACAGTTCTACTCTTAAATCCTTGACAGCTTGACTTCTGTGTAATGGCACTGGCTAGGTACACAAATAGGTACTCAAAGTAGAATATGTAACAGCTGGTTTTAGTCCTTGCAGTATGGGTATTCTCCACCAAAACACAGGGCACTGAGAACCCCTTATTCCAGTTTTGGACCCTGAAATACTTCTCTATATGAAATGTAAAGTAGAAAGGTGTGACAACAAAGACTGAGCAACTTCAGCAAACCTTCTCAGTTGTAATACTGCATTCAGACTCACTGTCTGAATAGCATCCTAAAACTCTCAGCTGGTCATTCCTAAAAGACTTCATGTGAAACAAAATGCCATATTAAGAACAGTCACGTAGTAATAAATTACCTCCTTCATTCTATTAGTATTTAAAAAAAAACCAGGTTCTAAATAAGTGATACTTTTCAAGGAAAGGAAAACTTTTGAGACAGAAACTTGGGCAAATAAAATACAAAAGGAAAGCACATAGCTCTTTCTGCCAGCATCCTGGTCATAGTTAGTAGGTCAAAAGCCTGAACAATGTGTACATGTACAGAAAGTGGAAGGATCCATGTTAAAAAAAGTGAGGTGGAAATCATTAGATAAGGACCTAATATTTCTGAATGACCCCCCCCCTTTGAATCAGGGGGCATCCACAGTCAAATCCATCTTTGGGGCTGAGCTTGTCAGAAGCTCTCAGAACCAGATTTTCAGGCTCTCGCTGTTGATGTTTGGAGCTGTATTTCCAAGGGAGGACAGCTGACAATGAAGTGCTGTCATTAAGACCACAATACTAAACTTTTCTTTCAGGAAACAACAAGCAATATAACATATAAAAATAGTTACAGATATTCAGGATTGTTTTGTTGTTGCTTTATGTTTATTTTGTTGGCTTTCTTAAAGATGGGAATATCTCTTCCAAAATCAATGTTTGAAAAGTGTCCTCACAAGGCTGACTAAAATTGGAATGAATAGAACTAGAATAAACACAATTTCATATTAGTTTTCATCTGTTATTATTTGCAATTCTCTATTTAACTGTGAACGATCATGAACAAAATTTATTTCTCTTACTAATGATACAGTCCTCTTACTCTTTCATGTGGGATCACTCAGATTGAAACACACTAATGAGCCTTTCAGAGCTGAACTCCCATTTCCCACTTTCTTTGAGCATTGCTTCAGAAAGCAGATTTGCTATTCGTGGAAGCAGAGAAGAGGAAGAAGCTTTAGAAATGAACCCAGGGCAGGTCCAAGGGATGATCCTCAGGATGCACCTGCCACCTCATAAAGCAAGGAGACTGGGGTGGGACGATGGAGGAAGGAGTCCGAGCTACCTGCACCCAGCAACATTCCAGCAGTACCTAATGATTAGTTTTTCAAAGGTGTACAGCACTCCTTAGTTTATACAGGATCAGGAAGGTCATGAGCAGTACGGGTCCACGCTACACCTAAGTAATTCACCTGTGAACCCAATACTTCTAACAGGCTGAGAAGCAGAAAGACACTATGAATGGCCAAGAGTCTACAGGATTTCACTTGTACGCAGCAATAACAAAGCGCTCTCTCTCAAAACCAAATCAAAACCAAAACCCAAAACAGTCAGGCAGATACTTTATTATTCCATAATAGGTTTTTGGTCAAGACAAAATAAAAGTTAGAAAAACGACTTCTTGTTTTCAATGGTGTCTTAAGCCAGCAAGAGCAGATGTATTAATAACAAGAGCCTAAGCAAGCTATAACTGAAAGTTTTAGGTTAAGCTTTTTCTACTCCTATTCATATACTGGAAATACATTTAAAAACCTAGAATAGAGTGATTAGAAATCAAGAAGCCTACAATAACAGAATAATTTTGAGAGAGAATCAGAAACTTACTCAGAAAAAGCATTAGAAGAATGAAGTTCTAAAATAGGACAAAAATACAAACCTGCAAATATTAACAGGAAGGCAGGAAGGGGAAAAAAAAAACAAACATCATTCAAAAGCCTTGAGAAGGTGATTTCAAAGCAAACAGGGAGATAAATGGATGACAACATGCATATTAATGAGCCCAAAGCAATTCTCAATTACAGTTCATTATCATTAACCATTTGAAAAGTAAAAACCAGATAAACAACTCAGCCTACTCTAGCAGGAGTTGAAAATTGCCTGGCAAGAGATGCTTCCCTCTCAGGAATTCTAAGTAAAGGCAAAGAGCTTCTGAATGTAACACTTCAGATTCAACTCAGATAACGAAAAAGACTTGGGGAAAGGGGAATTGAGTTGCATTATCCAGAAGGACAACAAGTAAGACCCAAAGACAACACACTATTCGCAATATTCTGAACCCTCCATTAAATACATCCTCCCATGCTGGCTTGCATTAATACTCCAGTCTGAGCACCATGTTGCAGTGCAACTCTCCAGACCTCTCCACCTTCATTTAACCTTATCATCTCACACCCAGACCTGCTCATTCTGAAATAATGCCCCATCAGCAGGTTTTGGGGTTTGCTGATTGTTTTCTTGGTGCTCACTACTGTAGAAACTTTCCCTGAAGACTGCTGACTAAATACAATTCCCATGCAACTGCATACATGCCGGGGATCTATTCACAGCACACACGTTATAGGTTCAATGTCAATAATTTCTTGCCTTGTAAGTATAAAAACGAGTCACCTGCCTTGTTTAGACCCTGAATTAAGTTTTGGAAGGAACAAGGATATCAGAAGGGGACAGGATTTAGAAACTAAAAGAGGAAACTAAGGCTCATAGAGAAACTTTGGGAGGCAAAGACTCATCATACTTGCTGTAAAGAGTACAACATGCTCTATTTGTCATACTGATGAAGTTTTAGAAACTTTCCTTCTCCTCCCAGAGCCTGTGGCTGACTGCCGTGGTGAGCCTAAACCACCACTCAACCTCCTTGGGACAAGTGTCTAGAAATTAATAATTTGCAAAAACCTGAAGGGGTTTTGGTGACCTGCAGGAGTGGGAAATGAAGGAGTGGAGCACGTATAACTCAGCAGCTTCTCATCTCTGCCATCAACAAAACAAACAGGTTTCACTCTTGGAAGTCTGGCATCAAGCATTTAATTCACAGACCAGCTGAAGCTCCTAAGGGAAGGTGCTGGAGCACTCTCCTGCAAATTAATTGAGCATTTGGCACCTCTGAAGAGATTCCCAGAGTGCTACCTTGCAGTCATCTCCTCTGCTGACAAGAGGCATGTAATTGTGCTTCCCCAGGGAGGCTGCCCTCCGTCAAGGCCATCTGCAAGGGTTTGTGCCTTGCGGATGCTGCGGGTATCCCTGTGTGGCACAGGGCCCTCATGCACCACCTTCACTGCCCCCAGCTGCATTGCCCATGAGTGGAAGGACCCTACTGCCATGGTGCAGGCAGCACTTCCATGTTCAAAACTTCATCAGTAGTGTAATCTGTTTCAAAACTATTTAACCTATATTCTAAAACTATTTCGTCTGTATTCAAAAAAGTTTTATCTACTCCAAAGCTTCATCAATAGACAATTTATAAGCTCTTTTCCACCAGGCTTTGGACCACTCAGACAGAGGTGGGACTGCCATGATTAACACAACTTCTGTTTCAGTCAGAACAGATGTATGTATGTCCTAACTGTCCCTTTAAAAGTTGTGTCAAGAAAACAACTGGAAAGAGACTGGCAAAGAAAGAAATCTTGCAATGATTTCAAATTAAAACCAGAGAGGTTCAATGGCATTACTTTTTTCTTTCTTTTACTTATTCAATCTTATTTTCTTTTCTTTCTCTTATTTTAAAAATTATAACTTTTAGTAAATTCTATATATTCCTGGTATTTTCCCCTCTTCTGATCTCACAAAATCTTCCGCTTTCATAGCTCCATTTTATACAAAGTAGAAAGTCACTTTGCTAACCTCCAAATTTTTTAAGACTTCTTTAATTGGAGCTTGAAAAAAATTTGTATCCTGCCACTGGGTCAGCAGTGGAATCAGCAGTGATTTCCTTGATGTCAGAACCATTCATTATAACTTTTCTAAAGTAAGCTGCTTTAAATTTGTATTGCCATCCTGCATCTAGTACAGAGGGAATAGAACATTTTTCTAACACTAGGTGATTACAATTTCTATGAAGATTTTATTTGTTAATAAAAAGCTGAGAGTTTGTGCATACCATCAGAAATATAAACTGTTCAGGTTTGTTTAATGACATTATATGATGAAGTTAGCAGCCAAAGAATTTGTTCAGAAGTTCTGTTCCTTTTAATGGAACACCACAGTTCTTGCTCTTTGTGGTGAAATTAGGCATTCTGTTCTGTACAGTATGGACTTCATACTGCTTTTTTTCCAAAGCTGGTATTGTCTAGTCCTAGTCAGAATTTCAAAACAAGTACTAAAACTTGGAACACAGAGGAACAAACCCACGATTTTGAAACCTTTTCTGTAATGAAATTAGCAGAATCGATGCCCAGTTCTACACAAATACTTCCAGCACCGCTAAGTGAAAATAATTTGATTTTCCAGACTTGCAATACAGTAAACAGGAAATGTACATATATGTAGTTGTTCAATATTTGCATTGGTCACTAAAATTTAGGAATTGTATCCTGATATTAAAAACATTTGATTAGTTTAAAAATATCCTTTCAAGAAATAATTACACAACAGCTTTTGTCTAGTACATAAATCTGATTTTATTTTATTTTTTACTTCAGTGTTGGAACACTGTGGGATGCTTTCCCGTAAGAATAATTATTTTCCAAAGCAATTATTCTTTTGTTTTCTTGAAATGCATGTGGTCAATACAGGGTTTGGGAAAACAGAGCAGAAATAATTAATCTAGATGAAGAACTCCAAACTAAGACCTGTTCATTTGTGCAGACATCCTTCAAACACTTAAACCAGAGTTAACCTATCATAAGCTCTTTTACTGAGAAGGGTTCTAATGGCATTTCTTTTAGCAATTAATAGTACCTCTTCTGCATTCAAATGTGCTTAAGCAGGCAGAGCTAGGGTAGAAATCAGGGAATAGAGAAGCACACGACAATTATGAGACCTATTCAAATAACATACTCATCTTTTAAAGTACCTCCCTACACACATCAAGTCCACGACGCTCAAGTAACAAGTGAGAAGAATGCTGTAAAATGACTTTCCCAAGCAGAAATTTTTACATAGGATTATCACCATTTTGTATTTGTTCACTAAGTGATTTTCTGCTTCATTTATAGGAGACCTACACAGATTGACACAACTCATTGGCATCTCACATATTTATGAAGTTTCATTTACTCTTCATAGTGGCCGGGTGATTTGTATGACCTCTGGTAAATAAGCGATTTGGAGAAATTGCAAGACTCTTTACCAAAGAGTCTGAAGAAGCCTCACAAACAGCTACTATTCTCCCATTCTTAAAGTCACTGTCGACCACAGCATTAGGGGGAAAAAAAAATTTAAAAAAGCCCATAATTTATTTGATATTCATTTTTTTCCCTGCAGCTTTCATTAACAAAGTTCATTACTAAAGACATTTTCTGCTTTAATGCTCAATATTACAACAATGCTGCATTGTTTAATTTCAGAAAGACATTTTAATGTAACATCTACTGTTGAAAACTTCTTGCAGACTACCAAGCCAACAAAAGATTTACCATTAATTTCAATAAGCATAAGCTGTCAAATTCATATTAAGAAACATATTTTGCTGATGTGCCAGTAAGCAACGTGATTATAGAGGTATATTAACCATCTATCATTTCACTGCATTGCTGTTGCGATAAAACATGGGGTTTAACTAAATGCTTTGATGTCATCAGAATGCATGAAAATGGAGCAGAACAAATGTGTGAATGGGAGGCGTCTCCAATCTGGAAGTTAATTTGCATGACATTATGACCTTGTTTGCATTGCAGAATATTGAAATATTCCTTTTAGAAAACACTGGCATTTTGAATACCCAGGAAATGCAGTGCCGAGGTTATTAGTTGTACTTCAGCTTCCCCAATTTTTTCCAGATGGGTGTAATATAAAAGAAAAGAAATTCTTATTATGGGAGAAAGGGTAGGTTTTTGTCTTTCGAGAAAGAGGAGAACAATGTTAACACGCATTAAGAGAACAGTATCAAGCTCCTGCCAGTCCTCCCTGTTAATATTGCACTACATTTTAGAGGAATACACATGCTATCATTTTCTCTAAGAATTTATATCATTCAGGATAAAATTATTACCTGTATTTTCAGCTTTATAAAAAGCTGAATATTGTTGTTATTATATTCATTAATGAATTAATATAATTAAATAAGGCAGGAATACACTTGTTTTCATCCAACAGCACAAAAGCTTCAGCACTTACAGCTTTAAGTAAGCAGTAGTAGTTTATTACCCTCAAAGACAACTAAAAGGAAAAAATAAACTAGGAGCAAAGCTCTAGCCCTTAGTTACTACTTGCTTTGGCTTGCAGGGATCAGGACCAGAGCCCCTGCTGTCCTGCTGCTCTCCCCTTCCCGACTGCTGACTTAAGGCAATCAGGACCAGAGATGCTCAACTGAGAGCGGTGAAAGGGAAGTCTGTGGGCCAAGAAAAGGCTGAGCTGCTCCCAGCTCCTAACGACAGCAGCAGCTGATAACATTCTCACATGGGTCGGTTCAGCATGTGCCCCATCCTGCGTAAGATACTGACAAACCTGACTTCTCCAACAGAAAAGCACAGAAAGAGACAGCAGATGCACACTGGCATTTGGTGTTTAGGGTAAATGATATTTTGATGCACCAAGGCCTTTTTTACTAATGGAAACTAAGCTCCAGAAGTATTTTGAGAAAGTATCATAAATCCTTCAACCTTATAAATCATGCCATTGCATATGAACGTACAACCGCTGGCATCTGCATTTGGGAATTCTTTGTGAGGTTCAGGATGCAGCACATTTTCCCTAACTGCCCAGCTTCTAGACTGGCTGTTTGGAAAGCATTCATTCACAACACACCAAGAAAAAAAATATTTTTGCACTTAGGTTAAGCACTCCAAACTCTGCTCCAAAAAGGGACATAAAAATCCTTAAGGCAGGAAAAAGATTATCTAATGGCAGTCCACAGCTAAAGACTCCTATTTTCATACAGAGCTATCTACTCCTTCAGGAAGCACCCAACAACAACTCTCATTTACTGGAAAATGGTACTTATTAAATCACAGTCTGATCTTTTCAAGAACTTAGATATGCAGAATCTTCCAATAGCTGGTCATAACGTTCCTATTTTTCTACTTATTCTTTTGCTTGTATTCTCTCCAATACGTTACCATGCTGCTTTTAATGAAAATATTCCCAGTAGTACATCTGAGAGCAGAGACAAGTGTAACCAAAAATCAGCTGGGTCATTCACAGCCTTGAATTGGAAGAGAATGCAAAGTCCCTGCAGGCCCATGAGTGCACATAGCCCAGTCCCAGGGGCAGGCTTAACTCTACCCCTTTTAAGTGGGATTCACACATCATTCAGACATGCGACACACTAAGGGGGTCTGCAATCTCTGACATCAAACTTAGTTATGTATCCAACTTATATCCCATAAGATTGTCTGGCTATGCAATTATTTCATCTGTAAAACAAATATTAGCTGTCTTCAGGGAAGGGGATGGGCATTTCATTCAGAAATGCAGAGGACAGAAATTGGATGAGAAACCTAAAAGTCTTCTGAGAAAGCAGAGCCTGTCTGATGATGGGATAGAAGGATGGGGGTCCTACCCATAGTCATGCTGGTGGCAGACCTGCAGCGGAGTGCAGAGATGCACCAGTCTCTCTGCTGCTGTTGTAGTTATTTTCCCTTTTCATTCCTGCTATGCTGTTCCTTTGTTGTGCTTTTTGCCTTTGCTGCTTTCTAGACTGTTTAGACCTTGTCCAAACTGCCAAGTGTCATACCTATTCGACTGTGATATCTCCTCTTCCCTGAAGAAGTACAGAGCCTAGGCTATTTCCTCTGATCCTTACCTTAGGGATGCCATCATGCGCTAATTGGCTGCAAAATGTAAAAAAATATTCTTAAATGACTTCATTTTCATAAGGCTCTGCTGATGCCACAGAATCATGAGTTACATGTAGGACATTAAGCTTTTGTTCAAAGGAAAAAAATCCTTTCTATTCTTTATGGGCACAGAGATGAGTTCTGAAATTTTTGCAGAAGCTTTCTGCCCTGGCTGACAGCTTGTGCCAGCAGGTCTGAGTTTATGTAAAAAGTGTGATAAATCCAAAACATCAATTTATAGCATACAGACACCACCTTTGAAGACTGCTGGGTGCATAGCGGGAGTAAGCAAATGCTGGAGACTCCTGCTCTATCTGAGCAGAACAGGAGGTGTGATTCACAGCATATCTAAAAGTGCTGGTCTTCCCCCATCATCTCGGGAGAACTCCAGCCTTCATCTCCATTCTTGTGCGGCCTGCTTCCTTGCAGCACAAGGGACTGGAGGGTTGGCTAGGAGGGATTCGCACATCAATTTTTGCCATGATGTGGGGACACCTATGCCCAGCTAAATAGTAGCATTGTGTCCTGCAGTTCAGGCATAGTGCATTTGACCCATCCAGGCAGATGTCATTCAACTGCTGCAGTATTTAAAGTGGTACGGAAAAGGAGACTAGTAACACACATTGCTTCTGACTTTTGCAGCAACATGTGAAGGATAAGAGTCAGCGAGACCTTTTTTGTTATTTTCGATGGAGGAAGACAGTTCAACCTGAAAAGGAGCAACTAGAGTAAATTTAGCCAGATGTCAATTTAAAGAGGAACTAGGCAATTTACAGATAAACTACAGAAAGTTCACTTGGTAAATTTCTAAGATTTGGATACTTGATTAAAGCCTCTGAGGTCTAGTAGACTATTGCCCCAGCTACTTTCGGAGAAAAATATACTCTGACTGAATCCATTTTGAAAAGATACCTTGAGCAGAGCGCAATGTTATACTCTTTTATCAGTGACCTGAAAGTGGAGTCATGGCTGCTGCTTCCTTCAGTGTTACTGAAAGCATTATACCCACTTCACATGAAAATGGGACAAACTAGATGGACTATAAGGGCAGATATGCCCTGAAGCAGTTTGTGTTTGGTTAGCAGGTATGGCTAGCATGCTTGTTTTAGTAATGTTCCAGGCAGATCCCAGGAACATTAATAAATAAAATGGCACGCTTTTTTTAATTAAAAAAATATAATACAGAAAACATAACTTCCAAAGAACTACAAAAATAATTTTCAGCCACATGAGTCTCTTAAGTACTGGCAAAGCACTTTGAGTTCAGTCACACATACATACACATATGTAGATTTAGCTTTACGCAAAAATATCGTTTCATGCATTTAGAAGGAGAGATTACTCTTTTTCTGTTAGAAAAAAAGACCTATCAGTCATTGTTTTCTGCAAACAGCATAGCTGTGCCTGATATCGACAAAAAGAACGTGTCTTTACTTTAGCAGCAGACAAAGTAGTCTACTTGACAGGAGTTTGTTTTGTAGAAGGAAATATGAGCAACCTTATTTTTACTGTGCAGATATTTAGTTCCTTCTGCTGGGCAATCCAGTCATCAACTTACCCAGTCCAGTCTACAGGCTAATCCTGGACCTTGCCTATGATAGATTTGTCACAACAAAGGGCCAGAGACTTAAGAGGGTCTTTGCTGAGATAGATGATAATTTCAGATTTATTCGGTTTGGACTCATTCAGTAGTGTTGTTGGCAGGTTACACCACTCTAGTCTTTTCTTTGAGTCAAGATGTGATTTTATCAATGCATTGCACGCTATGTTCATTTATGGTTTTTTTTTCCCCCTTTTCCTAAAGGAAATAGTCCCCATATTTCTCTTTAACCTTTCATTATTTTATTCCAGATGGTATGGAGGTGCACTTTCCCAAAAACATTCCACTGGAGGAAATCTTTAGGGAGGAAATCTTTAGGGAGATACGCTACTGCTTCAAGGACTTGTGAACCAAATTCAGCTAGGAGTGGTGTGTGGGGAGCAAACTGAGGTTCTCCATTGCCTTCTGTTGTGACTTGGGATCACTTCTTAACAAGGGAAGCTTCATAAATTTGGGATAGCTTGTTTTGATTCAGAGGCCTTTGTGAAAACACCCGTTTCACCACTTTGAAGGGTGCTCGAGCTTGGGGGAGGCAGAAGTTCCTCTGAGCATCAGTTACTTGGCTTGAGCAGGTGCATCTGATTTCAGACATGAATTACACCCATGGTCAGATAACACATCTGAAACCTAGATGCTCTGTTGCCTTGATATGGCCATTCCCCCCTCCCCCCAAGCTTATATATAGCAAGAATATTTGTGTGTTCTGAATCATTATTTTTCTTTGAAACATCTAAAAATACCATTGCTGGAGGAAGCCAGCCATTTGAACTATGTATATTTAGTCTTCTCCAGCTGCTGGAAATGCTGATAGGATTTGAATTTATCAGAATTTTGGTTTAGGCTGCAGTTTTTTTTCTTAGCAACAGTTGCTATGCAAATTATTCGGAGAGAGTTTCTGCTGCAATTGATGCTGGATAGGGATTTGGAATATCGGATTCTTAAAAATCTTTGCTGTAAAACACCTCAAGTTCTGAACCTTTTAATGTGTTGAAAATTGACAGCTATATCAACAGAATCACTTGCCCTTCCATACTGCTCTTCAGCAATGAAATCTTAATACTTTCTTAATAATACACAGAAAAATTAGGGTTTCTAATATTCCCAGTATTGCACAAGAGAGCAACCGAACAGAGAAGAAATTGTCCTTTTCTCTACTCTGTCATTACCACAGAGGGCTCAGTCCTTTGTAAAGGGGAAAACACTATTCCTGTCTAGTGACAGTGCCAGACTCTTGAGGGAAAAATGGGGAAAAAGCAGAACTCCCGTCTAGCATTAAGTCTGTTAGTATCTTTGTGAAGTTTAAGTCAACTTTGCATTCATTGTACAGATAGATAAATCAAGCCATGACTAGTTTAAATCAGCTGTGTTAGAATTGCACAGTAGAACTAGGAATAAAATAATCCTGAACTCCCAAATTTCCAGCACTCAATGCAAGTCTGTAATATCAAAATACATTGTACGGATCGCCTTTCCCAGGTCACTTCTTGAAGGTGTTGAATTTCCATTATCTGCTACTATGCGTTTATGCAAAAGCATCTTATAAAACCCATCTTGTTCTGCCAAGAGCGGCAGTTGGGGAACTAACCTAATGCTATCACTGCCATTTAGAAGTAGATATTAGACATGGGCTGAGTTCTGATCACATTTCATTCTAGTTTAAGCAAGGTTTCACTGTCTGAGCTTCTCAGTAAGTCAGAGCTATAGTTGGATACTCAGTCAGGACTTCTCTTTCTGCTTCCAAAATTCCCATGAAGTTAATACAAGTGCATAAAGATTAATTACTGTATTGAGAGATTTTGTGTTCAGTCTGGAGTGAGAAAACAGGCCACTGATAGTTTGAGATCATACCCATAAGCATGTTTCCAGAGCTACAAATCTGAACAACCTTCCCTTAACCCAGGAAGAGGATGATTTAAAGCCAAACTTTCAGGTCGCTAAGGAGTTTTGTATGACAATCATGAGCAAAAGGATAAATTCACTTATTTTACTTAAATTGGGGTGGGGGCGGGGGGAAATAATCACCAGTGACCAGTTGATAACTCCTGAACTTGTGCAACACATGAACAGATGTGAGACCTGCAGGTCTGTGGTTACATTTTGCATATTGCTACAGCACTCATCAGCTTAGGGGTAACCTTTAGTATTCAGCTGGACTGAATGGCAAGTCCAAGTCACATCCAGAGGAATGACTAAAATGACTGAGATGAGAAAACACTGGGGAAAAAAGCTAACCCTGTCAAAGCTAACCAGGGGGTGAAGAGTCACAAGTCTTATAGAGATCTTCAAAAACTGAAAAGAAGCTGGACCCTTTGGAAAATTTCCCCATAAGTTATAGTTCTACACTTCTGCTGGGTGTGTTGATATTGTATAACAACTGCAGAATTTGAGCTCAATCTCTACATGCCCTTCTGTAATCAGTGATTACTCTTGCAAGTGTCATACTGATTAGTCAGATTCTCATTGTCAGAGAATTGTGCATTTCTGTTTTGTGTAAACAGTCAATGAACAAGAAGTTCTCTTCCAAGGGCATGACAGGCAAATACATTATGTAATATCTTACATTAAAGAAGTGGAAAGCATAACATTTGGGACCTTCTAGACTCTCCAGCTAAAAGTGGTGTATCAGCAAAAAAAATGACATTTGTTGTTGTGAAGAGGATAATCTAGTTTTCAATTATTATGTTAAGTGGCATACAATGGAAATAAATTCACAATTTAGATACTCCTGTCCTCAACTGCTATAAGCCACTATGGCTCAGCAGATGTACTGCACACTAACTTAACCACCTTCTGTGTCAACTATGGAAGGTGAGCATTTTGAAAGACATGACAATGAGCACCATACAAGCCTTTTGTATAGGTAGCTTGGAGAGCAGGGAGTGGGGTAATATGTATTGCAGTAACTTCTTTGTGAAAAATTAGTAATGAATTTACTCACTGAACTGAACTACAAAGAGAAAAAATGCTAATAAAACTTGCCTTGGGCAACAGCTTTTTTTTTAATTTAAGAATTTCTATTTCTGTTTCCATCATCTCTGAGCATTATGAAAATCTTCATCTGACTTGATTCACAAGAACATTTGTTCCTATGGCAGAAGAGCTGCAGCAGCACACTTGGGGCAAACACTCTTACTCGGCATGTCTACTCTGTTGTGCGAGGTTCATCTCACCTTATGTTAGACATGCGGTAACCAGCTCCATCTCAGCAGGGAGTTTAGACTCCTTTTAAAGACACTGGGGAGAAGCAGGTTTGTTCTAGGTACAACTAGTCTATTCTGGGGCAGTTGTCTGAAATAGCAGACAAAAATCACATCCTAGAAATGAGTCTGTGAGGGAGTCTAGCTGACCAGCTTAGATGTAGGCACCTGTTTGGTAGGGAGTTAAAAGTCAGATGAGGAAAAAATCCCAACCGTTCAGTCTGCAGTCTTAGTCTTGTGCACGTCTGAAGCCACAGCAGGAAGTTATCAGGCAGATCTAGAATGACTACTTTAATAACTATTTTTGAACACTGAGGATTACCAGACAGCTTCCTTCATTCTTTCCTCTACTTATTCCTAATATCAGGAAGAAGGTTTTCTTCCACTTCAAGAATTGTCTCTTCCATTATAGCTTTAGCCATTAATATATTTCTGATAATTTGTTTCTCCCAGGTATAAGCACAGTCCTCTGAAGCCTTTTTGTGCCTTTTAGGTATGACATGCTTCAGAGTCGGTCACAAAATAGGGCCTTTCACTAACGGGTCCATCAGATGGGTCACCACGCAGAAAAGGAAGGGGAGGAATATCCTGTTGTATTGAGTGTTATAACCAAATAGTCCCCTTCCACTTTAAGAATTAACAGTGTTCTCTGAGTGAAGAGTAAAGAAAATTAATTCCTGTTCCTTTCAGAAGAGTACCTGTTCCTTGCCTGGGCAACACTGCTCATCTAGGGCAGTTAGAAAAAACTAAATGAGCTTGGCCATTACATTTAAAGTACTGGCCTCAGATCTTTTATATTGCATATTATATGCTATGGATACCCAATTTTATCTTCAGTATCATTCCTAGAAACACAGTATAAAAATCATGAAAATCCTACAAGTCTATGCATAAAGTTATAAGATGGTCCCTTGAAAGAGGAGGAAAGATAACCCTATCTTCACATAAAAGGTTCAGCATGATACACTGTATTTATTTAAATATTTGTTCATTTTTCATTTCTTATAGCAATTAAAGTGAACTATTATCATGAGTTAGATAAAAGACTATATAGATCATTATGATGACATGGCAAATTTAGTATTCTTTTTATGACTTTGCTGTTAGACTATAGGTTACTAAGATTCATTGAGAAATTTGAAAGCTAAAGTTTAATTTCCTCTATGAAAGACCCTTATTCCTTCCTCCTCCCAACACATTGCTTAGGTACGTCTTGTATTTTTTCTTTTTACATAGCCTCAGCAACCCCAGACTAAGAAAACTAATTGCTTTGCTGTTTTTGAAATTGCTGTGAACATTCCACTGTAGAGAAGCTGCTTTTCTAAAGCAAACATACATGAGTTTCTGAGATAGAAAGGCTTCAATTGACATCAGAGGGCTTTAGAATTGTTTCTTACTGTTTACATACTTTTTAACAAGGCTGAATTCCCTTTGTAGAAGTCATTAGTGTAAAATTCTTTAGCAGACTACATTCATTTCAGTCACTTCAGTTGCTGTTTATTCTGAAATGATTTAACATTCAAAGCAAATGAAGGTCTGCTGCAGTAAAAAGACAACTTCTTGCTGTGCCACTGCATGTAATAAATACAGAGCAAACAGTATAACAGAATTATAGCAAGAGTGATTTGAACCATAGTAATTTTTCTAATATGTTTAGTACTGTCCACTACTGCTTGTTACGTTGACATAATTAACAGAGTTGTGGTATTTTTAATGTCTCATTTCCTAGCTTTTTTGTAGAACTCAGATCAAGTTATCTGACCTTAGTCTCATAGCACAATAAAAAGCCAAAATTCTATGTCCGGTTAAGGAAGTAAATACATTTCCCAGTTAAAAGCTATTCTTTTCTATGAATCTCTCTAGTGAGAATCCTTTCCTTATGATTTCCAAATCCATAAGGTAGGTTTGAGACTGTCTAGTGTCAGACCTTACTCCAGCTTCCACAGTGTATTCGAGGCAACCCTGACTGACATGTCCTGATAGCTGTTATAAACCAAGTAACAACTAAATCTGTCACCAAATCTCTTAACAGTGATCCTTTCTGGCAGTGACAAGGCCAGCCAGTCGACCCTGAAAAATCATAGTGGAATAAACTAACAGTCCTAACACCCATGCAGAATTTCACAAACTCAAGGCACAGGGTAACGGAGGGGGATTGCTTCCAAAAGCAAGCTCGTCTCTTTTCCCTTTGTACAAGCATGCTTCCTTGGCAGCCATCAGCTACTGAATTAACATCAGACCTGAAGAAATCTCCCCTCTCATACTAGGACTAAATCATATTGTATGTGAAAATTTAAAAAGAAATAGAAACAAAACCACGTAGGCCTTCTGCCATACGGGCTCTATTGGGTTCCTACTGAAAAATTCTCAAAGACTGGTTAAGCACCAGCCCACAGACCAGTGCACTTAGTATTTTCTTAACCCTATTGCTTAAGTTGCGAGCCAGACTTAGAGCATAAACCATAGAAGTTTGATATACAAAGGAAAGAGGGAGCTGAGTGAGTCCATTTTCATCAGCATTCCTCCAGCACTAGCTTTAGTTACCTGGAGACAGCTCGCATGGTCATACATAGCCCATTGTGGTGCTTACTGTAGCTATGAAAAAAATCAGTGCTGTCACTTTCGGCTAGAAGGAAGGGTATTGCTTGCTGGGCAGGACAATGTTATCAAAGAGAAAAATAAGAGACCCTCAAACAACTTGGGATGGAGTGTAAAAAAATTCTGCCCTTTATTATCTTCAGTTTCTTTAAACAAAACCAGGAAAACTGAAAAAATAAGAATCTGACTGCCTGGAAACTTTCAGTCTTCAATAAATGTGCACGTGAGAGACTGAGGAAAAAAATTCCTCTGAACTATGTTTTGAACATCTTTAAATGCATCTGTTCGTGTTATTTTTCTGCTGTTTAAACTGCTTTGTCAAAAGAGGCTGTCCTACACTTGATAAATTCCACTTTAATCAGCAGGTATCTCTCTATTTATGACTGAGAAGAATAAAAAAAAATTGGTTAATCAGTCAAACATTTATATAATCAAATAAAGAAAAACTCGTAGAAACTCTGGAAGACAGTGTCTGGAGGTGATTAATAATTAACATTCCCATTTTCAAAAGGAAGTTTTATTCTTAGAGGTGACTAATTTTCCAATTCAAGATTCCATCTTCCTTATTTGCTTTAATATCTATCCTTTCAGAGCAAACAGAAATGCTCTTCCCAAAAATTCATAACTCAAATAAAACTCAAATGCATTTTAATAATGACACTTGCTTTCCAGAGGTTAATGTGGAGACTGTTTCTTGTTTCCCTTGTTTTATATATTTCAAGGGAGATTAAGTTGTTACTGTACAGGATGAATACTGTTCAGAAATGGATGAAATTAATCATAAACACCATACAAGCATATATGCTTGCTTGTCAAAATGGCTTCCGTCTTAGGACAATACCCATAGCAAAACATTTGCCATAATGCCATTCAGAGTTTCCTCTATTCTCTCTTATTTTATGCAGAAATATTTGAGAATTGAGATTGGAGATTAAAGGTTTTGCTCCCATTCTAACATAAAATAAAAAAAGAATAGGTGATGTAAGAAATATTTGATATGTAGTAAAGAAATCAAGGAGCTGCAGTATTTTTTTCCCCTGCAGAATAGATTAACAGAATTGCTGTAAACTATTCCTGTCTAAAAAGAAGAATCCAGTTTACATTTTCTAGTGGACCATAGTCAGTAGAAATTACTTGTAGTTTTACTATCCAGAACTCTTTAACACTTAAAACTCTATGACTTAATGAAAAGCACAGCATAATCTTCAGCAGTAAACCTCTTTCAAAAAGAACTCATGTACTTAGACTGCCAAGTGAATTTAAATACCTTCCTAACAGCGAGAGAAACAGAAGTTCCCTGTACTGGTGTGAGCAGGCATTAGCTACGTGAGTATCCTCTAGTCCAGCTCTTACAGATGGTGCACATGAACACTGTCTCTGCCAGAGGGCTCTCTCAGGGGCTCTTACAAGCTAAAATACCACCACCAAACTGAAGGTAGGATTGATTTCCCTGTCTCTGATGGAGTGCACCCCTTTCTGGATACTGCTTAGTCATCCTGGCTAAAAATAACTTTTCTCTGGGGCTTATGGAAAAACTTCTGAAGAGAAAATCTTACACTTTCAGAATGTATCAGGCTGCCCAAAACGGCAGGTATTTTCAAAGGCGATGCTCCCAAAGGAGGATAACCTCCCTACAAGGTCTTTACTCCTTCACTTTACCCAGCTCCACCAGCTGAGCACTGCACCGGCATATTAGCATGCACAGCATCCCTTTATGAAAAGGCATAAACATTTCCAGCAAGGGCACTCCGTGCAAGTTTGTCTGCTAAGTGGCTTTGCCTTCTCCTTAAGATATGCTTAAAATAAAGCAGTTCTCAGCAAAATAGATTCCCTGTTATTCCTTTCCCTGTGGAATGTATTCAGAGCCAGGACATTTTTAGACCCTCTTCATTAACTCCTGTAAGTTTGCATCCAGCCCCTCCATCTTTTTATGGAGGGAAGATCTTATTACAGGCTAAGGTGACTGCCCTGTGCCTGCACTTGCTGATGCGCCAGCAGTGCATCACTGCAGAACTAGCTCCCTCCACTTCACATGGGCTCTGTACTCTGTAGGCAAAGGTAAGTCCTGGGAAACAGATATATGCCATTATTTCAAAATCAGTACAGAAGATATCCGTGATCTGATGGTTACACATGACATTGTAGATTAGGCTTCAGTATTCCTGTTGGACATTACATTTTACTGGGAAGAAATAGCAGGAAGAAACCTATTAGCTCTGTTGTTTAGTTTTTACCTCATAATTAAAGTGTTAAAGTGCCAAAATAATTTGCTAAATCCTTTCAGATTTCTCTATATGAGCTATAGTTTCTGGAAGGGTACAAAAGCACAGCTGACATTACTAATGTATCAAAGGTTATTATAGTGGCTCCCCTTTCTTGCACTGAGAAGAGACGCAATTAGTCCCAAAGCCTCTGCAGCCAAGGCTTTCCGTGTGGTTAAAGATAAATAAACCACTCTGACCTGTAGCTATGAGTATTAAATAATACAAATTTATAAGAATTATTTTTATTATTCAGTATTCATGGCTACAAATCAGACAGTCATATTTGTTTGCTTTGAATTAATTGAAGATATAAAATGAGACGAACATATATGCATATATATTGCTAAATATATACACATGTGTGCACACATCGTGCAAGTCCACATCTACTTCAAAGAACAGATACTGACCAAGACTATTCTGAATATCATTTCTTTTATGCACAATGGTACAACAGAATCTATGATTTCATTTAATGACACAATTGGATTTGAGCTACTGAAATTTCATCCCAGCAGAAATAACCATTTCTCACTTTGTCATACAGTATGGATTATATACTGTTAGATCTTAACTACAATATGAAATATTTAAAATCCTTTACACAATTCCTATAAATTTTATATTTGCCATTTATCTTTCATATTGCACAGAGGATCTAACTAATTAAAAATATATATTACATAAACAGAAACAACAGAAGACAATCCAAGAGAGAGAATATCCAGGTTGATGCTTCAGTTTAGTAAAATACTTAAGTGTCAGCTCCTCTGAGTTCACTGGAACTATTTATATACTTTAAATAAGTTACATGCTTCAGGCCAAAGGCCCCAGAAGAATATTGATATATTGATAATTAGCATGGAAAGTCTTCACTTTCATGCCCACTTCTGGCCCCAGCTCCATCTTGAGGTAGGTGAGTGGGCTTCATAAGCCCCAGAGGATGGGTATCACCAAGCTGACTGCACGGAAGCGAATACAACTCAGCCACCAAGAAACACAGGAGCAGAACAGGGTTTTACCCCCCTCCGGGGCGTGCTTAGCTGTCTCAGCCAGCACAGCTAGAGTTTCAGGAGGAGCAGATGGAAAACATCGAGACACTGTAGGTGTCTCCTACTTCACTACTCATAGGTGCTTATACTTGATTATGCTGAGCTCAGAATAGGAACGAGACTGGCAGAGAAAAGAATAGAAGCTTAATGAAAACTACCTTTTAAAATACCGACTGATATCTTTTTTAAAGTGTTATAAATATAGACAATACAATCTCTGGCAAAGCCCCCAAACCTTCAAATCTATAGTTAGCTCAGCAAGTGAACAGGAGTAGAAGCTAAACTGAAAGTGATGTTATATATTTTAAGAGAACTAATAAATCATTCATCAGCCTTTAATTATCATACTCTATAATCACAGAATCAAGCAATAAGCATTTCATATCCAAATTGAACACTTCTACCTGGCCACTGACTAAAATTGGGAAGCACTTAAAAACTTCTGTTTTAATTATAGACAGCCCAATTTCAATCTATTTATTATGTCATTTGCATCTCATCCTGAAAAATGCATATGCATTTCAGCATCATTAATTGTGTGATTAGACCAATGACACTAATATCTGCAAGACTGTTTCTTTTATTTTGAATACTATTACTCTGGCACCAGAACAGATCTGTTCTGAAAATACTCACATTTTACTGTATTTTAAGAATGTTTTTCAGTACTCAAATGTAAGTAAAAACACAAGAAAAAATTTGTCTTCCTTGACTGTTCCGCATTGTGATTAACACACATTTAAAGTGCATTACAACCCATGAACTCTTATCCGGGACTCCAGTGAATCTATTATGTCACCACCCCTGGAGTAAACGGCCTGCTAACAAACCTGCACGTCCTTGTAAGAGATGGAGAGCGCTAAAAGTCACTTTGATGTCAGAATCCCCACTCATATTTTTTTAACATGGGGAATATTACATAAAGAGTTGGGCAGTGAACATATAATTTAATGATATTTTACTATTTCTGAGAAAAGGTTAATTAAGGTAATTCAGAGATAATAGATAATTACTTTAAACTAAACACCAAGTTTCGTTAAAACCTCTCAAAAGCAAATCCTAGCTTGATCAATTTTTCCTACAAAGAGAATACATTAGCAAATGTGTGGGTTTGACTGTCTTAGAGGGTATTTTTTCCACTTAATATTGTTCTGCTTTTGCGCTGTAAAGAAATTTTTATGTAAAAGAACATTCAATTATAAGTTTAAAAAGAGGCCAGGGCTTATACCCTATAAGGATAAAGCACACATGCAAGATTGCCTTTTTATTATGTTAATGTAATTTTCACAATAATAAAGAACCTCTGAGACATTTAAAGGTTTACTCAGTCAAAAATATGCATTCAAATTTTATTCAGTTTGACATGTCTAGCATGGCATATAGTCTAAATAAAGAAACAATCTTGATAGTCTGTTTAAAACATGTCGATAAGCAACTTCTGGTATTCGGTTTACACAATGACACCTAGATCCACTACAATTTCTGCAGTATATTTAGCCAGTGTATACAAGTACTCTTCATTAGAAGGTCTAACAAGACTTAAAAATGAAAGTTCAGTTTTTAGTAGATGTCCCTTGGAATAGGAAATTCTTTTTCCAGCACCTTTGTTATCAATACCTGCTCCCCAAAATGGATTCAACTACATTACAATGCCCTCACACATGATCTTGGCTGACTTAATATTTTAAGCAGGTTAAAAATAAATTAGCCAAATCTGTCTGCCTTTGATATCAGTGAACATTTTTCCTCTTGGTTTCAATTGTGTTGCTGACATAATTGGTTGGAAAGTTTTCAACTGGAGAGTCATGACACTGTATTAAGTTTCATCAGTGGCGTCTCTCTGACATAAGGCTGGTATGCCCCAGCATGCTGCTAGAGACATCTACTGCCAGAAAACTTATGAGATTTGGACCTTATCTTTAGGCATTGTATTTTTTTATTTATCTGAGTCTTACCGTATGCCCAGAAAACCCAGCTTCCCTGTGAACATGTCTAAGCATGTCATCTAAAGGTAAGAACCCTAGAGAGAATGTAATTTCTCACTAAAGCCTTGTATTAACGCATTGCTTAAAGTTAAATATGGAAATAAGTATTAGAAATACAATACTGAAGTTAAATCTGGGACTATATCTTTAACCTTACCTGAAGAATCTCAGGATCTGCCCACCACTGCCAAATTTCAAACAAGAAACATGGCCCTGGGGGATAAGCCAGGAGGAAATGTGGTCCCCTTACATCCCTCAGGTTACAAGACTGGGAAACTCTTGGACAGAGGACTCATAGGTAGCTATGTAGCACTTCTTCACTGTTACAGCTTTTGCATCCCCATGAGTGTTAATACCAAGGATATGCTTGCACTTCAGACTTCACCACTGTGTGAAATAGCTTCCAGCAGCTGTGCTGCCTGGCCCTGCAAGTGTGGAGCCTGGTGTTGGCTATGTCCTGTGCTTCAAAACTGCACCATGCTTGCAGCCCATGGAAAGAGGGAGCTATGACACATTTAAACCACCATCATAAAATGGCAGCTGCAGCCAGCCTTTGTGGCAGCTTCTTGGCCATTTGACTGTCAGTAATATTTCATTTATGTATGTATACAGTCTGCCAATAGTGAACAGCAGAGGTGAGAGAAGTTTCCTTGCCATAATAATGTTCTTCGGCTACAAAAAATTGTTGCAAGAATTGCTCAGTTTTCCTTTGAGAGCACACAGCCTTTTAGATTAATCTGGTTCTGAGCATCCTATCAGAAACATGAACTCCTGAACATATAATTCCAGATCCAGATACCACAAGGATCAGCTTTACAGAGGTTTTTTCAGCTTTTCTAGAGGCAATGAACCAGTCTTGTCAAGGAATAAGATCAAACAGATGGCAGGTCCTTGTATTTTATCAAGGGCAGAGAGCTGACATTATTCCCTTCCTATTGAAATCTCATCCATATTATCTTCAGAATGTAGTTCTTGTTCCACCTGCTGAAGCACCTGATGAAAAATAACGCCCTGAAGAAGCTTGCCAATCCGTACAAGTTTTATATCTTGACATATAAATCACAGGTATTGACAGTCAGTACTATCATACTATATATATATATGAAGGTTTTTTCCTTGAACTTGGGAGAAATACATCAGTCACATGAAAAACCATGGCAAGAAAAACTAAGGTAAAAAAATGTTTGGTTGTTCTCTAGATGTAAGTGTGCAAGGGAAAGGAATAGAAATGAAGTTTCATGTTTTCTATCAGTTCCTGTGCTTTGATCCTGCCTACTGACTTCATTGGCTGGATCTCACGAGACAGGATATAAAAGTCAGCGGGTCTCCTGGTACTGATGGGAAGAATAAAAAGAAGGTTTTGTCTGTTTTTTTTTTTTTTTTAAACTTTTTTCTTGTTTTAAAAAGAATACATATAGATTATAAAGAATCCGCTTTATAAACTCAGGTATTTTCTTTTTTTTTTACTGTGGATTACTTATTTGGTCAGAAGCTGTGCTAGTAAAGTGTAGACGCAGTATAATAATTTTGCTGGAAAAAGTAAGGATTAATGCTGGTGCTTGTCTTGTTTAGGGCTAGGAGGTATGATTTGAAATTCTAGAGATACTGAAGAAAAATTTGGGTATTTTGAGTGCATGTGTTTTTATAGCTCTCTTAATAGTGTTACTAAAAAAAAAAAATTATAAAACCTGTAAAGCTGCTCCTAAAAGACATACACATTTTTCCTGGGAAGGTTAGTTATCTGTCTACTCATGTCTTGTGCTAGTTTTCTGCAGATTCTTGAAAGGGGCTTTGAAGTGGGAGCAAGACAAGTGCCAATATCCCGAGCAAGTCTATATATTAATACCTCTGAATTCTGACACAAGATTTTGGAAATATGCATAAAAGGCCAAGAGACAGGAATGACACTTATAACTCCATTCATTAAGAGCAAGAGCATACCCATTCTCTGCCTAATGAGCATCCAAGATCAATAGAACTTACTGAGCTCCCTGAGCTTTGATTTAGGGACATAACTATGTCCTCATAACCTAGGACATAGGATATAAATGCAACTATAGTTATGCCATCAAAACCAGACCAAGGATAAAATCTTGATCCTTTGTAATGTCTAAACATCGATTTTCATGATATGGCACTGAATTTCAGAAACCTTGATTTACTTGCTGATTTTTGAGTAGTTTCTATTCTAAACAATGGCAAATTCTGAGTTGATGAAAAGTGTCACGATATGAATAAATGTTTGGAATATTCAATTGCTTCTGTAATTTATCCATGGCATACAGTTACTACCTCTGTAATTTATCCATGGCATACAGTTACTATCTCTCTAGCCCTGTATAAGAAGCTATTTAACTAAATGTATTAATAGTTGAAGAATGGTGCTGGGAGATTAAGACTACAAGTTGAGAATATAATGCATGTATTAAAATTACATAACCTTTATGCTCTTTTAAAGAGCAATTTCTGTAGAGGAATTTAACAAACATTATGGCTTATAAAAATGATGGATGCAAAGTTCAAGACCAGACCTGTTAACAGTGCTGTAAAATTTTTCTAAATTTAACTGTGTTTCATAGCTTTGACTTTCAATTCTCCATGTTTTGTTACAGCAAGATCCATAAGATGTTTTGCTGGTTAGATTTATTCTCGTCTTAGCTTAATTCAGAAGCACATGTGTTATCCAAAGCTCTAACAACTGTGTATAAGGACCAGCGTGTTATAATTTAGTTCACAGCTACCCATATTTTCAAAGGAACAATAGCTACATCAAGACTATGTTTCACCTTGGTTCTCCTGCTGTGGTGCTATACCTCTGCTTATTCCTTTCTGTGCAAGCCTTGTCTTTCTTTTTCTTGCTACACTTTTTATTACAAAATTTCTTTAACTTGGCCAGTTCGTGTCTCATGGTTGTATGCTTTAAACATAAACGTGTATGCATGCACCCTCTAAGCTGTCACAAGTTGTTTTCACAATTGTTATGACAAGCTTTGCTGAAGCACAAACCACTCTGCACAGGCCATGCTGGGACCAAGTCCTGTGGGTGCTACCTGTTGGTGAGGCAAGAAAAACCAAACCAAAACAACCTGTCAGAGATGGTAGGGCATAAAATCCCCCTTCATTCCCCTGCTGAGAATAGGGATTGTTGTATGCTACACTAAAAAGTCTGACAGAATTATCAAGGAATAGAGAATACATGTGAATGCTATACTTGAAGGTCAAGGAGAGAAAGGGTGACAATTCACCCTTCAGAATCTTTTAAAGATGACAGTTGTCATTGGCTTAAAATTTCTTCCTTCATGGCGGTAAACCTGTGTTAAGACAAGTTGAAGGGATTTTGCCTGTTGTGCATTCCTGTTAATTGCCTGTCCCCTGTCACTCTACCGGACAAACTCACTTATGTAGTTATAACAATGGAAGAACCCAGCATATTTCCCAGCAAATTTAAAGAGCTTCAACATAAATTTAATTCTGTAGTGGTTTTTTGTTGGGGTTTTTTTTGCTAATTTTTAATGAAGATTAAGTACAGTTCTCTGAAATACCTGTTCAGTTCTGGATCCTTACTACTGCTTAATAGCTTCACTACCTACTGTGAAGCACAGCTTCCAAATTACTGCATAAAAACCCCTGCCAAGTTATTTCTACTGTATAAATGACATAAAAGCATCTGATGTTGATATTTAATTCTTACCATGATACCATCATTACTATCCAACAAGAATGTCTTCTAGTAAATAAATATTTGCTTATTACTCATTATCAGGACAGCTCTGTCTGCTTCTTTGCATTTTTATGTTAAATTCAGTAACAGATAATTCTGAAAGGATGGGACATTTTATAAATATATTTCACATCTCTCCACATTATCTTAAGACACTTCTCACTTGAATTTCAACTGGAATGTTTGCTATGTAATAGGTGAAAGGGCACAGTTCTTGTAAGGACTTCCTTGTTAAACTGGCTGACTCTTGCTCTCTGAAAGCTTTAGCTTACCAATTTCTTCCTCCTGTAAAAAAACTATTGAGGTCCCTTCTGTACTGCTCCATATAGTCAGTCATTCTTCATTGCAGTGGTCCTTTAAATAGCTGTCCTGGTTTCGGCTGGGATAGAGTTAATTTCCTTCCTAGTAGCTGGTACAGTGCTGTGTTTTGGACTTAGGGTGAGAATAATGTTGATAACACACCGATGTTTTAGTTGTGGCTAAGTAGTGCTTACGCTAGTCAAGGACTCTTCAGCTTCCCATGCTCTACCGACTGAGAAGGCTGGAGG
>NW_008796044.1:5454254-5466557 GCF_000699145.1 Aptenodytes forsteri | reverse complement strand
CTGGCTGGGCATCAGTCGGCGGGTGGTGAGCAACTGCATTGTGCATCACTTGCTTTATATATTTTTTTATTATTATTATTACTACTACTATTTTCTTTTATTTCAATTATTAAACTGTTTTTATTTCAACCCACAAGTTTTCTCACTTTTACTCTTCCGATTCTCTCCCCCATCCCACTGGGGAGTCGGGGGAGAGTGAGCAAGCGGCTGTGTGGTGCTCAGTTGCCAGCTGAGGTTAAACCACGACAATAGCTTTTCTGTCATAGAAGTTGCTCTAAACATGTTAACTTGGTATACTGAAATAAATGCATTCATTCACCTTAATTACAAAAACTGCTTCTTTTTATAAGTCTGTAAAATCTACTTGGGTGACCAGTACTCTAAGTTACAATTTTATTTTAGCACACACATTTTTCCAACCAGTATTTTTTTCTGTTCGTTGTTAGGAGCAGTATTGTTCACTATATAACAGTAATTATATTTAATGTACATCCTTTTTCTCTTTTTGTATAATATTTTGAATAACTCAAAACTGACAAAAGAAATAAAACAGGCTAACAGCTGTAAAACTGTATAACCTGTGTTTCTTCACTAAAGATGACTTAAAACTAAGCTTCTAAACTTGAGCTTTTGGCACATGCTATTTCACACTGACTTTGCACTAGTAAATAAAATTATATCTAAGTATATACATACAATAAATATTCTAGAAGGTATAGTTGAAGAAGTTTTATATTTAAAACCCTTTCTGTCATATTACATATGGAAATGCCAACTTGAGTTTTGTGTCAATCCAAGACTGTTTTTCTCTAAACATTTGCTTTGACTAAGTTCCAAATGTATGCACCTACTCACGCCCAAGAGTTGGAGCCACACCTTTTTTGTAGCATCTAGCCCTATAAAACCTGGTTGAGGTCAAGAAACATTTTAATGAAATGTTTACTTCTAAACAGTGTCATTATCAGATTATTTTCAAGAATAGGTCCTACTCCTTGGAGAGGAAAGATGTAAAGAAATCTTTCCTTACGTCCAATCTAAACCTCCCCTGGCGCAACTTGAGGCCATTTCCTCTCGTCCTATCACTTGTTACTTGGGAGAAAAGACCAACCCCCACCTCGCTACAACCTCCTTTCAGGTAGTTGTAGAGAGCGATGAGGTCTCCCCTCAGCCTCCATTTCCTTCCAACCTTAATAATTCTATGATTCTACTCTGACAGTAGCTTGTACATGTAGACAATTAATTTGCTGAGGAGTAAGCTATATTCTTTTTCCCAGTTTGAATTATTTAAATAAGCTCAGTCACAGTTAGTATTTAAATGGCCAGTACTTGCTATATAAAAATATAAACATATAAATTAAAACACAAATTTTTTTGTGTTTTTGTGTTCTCATTTTTTTCTTGTAGTAATTGATTTTTTAGTGATTATTTACACAGTCAGAAAGAAATTATAACACCATTGATACAAAGTTCTGTCAAAGGATTTTCGGGGGGGAAACCCTTACAGCTATATCCAACACAGAACATCTGAGACACCTTTTTAAAGTCCTTCTGTTTAAAAAAGGCACAGGAATATACAGTAGGCAGTCTTGATGACTTCAGTGGCATAGCTAACATGCTTAAGAACAGATATTTTCATAGCATTTGTAGACCAGTACTTAAGAGATGCTTATTGTCAGGTGCTGAAGTTGTTGGGGCATTTGTTTTGTTTAAAGAATTAAAGTATTTTCTTCATATTTCTAATTAGACAAATGGAAGACAAGAAAATCCAACCTTCCTCCCCCCAGTCCCCATCAGAACATGGGAGAATAGTTCACAGGGGGGTGGCGTTCTAAGTCATGCAAATAAATCATTAATTAGTTACATAAATGGTTTTATAGAAGCATGCAAATGTTAATAGAGAAAAAGCTAGGTAATTCTTTAGCTTTCAAAAATGGCTTTGTATTTTATTCCTGATAATGGCCTGTACTGTTCAAACTGTACTTAAAGCTCTTTATTCTGTTGTCAAATCTATGTCCTGATTCTCAGTACACACTGACACAACTATAACAACTGGAGATATCGAACCTAGCTCTTCCTAGTCATACCACATGACTTCATAGGATATTCTCCATATCCCTACTTCTACAGAAGGACCTTTGGTCCTACTCCGATAGGGTAAACTGAAAGGTCTGTTTCAGAAGGGAAGCAGGAGTAAAGTGCAGGATAGGCTACATGACTGTGAATTCCTTGACTTTCTAGAGAGGATGAGCCAACAGTTTTGAGTATTTGACTTTCCTGTTTTAAATAATTATCAAGACAGTCTGTATTTGTAAAAAGATACTTTTTGTTATTTTTTTTAAAAAAAAAAATCAAAACCCAACAAATTAAAGGAGTCTTGACCGAACTGCTCAACTGTACTTGCTCAATAAATCTGCATGATTGATCTCATTTTTCCTAATAATATACATAAAAATGCCAGCAAAGAGCAGGGAAGGGAAAAATGAAACTGATACTAGGACCCTACTGAAAATCCTATACAGTTAATGCACTTATGACAATGAGCAGATCTGATGATGCAGACAGCACTGACTATTCTACACAGCCCAGACCTATTCTTGCGGGGGGAGGGGGGGAAGAGCTCCATAGGGTGCTACTAGCAGGGAGGCTACGTTCTAAATCAGGGAAACACATGGCTGGCATAACCATACACAGGTATATGCAGATCCATCCCCTAAAAGAATTTTGAGGGTTGGGGACATGGGTATTGGCATGCCTAATATCTGTATCAGTCCCAAATACACAGCAAAAGATAAAATTAAGTAATACAAAATAAAATTTATGACAAATATCTAATTATCATGGGCTGGCTTTGTACCATAAATCAGTAGATGAAGATATCTAGGTCAGAACCCAACCTTTATGCATTTCGAGAGAGTTACTTCTAGTCTGGCTCCATGGGCTGAATATCCATTAGCTACTGGAGCATATCAGATACACACCTGGATATTATCATCTGATATTATTTCATTTGTAATGATTTGAATTTCCATGTTCTGAGACTCCTCCCTAATGTGAGCCAAACTGCAGCAAATAGGAATAGCCAGATTTGCTTCAAAAGGCCACACAATACGAATAACACACTAGCGTAAGTGCATCTTTTAGATAACAAGTTGCTAAATAAGGCTATCTTTGACTCAAGTGCTTTTCTACAGTGGACATCATTGCTATGAGTAAGTACTCATCAGGTCAGAAGAAGCAATCAAGAGTACGATTGTTGCTTTAATTATCCCATTTATGAATCCCTATCATGAATACCTTTCAGCAGTATCTAAGAAATTCCCAGATGCCCCGCTGAATGCAGGACTAAGATGGTTCCTGGCATCTTCCCTTGGTAGGATGTAATGGGTTTTTGCTACAGTGCTTGGACAATGTCGGCACATGTACATGAACCACAGGGCCACACGCAGCTGGGAGTACCCCCTCTTTGTTACCTTAAAGGTGGTAGATCTCTCGTGGAACCAAGTCTTCAAGTTTGCTTTTGAAGAATATTCTTATTTTGATTATTTTTCAGCATTTAAATTGCAAGAATTTCTAACATATGTGCATTCCTGCTATGCTACCTAGAAAATAAAAACCCTTGAGCTTTATTGGGAAAATCTGAACTACAACCTGTTACCCACTCCTGTGGGTGTCTACAACAATATATTAATAGAAAAGAAGCTTTAGCATTAGACAGTAGAAATGATTATGCTGAATGAATCTGTATTTCGAAACTGGGGAAAAATGCTTGAGTGGCTTAGGTGACTGATAATTTTTTCTATATTACTCAATTTCAAGAACAATGAAAAGATAAAACAAGAAAAAGGTCATGGAAAATCCGTGGGTGGAAAAGTGTGAAGAGTGCATATTCTGTTCTTTGAAGAAAAAATTGGTAGAAAAATATGTTATATACAGAATTATTTCCATGAGCACCTTTGGCTGATTCTCCTAAATGACAACAAAATTCACAGTTTTGACAGACCTTACTTTGCACAGCAGATATTTTGTGCTAGTGAACTTTCTGCCTTCAGAAGACTTTCTTTACTTCTTCCTTCCATTTTGCTTCTTTATGGGGAGTGGGGGAGACTCCAAGGCTGAGCCCTTTCTGGTTGCTTTCTGCCAAGGATCTAGCATTAGGAGGTTTCAATAACTACAGTTTTGTTGACTAACCAGTTGTATTTGCAGGCACATGCTGGTTTGCTGTCCCACTTGTTCGGTTTGTATCCCTGTCTTTAGAAAAGGGCCTTCATTCTTTCTTTGTCATCCAAGGCAAAGCATACTTTGATATATTTTAGCTACTAGACCAAATCACTATGTGTAATCAAAGAAAATACCAGCAGTTTTGCAGTCACAGGGCCACTGGCATCCCTAACGGATGAGAGAAGTTCACGACACTACTACAAAGTGATTAAAGATTTTGCTGCAGACTACTGATAAGACAAATGTCACATACCAATTGCTTTATGATATAGACTTAAGCCATTTCAACATTTAAGCCTCTCAAATTCTTGCCTGAATTATATGTTAGTGAATAACACCACTTTTAGTTTTCAATGAGGAAAGTATTTTCACTCTTGACAAATGATCTCATATACCAATATGGTTGGGGGTTTTGTCCTGAAAAAATGGAGGATATCATCACAGCATCACACCTGGCTCAGTATCAAAATATTGTTGTGTTGGATGTTTTTCTTGAATTCTCAATTGATCAGATACAAATAAGAAACTGTAAAAATCCCAAACCTCCAGAACTGCTACAAAACATCAACAATAGTCTGTAGGCCTGCCTTTACAGTCCTTCATTACATTTATGTAACTAAGTTTTAGTTAAATGTTTATTAGTATTGTCTAGTAGAATGGGATATATCCCTATGAAAAAAATTATTTATTCCATTTCAACAGTCTCTTAAAAAAAGTAAACTGAGTCATCTTATCACTCTGTTGATTACAAATGGTGTCTACATGAGAATTTAGGGATCTAATTAATTAGTCACAGCTAAAAAAGGGTTAGATGAACCCTGCCTTTAATGACCTGCAGAGCAGTTTTACTTTCAAAATGAACAGCTGACTCCTTTACTTGCTACCTTACCACAAAATGAGAAAGTCAGACAACCTTCTTGTCAGTCCATGAAATATTGCTAATAATAACATTTCTTTGTCCAGAGCCTGTGCACTCTCATTCCCTTCAGTAAGGGTAGCCAGTGGTAATCAAGAAGGCAGTTCTACAACCATGCCACTGAATTACTCTCAAAAATACAGAGCTCTTTTTGCCACAGCAGTCCTAACACAAGTGAAGAAGTAGTTTCCCTCCCAGTCACACCAGTGACCGTTAGCCTGAATATTGTTCTAATCTTAATTGCTTTGCTCTTGATTGGTAGCAGTAAAAAAGAGAAAAGACTCAACACTTTTTACGGAACCGCTACTAACTAAAAAGGCACTGTTCCTATGTAGACACATTTCACAATTTTCATAAGTAACAGTTTGAGCTCTAAACCAAAACCAAATTAATATTGGTACACGGAATCTCAAAAGAAGTAATAGCACACACCGATATCCATGCTACAAAGATGAGGTAAACATTAACATTTTTATGAAAGTAGCAAGTGAAGACTATGAATGCTAAATATGGCTTCATATTAAGTTGACTGCTTTTTCACATTATTACCTGAGCAAGCCTAGCTGTTCATAGCAATTGCTTAGTTTGTTTAAACAGAGTAGTAGGTGGGGACCAGATCCACAGCTGCTGCAACAACCCAGCTGAACTCAGCACAGCTGTGCCAGTTTACATGTGCTGGGCAGCCAATCCTTACACCTACAAAACTGTTTATGTTATTCAACATTAAAAATTATTGGTTACATTCTAAAATATCACTTGGATCATCATGGATTACCAGAGACCTTCAAAAATGGTATTGTTATAGCTCTTCCTTAGAATAAAGCACAGATTTAGTTTACGAGAGTTTCAATTCTAATTAATATTTACGTTCATTGATAATGCCCAGAAAATATTGATTTTTAACTGTTTAGGTTTTTGCCTCTATAGCCCAGCAATTATTTCAGCTGCTTCTGAATAAAAACAATAGTTTCCTAATATAATATAACCACATATGCAAACTATTGTAAATGCAGACTTCACGTTGCAAAGCTTGGCATATAAATATAACAATTGTGAGGTATATTTCCATGAATGAAATAGATGGAACAGGAAATATAGTTGAATCAGTATGTTACAACGAGCAAGAAAAAATTAAAAGTTCATCAAGCAGCTCTCTAGCCAACACCAAAATTTCAGTTCTGCCTCACTAACACTGGGGGCTCTGCAGGAAAATTCAAAACATGTAAATCAGGTTTTAATCTATTACAGTAAAAACAAGCAACATAAACCACAGAAGAAATCAGGAATAACACACCTTAGAGGCCAAACGCATAGAAACCAGGAGCCTTGGGCCAGAAGAGGCCAAACACATAGAAACCAGGAGCCTTGGGCCAGAAGAAAGCTTGCATATAACCTACCCTGCTCTTATATTGCCTGTAAATGTCTGCCATTAACACCTGGACCTTCAATTGTCCCAGCACAGCAGTTCTGGGAAAATTACACTGGTTTTGTCTGTGAATTTTCAGTAGGCATAAACCCAAACATAAATAATTTTAAAATGGAAGGAAAATGCAGAAGAGTTGTGTTAGTATCTTTTGGATAAGGACCTTAAAAGAGATGAGTGCAAAAGCTAAGCGTAAAATCATACCATTACAACATCACTTTGTTAATGATTGTCCCAGTGTATTCCTCATCTATATTTGCTATGCCTGACTACACTTGGATTTTTAGCGCTAAGCAGGTCACACAAAAAACATTAAATTTGAAAATCTGAATATCACTTAAATATTTGCTCTGCTGTTTCTACAGCAAATTTCAAACTCTAGAACAGGACAGTGCGTGCAAAAGTGCTTTGACAGCGTACTGCAATTGAGCAAGTACATTTCCATGCAATAACATCAGGAGCCAGGAAGCATACGGTGTGTCCAACTGGAAGATAAAATCGTCTGAAGAGCCTCCTTGTCCCCTTCTCTAGGAAGTGGGGAAGGCAGTGGAGTAGGAGTAATGGGTGAATCAAACACTGTGTGCTTCTAAATGACAGTGGGAACCAGCACCTGACAAGCTAATCTGTGTGTTACTTGTGCTTTACAAACTTTTCTGTGGTTTCTAAACAGTATTTGCAAGAAAGCTTCAGCTTAGTACTGCACTCCCTAAAATCTACAGGAATTTTGGCTAATTGAGCTTCACAGGTTGCAATGTCCTCATTCTAGATAAAGGCACCAAGACAGGGAGAGAAATTAAATGTGTCTAAGGTCACCTAAGAAGTCAGCAGGGTATTTGGATTCCAAAGCAGCAAAGCAGCAAAGTTCAGCCTAGTGTGACACACTTAAGTTTAAGAATATTTATGACCCCTGGCATTAAGTGGATTCTTAAGTGTTTTGCTGAATAGCGATGGATTTAAACACGTTTTAAGCGTCTCTCTGCATTCAGGCTGAGGTATTCTGACTCTACATCTTTTAGTTCAATGGTGAACTGAATTTTTCCCTACTGATTTTTTTCTTGATTTTTTAAAATGTATTTTATTGTTTCTTATCCCTGTAAATATTTATTTTACTTCACTCACTTTCTTTTCATAGTCACTTATTTTCTTTATCGACAAATAATAAGTAACAAGGGCTTATTAATGCACTAAACGTATTGTTAGATAAATTTTTAAAAGGAAAAAAGTATCAACCTTCAGGAACTTTGAATAATCTAGAACTTCTGCTTACATAGATTTTTATCCTATCCAAATTTAGGAAAAATCATCATTATGGATCAATACTGTTCAGAAAATATGAAATTACAGGTTAGCTCATTGGTCCATAGGAATATGAACTGCCATTAAGTATATCAGACCACAAGTCATAATTCTAAAGTCTGAGTCCCAAACAAATCTTTCCTTCCAAACGCAAAGCAGGAAGGACAGTGAGCCACAAAATTATTTTCTTATTTCTGAAGGGTAACTGAATGACATCCACACTAGGATGACAAGAGTACACTCCTCTTTTTTTGTGGGGAGAGCTTCCTAGTTGTAGGCGTGCTGAATTTATACTAAAGGTGCTATGAAAGCTCTGGGAGGTTGTAGATTTCTAGTCAAGACTTCACCTCATCAGAAGCAGTGAGTTAGAGCATAGAAGATAAACACATATAGTGTTTGTATTCCACTATAGATAAATCCGGCTGTTGCAGGAAAACCCTCCTGAAAAAGATCTCATCAATGATCACCACTGGATTTACCAGGCTCTTGTAATCCCCACAAACTCCCGATTGTGACCTTTGGGTTTTTTGGTGGTTTTCATTAATTCCACAGTGGTTTTTTTAGAAAACACTTTATTATCTTATTCTTCCTTTCTGACATCAGACGAGAAATCCTATTATTATCTAGGAAAGAATCCTCCATTTCTGGCTTTACCGATTGAATTTTGTGGTGATGTTTGGCAACAGCGTGGCAAGGCATAATAAATTGTTGTCTGTGTGGATTAGAAAGTCCAAGAAATTTGTAAGTAATTGGGTTTTCTGTTTGAAATATAGTATTTGGAGACTTTAAAATTCAAGAGACAATCATCATCTCTAAGTTTCTAGGCATCAGCTATTTCACATCTTTATTCCATTTTTAATAGATAAAGGGTTCAAAGAAGTGCCACTTTCAATTTTCAGCACAGATCTAGAAAGAGCATTCGTATGTCTTTAATGGGTATTGCATCTCGGATAGACACTTTGAAAATGGTGCAACTTGTTTTCATGGAGATTCTCATTTGTATTTCTCTGGAAGTTCTCATTCTACTAATTTTTTGAAGAGGAAAGAGGCAATGGATAGAACCTTACTGTAAAATGAAAGAGGCATAGTAAGAGTGCACTTTTTTTTTATATCATCACTTGCCTTTTATAAATACACTAGCTGAGAATTTTATGTCTTGTTTTCTTGACTTTGGCTCTAAATTAAAGGGGAAAAAAAAGTTAAGCAACTGAATTTCGTTATGTCTACCAAAGGGTCAATAGCTATTCTTCAATGTATTTATGAAACACATTAAATTAGAAATCAAATTCAAATCATATATTTAACAAAATATTTCCATTTAACCACACAAGCAGGACTTGTAAATAACAGAGTTCAAAGCTTTGGAGCAGATGGTCTTTCTGTTTTAATTCTTTATCTGATCTACAGTATGCCAGTAAATCTCTGAGTTCCATTTGCTTTATTCAAATCCCTTAGCTATTTAGGACACATTGTGTCAAAGCACTCCGCTGTGGAATTTCAGTTGTTTAATATATGCTCCTAAACTAAAAGAAAACATACATATATTTTGTACACACAAAGAACAACATGATAAAAACCACAACACTGAAAAAAAAATTCTGCCCTGGTGACTTATATAGATACTCTGTATATGTGTTATGCATATATATACAGAGAGAGGACGCAGGCACTTAAGGAATAGGCCAGATTTCAAAGGGTGTTTACTAGAAATTCAAAAGCAAAAATAGTTCTAACTACTTTAAAAATCTTTCTCTATGTCAATTTTAACCCATCATTTAATAAATTTATTTTATCAAAATAGGATTCAATTGGTTTAACTTCATTGCTACTAATCACTTGCACTAACATCAAGGTTCAAAGCATTGCACATAGTAGCTGTGCCAAGTTTGTTTTGGCTGACTGTTTAGATTTAATAATATTGTTTTTAAAGGATTTAGCTCTACACTACCTTGTCACGTGAATGACATAGCCTCTTTTTGAAAACTTTATGGAGTCATAAAGCTGGCTTGAAAAAAACTTTAGTCTTCTTGACGTCTTCATTTTCCAAATGTGACTGCAAAACCATGCAGTGAGATGCACATCACCTAATACTGGGTTACTTGCAGACATTAAGTTCAAACGCATCTTCCCTTTCTCATTTGAACAATTCATTCAAGAATGAAATCATATGACCCTAAGACTCACTGGTAGTATACACATTCCTACATATAGCTTGAGATTTTCAAAGATATCCTCTTAAGTTAGGTGCCTGAAACCCACAGATGGACCTATTTGATAAATGCATTACCCTTAGTGGTGTTTGGATTAGGTCAGTGGAATTTGGATGGGAAAGGGAAAAAGTAAGAGCTGCAAGACATGTATCTCCCACTTGGCACTTGTTCTTCGAAAGAGCATTCCTGTTGGTAACAACAAATTATATTTGTCCTTAAAAGACTAGATGTTTTCTTTTATAGTCACTTTTTTTTCCTTAGAAGACAGTTATCTTGTTACCACAATCCATCATAAAACAGCCTATTTGTTTGATTACATCCAAGTATTTTTAGCATTTACTATGGAATGACATGATAACTGTGATAACAGCCCTTGAAAAGAAAAAGGAAAATCTGGGTTACGTGTGAGCATTGATGGACAGGAATTTCAGCCATGGAGGAAAAATAGTTTTGTCCTACTTTCTGAGTAGATGAGAATTAGAGAGAGAATGAGCAACTTCCAATTTTAGGTCAATATTTTCACCCAGGGAGAACTCAGAAAAACATATCATCCTTTGGCACGGTGGCAATTCTGTCCATGGAGGCAAAGACCATCCTGTGTAACCCTTGACACTTTTTACTAAAATAAAAACAATTGCCATTGTTTATATACTAATTAAAATAAGTCAAGAAGAAAAAAATAGGATGCAAGGTTATGTCTCATTGGCTCTGAAACGACTTCAGCTGCCCACTTGCTCGGATGTTAGTGCACAGAGGTACATGAACCTCTGGCCATTCAATCATTCACTTTTCAGCCCATCCGTCTGTCTAGCTACCTATTACAGACACACACACACAGCATGTATGTGTGTGTACTTATAATTTCTTTGTTTGTGAGAAATGAAGGGGAAAATGAAATACTGGAGCTATGTTGAACATTTATTTATTTTTGCAAACATATATTATTCATCTAGAAAAAATAGTTTAAGGTCATTGTAGATAATATAATTAATTGCCTAGTGTCAGGGCAAGGAATCTCAGTGGTTTTACAGCCACACAATGTCCATGTACTTTAATAAAAATCCCTTGTGCTGTTTTTGTAAACTCAGCTGAGGACCTGAACTTACTTGTTGCTTAACCAAAACTATCTCATGCTTCAGTGCAAGAAGAAAACCATAGTAAATTATGTTAGCTAAGAGCAAATGAAGGTGGAAACATTGCATATTTAGAAAATACCTCTAGCCTCTAAGAGTGTGTCTGTGCTAGTGATTTGAAAAGTCACTACTTATAATTCCCTTGGGAAGTCAGTAGGTTTTTCTGTTCCCTACTTTTCTGTGCACTGCTAACAACCTTGAATCAAAATGAGATGAACTACATTGGAAATGTCAGGAAACTACGCGAGAAGTCCATTGCAAGTCTTCAAAATAACCTGCGGCTATTTAATGCTGATCATAATGACTGGGTGAACTTGGCGCACTAGGGGAGTTTGACAAACAAAATTTCTATTTTCCTTGTGCTTAGGGAAATCACTGCAGCGTTTAGACTGTTGTAAGTCAGGCACTTATCCAAAATTACTGCCACCTTGGAAGTTATTGCCAGCCTTAGCTATGAATGTCATTGGTTTGTTGGGTCACATCAAATCCTTCTGTTACAAAGACAAACAAATCATGTATTTCGTGAGGATGTGTAGAATGTGCAATACTTGATTTAAAAATCTGGATAAATCTTGCAACAGATAGTTTAACTGTAACATAGGATACCAATTCAGGTTATGTCTGACAAAATATATGGATTTTGACCTCCCTTGGAACAGCATCACAGGAGAGAACAGAAATTGGATCCGCGATGGTATTGAGGGGAAGAGGGAAAGTAGACAGTATTTGAAATCCGGTAGGTGCATGCAATACAAGGATTTTTTCCACCCCATGGATGCTGGTAGTGTTTTATAAGTAACAGATACTGCTGACTGAGGAGTTCATTTTATCTTTACACCAAACAGAGCTAGGACAGTTGACCATGCTGTGTTTGTGGCAGTTAGCAGTGTCCGACATTTCTGCAGAAGACTTGGAGCTGATGAGAGGTGCCTTGAGCTAAAGCCACGATAACCTGTGGTGGGCAGGTGAGCGGCTGCGTGACGCCCTCCCGGCATACCCGACACCTCTCCATACCTGATGCATCCAACTTCTCCGCAGAAGTATCAGCACCCGCCGAGCTCGCCCAGTTTGCTCACACCTGAGGAGAGGACGGTCGCTGGGGGGGGG
>NW_008796044.1:5453213-5453969 GCF_000699145.1 Aptenodytes forsteri | reverse complement strand
ATAAAAGGCGTGTGAGAGTGTGGGAGAGCCTCCAGGTCCCGGAGCCGATTTCCTACGGGTCTCGCCCAAAATGCGTGTTACCTGGGTTTAATTAAGATTGCACAGCATCTCTGTCCCCGGCTGGCTACATCCACAGGCTACCGCCTGGTCTCTATAGGTATGTACAGCCTATAGGCACACGCGCGTAGCGCTGCATCCTCTACATTTCTGGCTAGCCTTCATTCCTATTTATGTCGCGATTAAATATTTGATCAAAGGTTGAACGCTAACGCAGATCGGTTATATTTTTAATGTACGACCCTTAAAATAGACTGTTTTGTAAACTGCAAGTGTCTAAAGATTCTCGGTGCAGCTTCCCCCCAGCCGTGCAGCCTCCCCCCCAAATAATAATAATGCCGCAGATTGTAGAAGGATTTGAGTCTGCAGCCAGAGAGAAAGGGATTAGGGCGAGAGCACTGGAAGTTAAATTGTGCTGCATATAAAAAATGGGCGGATTGGTCTCTAGATGAGAGCTTGGTACCACCTTCCTTTCTAAAATAAAATCTCTCTGGCATGAAGTCACAGCCTATTTCACATCCGGTTTACCCTGGGACGTATTACTACTGTCTTGGTAAAGAGAAAGCTTTTGTTGTATAGCGGCGGTCGGAATATTGGGAAGAGAAATTTGGGTGCCAAAGGCGGAGGAGCGGAGCAGCGGCGGCGCCGGCGATGGCCGAGGCGGAGTGAGCGGCGGAGCCGGAGCCGCGCAGCCTCCCC
>NW_008796044.1:5339819-5452626 GCF_000699145.1 Aptenodytes forsteri | reverse complement strand
CCAGTGGGAGCTGCTGAAATTCTCCCAGAAGCGTGGCTCTTTCTCCCATTTTGAATGGGAAAACCAGAGGTGGTTTCACAGGCGGTGCGGGCTGGGGGAGGCCAGGGTCTGGGGGATGCTGGTGTTTAATGCTCCTTGAAAGTCTTTGTTAACATTTGCTTTTTCCAGCTGCAAGAAACTTTCCTTCTCCAGGATTTATAGTGCCTGTATGGGTTTATTGAAGCGGGGGGTGGTGTTAGGAGGGGGGGCGGGCGTGGAGCTCAACAGATCAAGATAGTTCAGAATAATTTCACTTTCCGTTCTTTATCCCGAGGAGCCTCTTGCAAAGGCAGAAGTTGGCAGAACCGGGAGAAGGCGATTTTTGAAGCCACAGATGTTGCCTTTCCCTTTGTAAGGGGGCTGATCACAGGGCAAGTTAAGATGCAGTCTAGTCCCTGAAGATCTTTATCCATGCTTTCCTGCCACATCCAGCTCCTTCCTATCCCGTTAGATTAGCTCAGCCCCACTCAATGCTTATCTGCCGATCATTTGCCTATAAACGCATTAATTATATCTCATTGCTTACATACCGCTTTGTAATGATATTTTATTGATTTAAATTGTCCCTGAGAGTGTGCAGTGAATCGGGGTAGCTTTATTTAAAGGTACAACAACATTTCCATGTACAGTGCTTCATTTTCTCAGGCATTTAAAAAAATTACAATTCACTATTGGGAGAAAATACGGGCTACATATTTTGTTGCCCTTATTTAATGTAATGAATACTAAAAATCGACTGGATTCCTGCACACAGTATATAGATACGTAAAGGGACCTGCAGCATCTCCTGGGCAATCAGTGAAATCTGGAACACCGATTCCACAAATATCAGCTAACTTTGTATTTTATGGTTTATTAGAAAGCGAAAGAAACCTTCTGAGTTGTGTTACTTTTTACTCAAAGGTAAACTGAGAGTAACTCAGTGAAGTCTGGAGAGAGGACAGGAGACATTTGGAGAGGAGAAGGCTGCTAATGCAGAAACATTTCCTAGCAGCAATCAGAAACTGGTAGAGATTTAGGACATGGTGTGTGGGTTGTCAGCACATGGTTTGATTAGGAATTGTGCCCTTTAGCCCAACATAAATATTAGTGTGCATATGTAGCAGCAGATCACAGAGTCAGAAGCTGATCATTTTACTCCTTCTCTGATGCTAATATTTCAGGGAAGAGGAGAATAGTAATATCTGTAGAAGAAAGTTGCTTCCATCACATCAAAGCAAAGCAGTGGCTGCGAGGGAAGCACCGCTCCTCTCAGTCACCCTACCACACACTGACACCTTCCAAGAGGTTTGGAAGGACTCGGGCTGGTTCAAGTCAAACAAAACCAATTACACTTGGTTATGTGGAACTGTAATGGAGGCGCCTTGTCACATTATGAACACAGGAGGAAACCGAGTAAGAATTGCCACAGAGTTTGGGGACAGCAGCTTTAACTCATAGTTGTTTTTGTTAAAGTTCAAGAATAATGCAAACAAGAATACACCCTTACCATGAAATAAATCGCACCCTAAGCCTCTCTGTCTAAAAGTAGAAGGTAAACAGGAGAACAGCCAAGGCCGTGCTCCCTTATTGCGAATGACATGAGCTACAGTATTGGGAGGTCATTGCCTGACATCAAATTATTCTGCAAAAGTTTTCAAAATGAGACATCTTTTTCTACAGTACCTGTTTTAATGTAGGGGATGTTGATGATTATTTTCCTTCTAGTTTCAGAGCCCACCATGAAGAGACTCCTGGTGCTTTGTGATTGTCTCTGGGCCTGGAGCCTCCTTCTGAATGCATTGACTGAAAGAAGGTGGGGAGATATTTTTTAATGCACCAACATATTTTAGGAACCTTTAATTTAATATAGCAGCATAAGACAAATACCGCATGGGCTGCACTACTACTAAGTGTATTGAGGGAAGTTAATCCCTGTTCAAATCCCAGCTAAATCTAAGGGAAGACTGAAAGAAAACTACAATTTGTTTGCATAACATGTTTTTTTTCAGTATTGCGAAGAAAAAAAAGCAAAAGCTTTCTGAAGCAAATTGAAACTAAACTACCTCAAACACCTGTGCAATCCTTTCTACTCTTATATAATGACTGCTCAGGAATACAAGCTTCTTTAGAGGAAAACAAAAGTGTAATTAATGTTTTTTTAATCTCATTTAAGTGCTATTTAGTAACTTTCTTGTCCCTGCAAGCAGAGGCAAAACTTTCACTTCTTGGTTGGTCAGGATTGTGTCCTAACTTAGTAGATGTTTTTGCAAATCCGAAGTAGACCTTCCTGGTGAAGGGAGACTCCTTGGATGAAGAATTTGAAAGAATTTGAAACCCCTTAACAGTTTGTGTTTGAAAGACCATGCTGCACTGAATGTTTATGGAATATATGTTGAAATCATAATCTAAAAATAGTATTAGTATTAAGAACAATTTGTAATCATACAACACCTCATCTAAAAATTAGTAGGTTAAGTAAAGACTATAAGGCAGTTTGGAGTATACTTGGAAGTACTCTCTGCAATTCAAAATTCAGTAAAGGTGCTTAAGAAGACTCAGACCATGCTGCACTGAATGTTTATGGAATATATGTTGAAATCATAATCTAAAAATAGTATTAGTATTAAGAACAATTTGTAATCATACAACACCTCATCTAAAAATTAGTAGGTTAAGTAAAGACTATAAGGCAGTTTGGAGTATACTTGGAAGTACTCTCTGCAATTCAAAATTCAGTAAAGGTGTTTAAGAAGACTCACAGATATATTTCTGTATTTTAAAAATATTAATGTCCTGTCAATAATGCTGCCTAATGACCAAAAAGCAGTAGAAATTTTGTATTGTCAATAGTGATCCCTAAAAGATATATTTGTGCCTTGATCTCCATAGTGTCTTCTTATGCATTTGCAGCTCTAGATAAACTTATCTTCTGGCTACCTTGAAGATTTTAAATAGAGTGGAGTGGGCAAAGGGGTAAAGGTTCATCTGCACCAGTGTTTCCTCTAAAAAAAAAAAAGAATAAAAGCGGGTGATTCATGTTACAATTGCTGTATTGAATAAACATAATATTTTAGAAGAAATACCTTTATTTTGATAATATATTAATAAAGGTGAGATTTGAAGTATTCATGAAGTACTTCGTCTGGCCTAGCTAGAGAATTTTGTGAAAACGTTTATTATATAGATAAGTGTACATACATATGTGTACATATATTCATTATATCTATAATGTATGCATGTGCATTCTTAAAGTGAGAATTAAAATGCATTGGACTAGTGTTTAAAAATTATATGGTGTGTCACTATTATAATGACCTGTAGATGGAGTTAGTGCATAGTTTTTTATTATACTGTGGTTTAATATGAAAATACAATTGCATACAGTCACTTTTACCTCAAAATGTACACACCTTACATGAAATATATCTGCCTCTAAAGCCATTTTGTAATAGTAACTTCCCTTGCCTTTTCTTCTGGAGTGCTGTTAATCCTTTATGATAAAAAACAATGAATTAGATAAAGCGTCTGTGATACAGAAAGACACAGTCTTTCCATATCATTCTTCTTGTCATAAAAAACCAGCATTAGGACTATTTTAATATGTGTATTTTGAATGAAAAATCACAATCCCTCTGGAGTTACAGTATACTTGATATGTACACAAATGTTCACATTCTTCCTGTTGTGACCATATGTCAGCTAAAACCAGCCCTAACGGTGCTTGTTACCTCTGATAAAATGGTGGGAAGAACAGGTAAGGGTACTGACAAATGCGACACCCAGAATGGAAGCGGAGTATTGTATTGCATCCCTTCCGACTGCACTGCCACTAGTCCATCTTTCTGACGCCTCTTCTGCAAACATACTCATTTATTTACCACTAACATTTCTGAAGTGTTTTTATATCCTTCTGCCACCTTAATCCTGATGACCTTCTGCTATCCCTGAGATATGTATGTACAGCAGCTTGTTTACTGACAATGAGCGTTAATATAAAATTTAGTCCAGTGAAAAGTCCTGTGTTGCAATTCCACATAAGGTGTACGAGGAATGATCCTTTGAAAGATAATGCTCACTGGAGACAGCAGGAGAACTTGTTATTTGGTAACATAGAGGAAGCATAAAAGAAAAAAATATTAACATCTGTGACTTAAAATGCAACTGTAGCTATGAAAAATAAATATAAATCAACGTATTTTTTTATTAAGTGAAATTATATGATATGTCTAGGAGAAATTCATAGTATTTTTTAAAACTGTTAGAGATTTTGTCTTCTTCATTAGAAACAGTGATTTATATGCATTAAAAAACACTGAAAATTGTTCTCTACAAAGTCACATCCTATTGAAATAAAACAAAAGTTAGCGAAACTTCTATGAGTGTCAGTTCTGAAACTCGTTTAAATTTGTAGTGTTACTTATTCAAACCTGTACTGCAAAATAACTTGGAAGCATTTCCAGAGTACCTATATTCAGGGTATCTTTCCTCCTTCTCTTTGTATTTGATACAAGTGGAATATACATGTGGGATACACGAAGGATATTTGACTGAGGCAGCTTACAGAAAATAATTTCATAGGTATTTTAATAGAACCAGATCATTCCATGTAACAGTATATTCCTCGTAAGACGGTCTTTGCTGGTTAGAGCAGGAACAACTGGCAGAAGACTGAGACCCGCTTATCGCTGTAGCAGTATGGATAACAGGCTGCCCAATGGAAGAAACACTTTTGTGACTAGACCTGATCCTAACAAAAGTTTTTGGCCCTGCACTGTTTATTTAGTTCAGTAGCAATGTGTGTGACAAAATGATGTTTAGGAAAGCAGTGTTTTTGCTTTTAGTCATGATGACTACACATGTTTATAACGGAAATCTTCCCAGCAATGAATTAAGAAACGATACTGGGTTTGGCTTTAAGACAACTGTAATCTATGATTGAGGGAATCATGTATGACAGGGTATTTGGTAAAGGTTTCAGATTTAAGGAAAAGGTTGACTCTGATGTCTTCTACAGCAGACAGAAACCACTAAGCCCAAAAATTTGATTCTGATTTGTACTGATGGAAGTAAGATTTTGGTAGCTGAGTGCAAAGAGCTTAATTTTATCCTTGTTCTAGCAAAATTTCAGGACCTTTGGCTAAGTTACAGATATACATTAGGGATCTGTAAGCACAGCTTTATAGATATGAGAGATTTCCATATCAACAGATGGTCTCGTTACACATTTGTAAGGAAAAGTTGGAGGTATTCCTCCAAATCTAATTGTTAAAGGAAAATGGGAAATAAAATAAAGCAAAATTATATAGTGACCTATGAAAATGCACACTCACTTGATTTACTTCTATATTCAAAAAGACATATCTGTATTTTTTGTTTTATCTTTATTTTAGCATTTATTTTCAGTACTTAAGTGTCAGTTTTCTAAATTATTGTATCTTTCTTTGTATGTAAACCCTTTATAACTATTATGAATTAAACACATTATCTTTTGCTGACAAATAAGCCTTTTACTGAGGAACACATATTAGAATATTATAACCATTAATGAATAATGAGATCAACATAAAGAAACCAACATTCTATTTGCTCACCGTTTATAGAGAGGCACTGGTTTTCTATGATTTTACAAAAAATGTACAATTTAAGAAGAAAAGGTTTACATGAAAGAACCCTATAAACCAGTACAATCTTGTTTTATGCGAGAGATTTTCTGACCATAAACCAGTATAAGGAAGATTAAACAGATTTTGGAATTACTGTTTTTCAGTGTTAACTGTTCTGTATTTCAGCTATGGACAAACCTCATCACAAGATGAACTTAAAGACAACACCACAGTATTTACCAGAATATTGGATCGTCTGCTGGATGGTTACGATAACCGTTTGAGACCAGGATTGGGAGGTGTGTTGTATTATAATTTTCAAGGTTACATGTTAGATAAAAATAAGTTAAAGCAATATTATTTTTCCATGATATACTTGTTTTAATTCTGTTTATATATACACATAAAATAATGCTGATATGTAATATCCATTTTTTTCAAAAATGCCATGCCTTCTCTTTTTCACATTCTCGGTTTTCTCACACTTATACCCAAAAGAAGAAGAAAATGGTTCACAATTCAAGAAGACCTCTGAATCCACATTAAAACTTTAAATGTATGAAGAGTAAAAGATAATAAAATATGACCTGTGACCTGACAAATGACAAGTTTATGAATCAGTCCTAAACAGCACATCTATCTATGACTATCTTCATAAGAGGATTTGGTTGTAAAAGTGAAAGCATCACTCAACCTTAGTCATAAAAGTCTCAGAGAAGTTTATAAGATTTTTTTTTTTCCTACTTAGGTATGTCAGGATTTGTTTCTGTAACATTTTGTCTTCACAGCTTGGTAAAAATGTCTTTCTTCTTCTGCTCTTGGTGCTGAATCCATAAAAAGGTATAAAAACACATAGCAATTACAACTTTATAAAAATGTTACAAAGCCTAGTCTTTATCAGCATCCCTACGTTCACTCTTTGATTTGTTCTACTGTGACACGACCCCAAAATTGGGTCTTAAAAGCTCGTTGCTTACAAACATGAAAGTTCTAAACATACAAGCACAAATCGGTTCTCTCCAGTGCATGGAAAGGTTGGGTTTACTTCTTCTAGATGTCTTTTTTTTTTTTTCTTTTTTGGACTCTTCAGGTAAAATAAAACAAAGCTACCGACCCCACAAAGTATAGTTCAACCTGTTTTCATATAATAGCTCTCAGAGGAACTGCCTGATAAGAAGAACAGGGTATTACATTAAGAATTCTTATACATCTCCTGCGGATGAAATGGAAAGTAATTAAGAGTAAGCTTATTCTGTGGTTTGAGGCTACCATCTTGCAACAGTTCTTGAATTGTGAGCCAACTTCTTCAATGGTTTGACTTCACTGACTTCAAGGCATGGCTAAAGATAAAATTCTGTTTATAAAGTATTAATTAACACATTTAAAAATGGGTTAGTCTGTAAATTTCTGTGTGCAGCTTCAGATAATACACAACAAAATAGGAATCACTTTTTACTTTTATCTACCAGCAGTTTTGCCTGCTTACTTGTAAACCCTTGGACTAGTGTAGAAATAAATGCTTCTTAATCTTTGATTAATGCAACTGTACAATTAAGTCAGCTACTATATCACAGTAAATAAACATAGCAGAGAAGGCAATAAATAAATGAAACTCTGTAAACTGTGTAGAGTCTGGTACCTGTCTACAAGAAAAATCTGAGCACATGATGATTTTTTATATGAGTTTTGTAGCTATTATGATCTGTTTAACAGTTACTAAAAGAGCAAACAAAGGGAGATGCAAGGAAAGGATTTTCTCTCATTCTCTGGATTGCAATGTAGAGAACTAAGCACATCAGTATAGCATCTTATGTCTGTGTGTTTATATCTGTTTCTGAAGCCAGACTTCAAGGGTGTACTGGGAGAACAGGTCTGCGTACCTCATGAAAGGATCATCCAGTCCAGTTAAAATTTACTCCTGACAGAAAGAGTGTTTAATGTAACTGCTTCTATAGGAAGAAATGAGTCTCTTCACAAATTTTAATAACTATTTGCATCACTATCAGTTAAAAGCAAAAATGAGTGGAGCACGGGAAATATGGGGTGGAGGGAAGGCAGGACTGGAGTAGTTTCTCTAACCAAGGGTTAGAGAAGTTTAAATAATCTTTGCACCCCTCCTGTTTGTGTTGCCTGTTCCTGCCTGTAGCCAAGAACCTTGAATATCACAATTTTCCTGCTGCTCAGTACAGTATAGTTTCACGGTGTCAGTTCAGCAGAGTAAATTTAATTTATCTGTTATGTTTGTCAGCTTTGAATACTAGGACTAAAAGTACCAGGACTTTTAATAAATCCCACATCTAATGAAATTGTGGGCAGTAAATTAATGTTTAAAATCAAATGTAGTAAGAAGTAGCTTTACTCTTTTGACTGTTGAATAATACTTTATTCAAAAGACATAAATGATAGATTTCAAAAACTAGGGACAAACATCTACCCCAATGTTTTCAATTCTGGTACCAATTTATAATAAAGGGTTTGCTCAGGAGTTTTGAAATTCACCTTTGCAAAACCTTCTTGCTGAGATATCTAAATATCTTAAGGTTAAGAACCTCAAGATGACTCAGTTTTGACACATTTTATTTAAACGCTTTGTATAATGGGGAAAAGTATTCTGAAGTATTCCATACGTAAAAATATCCAGTGAGAAATCTAAATCAATTTATCAAATATAGCACAGTTTTTGGAGTTGGAAATTCAATAGCCTTCCATTATAGCATGACCTGTTGCTGGAAATTTTAAAATGTATATGGAAGAGCAGTGGTTTCACTCTTCTTCCCAACATCAGTGATGGCTTCTTATTAAATATTTCAATCAGAACGTGATTTTTATCTACTCTAAAGAGAAAGTTAAGAAAGCTACCAATATAACTGCATTTTTACATATACAGAATTAGATCTAAAACTCATTCATTCCATATTAGCTGTAATGTAGCTATCCGAGAATTCAAGAGACCAGAGACCCTCATACATATATGTTACGTTGATAAATATGATGCTGTTAGGCACAATGTAAATCTGTGTACCACTGGTTACACTATAGCACTCTTCCAGTTATCCAAAATTGTCTGTCCTGTTCTTTCTATGCCTTCTGAGAAACAGTAAATGAAGTAAAACATTGTGTGGTACAGTTACTTTCTTCTACAGAAAGGGGCATATTGCAGAAAACTCTCTGCTTATCCCTGTACGACCTCTCCTTCTGTAGTGCAGTTTTTCAAATATATACACCTCAGAAAAGAGAATTCTGTGCATGAACAGAAACAGATACATTGTTGGAGTTATACTATATATTAATTGGAAAGCCAGGTTAAAAGATGGAGCATTAAGATAATGAAAAATTTAGAGCTGCTGAATTTTGAGTCACTCTTTCAGCATGCATGGAATCAGTGCTAGATTAATATTAAGTCTTCCCTTTCCTTTTTTTAGATCTTCTTTTGAGGTATCACTTCAAAAGGAAAACTAAAACACACATATGCTCTATAAAGAGTATGGGAATTAAAATTATTATTAATCAGATAACCCAGTAAGGCCATATCTGAAATTAAGTGAGCAGCTCTAAGCATTTTGCCATTAAACAAAGAAGAAATTATTTCTCATTAACAAGAATATAAAAAAAATAGGGAAAAACTATAGTGATTGAATATGGTCAGTATTTAAAAAATGGCATTGTGGCTAAAATAAATCTGATTTTTCTTTAAAAGAAACACACACAGCACTATGTTATGCAGTGGCACATTTGCACCTCCTATCAATAATTATTAATGTAAATTATGTTATTTAGATGTTTGCCTCCTTCATATATAGGCATAATCACTTAGTCAGACATTGTTAGGAAATAGCATCTGTTGTACCCATCCAAAAACATGGACAAATAACTACATTTACAGTTATTTATGCCTGGAAAATAGAACTTTCAAAATGAACGTAAAAACATTCCGAATCACACTAGAGGACACCTATTAACTGTATGAGAGGATAATAATTTACAAAAAGCAAGGAGGAGGAATTGCAGAGAGTAACATATTGAAGCTGAAAAAAGAGGAAATTATGTTAGACATTAAGGGAAAAAAAACCAGTAAGGTCATTTAGGTAATAGCATAATTTTCTGTGGGAACTATCTGGATCCTAGAACTACAACTGATCAAAAAGAGGCTAAATAATAAAGATGCTGTTCTCTTTTCAAATACACAATCCTGAACAAAATAAAGGATCAGATAGTGGTGGGAAGGAGTCAAATAAGGAGGAAAATTCACCTCAATGTTTGGTGACCTCTCATGGTAAACCACTATATCTAGAGCGGGAGTTTAAAAGAATTGAAAAGCAACAAAAAATGATGGAAAAATAAGTTCCTCAGATAAATGGATATGCCATTGCCTTTTGTTCTGGGTTGTCTTTATGTGGGGAATAGAGATGAGCCCCGGGATGTCACCACGGCAGATTTGGAGTGCCACAGTGGAGAGAGGGTGGGCTTGCACAGGGCAGGTTGGTTGTACCTGGTGCTGAGATTTATTAACATGAAGTCAGGTGCAGCTACAGATTTTCTAAGACTTTGCAGTGCACAAATCCCCTCTCTAAAACTAAAGGATATTGTGTGGTCTGTGACCTTTTAACTTAGAATAATTGTAAATGTGGTTTATTCTTTTGAGGGTAGAAAGATTGTTTAATACAGAACTAAGAAGAACAAAAGTGGGTTTGATTAGGCAGACCAGAATCTTCCTAAATGAAATTTGCTTTTATAGGTGGGTCGAATGCCCATTAGATCATCCCAAGTAGATTATCAATGTTACTTCAGTATTGGACAGAATTATACTTGTTGTATGCTATCGGTAAAAGCTATTTGTTGAGCTCTCCTGTGTGATGTTTATCAAAATTGAGTGTGACTGTCCTTAAGTAGAATGTTGGTCCATCTCAGGCAATTCATTACTTCCACAGAGTGCTTATATTTAAAGCGATGGAAAACAAACCTGACAGTATTATGTTAATTAGGTTTCAAAATTCAGTTTTATGAGAACATTAACTATCAATATATGATAAACTTACCTTTTGATGATTGAGGTCCCAATGGAAATTGTTGGATTTGAACTCACATCTGAGCTAACTTAAAGTTTAGGGAAAATATGGGTTTGGTCTGTATGTGTAATAAAAATGTAGTTAAACCTAAATGTTTCTACTCTAAACGAAAAGAGAGTCCTATACTGGACCTCTACACATAATTCTGTAAGTGAAGAAGGACTAGATGCTATACTTAACTCTGTAAAAACTGAAAGGTCTGATTTTGGTCTTTTTTACACTCTGTAGGCACCACATTGATGTAAAGACAACTGTAAAAAGCCATAGAAGACCCTAGGAAAATTGATTTAATACAACAGTAGGGAGGTAGGGAGGATATGAGCAGCTTTGAGCTGCTAATTGGCGTGGGTAGAGCTGTCATGACACTGCGCCGCTCTTGGTAAATCCTTCATAGCAGCACAGACTGTAGCTGGGTAATCACAGGACAGCTCACTGTTCTCCCTTTTGGTCTCTACTTTTACAAAAGCAGCAGCACAAAATTCTTATGAGTGTATTTGTTGTGGTTCCTCAATCAAAATACTTCATAGGATGCAGCCAGGGTGATTAGTCTACATGACTTTTTTTAGTAATAGTAGTGTACGCTATACAGACATCTAAATTCCTCTAATTCAAAACCATAGGAAGTCTTCTCTATTTTAATAATTATAGCACACACTTACACAAGACATGCAGGAGGAACAAGTGCATTACCAAAAAAGATGGAATTAATTTAAACCAACAAAATATGCAATTCAAATAAGGCTTGTGCTCAAATACCAGCAGGTCAGAAAAGGAAATAATATAGTTTCCTATGATAAATAGGGTTATTTCCTGCTGTTTAAATAAATCTGTATTTCTTATTTTGTTCTCAATTTGTAATCCAATCACAATTCTAGCAATAATGAGCTCCCTGGGAGTTTAAATCAAATTATTTATTGTTATTAATTTTGAGAGTTTATGTTAGTCTAACATAACATCATTAGCAAAATGCAGTAGTTGTGAACAGTAAAACTACGGTAGTTCACATTGACTGGTACTTTCAGAGCTATATGTGGATCAATTGCCTGAGGCTGTGTTCCAGAGTGTCTAGGTGTGGTACTCAGTTGTTATTTTGCTGATCAGTAACTACTTGGACCCTATGGTTGCCTTAAAGTAAAATTAGTAAGTCAGTAATAATTTCCTTGGGTTATTTTACTGGAATTGTTACATGTTCTACAGATATCCCTATATTAGTTAGTCCTGATTCATGAGATGGATGTTATAGTCAAGAGACATGGTTAACATGTCTTTACAACTGATAGATTTATCCTCAGCAGTCCGATCAGCTCCTGACCTGAGCTTGTGTTGTTCAATGACTTAGAATGTTCTCTAGTTCTTAGGCATATTGTGAAGGTTTTGAATATAGCTCAGGATTTGAGGTTCCTCTGAGCATCTGAAGCACAGTTTAAGCCTTTCCATGGTAATCAAGCTGCAAACTGAACATGGTTAACCTTGATTCTATATATATATCCCAACTGTATGAGTAAACATGTCCTGTGCAGGAGTGACTCACAACTTCTGAAGCTCTTAACAAAGCACAGTTGAATCATCTAATTAGTAAAACAGTAAACAAAAATTTCAAAACTTCCATATGGCTTTGGAGGGGCTAATCTTTTTCTGTGTGTTCATACACACTTTTTCATTGCTCTTGAAAATGAGGTACATATCAAAGAAAAAAGAAATCATTTGGTGGTGTGTTTGGTGGTTTTATCTGGATTTGAAGAGACCTGGAATTAGATGCTCTCCAAAAGTGTAATCAGTATGAAGATAACACAATCTCTTGTGAGTTCACAATCTGAATTTTCTATTATTACTTATGACTTGCATGCCACTTAAATTATCTTCAATATTATATAGAAATGAAAGGCATCACTCATTTTTCCACTCCCTTGGAAATCTTCCATCTTACTGCCAAAGCCTTTAGTTTCCATTTTGTGTCCTCAAAGTGATTTCCTTAAGCCTCAACCTCTCTACTATGACCATATGTCTCTCAAAACTAGAATTCAGGATACCACTACATGATATGCCGCTGATTCAAAGAGCATATTCTGTGTTTGTGCAAGGTAAATCAGTTAGCTATATGATATTAAATAGAGGCTCACTCAGAGCTGGGACTCCGGGTTTATACCATTAAGGGATGAATGCGTTGTGCCTGAAGAGCTTCTAGCATCTTCTATCTCCTAAAGACACCAGTGGAAGTGCCTCAATGGAAAGGAGATGGAGAGTTGGGGAGTCAGGATGAAAGATCTTTAAAAGAGTCATTTGAGTTTCACTTTTCAATATGTAAAAGTCTAATAGGTTTCATGATGATATTAGTTTCTCAATCTTAAGAAAAGGTGATTCAGTAGCTGGAACTTAAAGAATCCACTCAGCAATGTTTAACTGGACCTTGTGAAATCTCCATCTTCTTTTTCTACCAGCTGTTTCATGCAAGACCATCTCCATCTTCTTTTTCTACCAGCTGTTTCCTGCAAAACCCCAGCCTCTTGAACTTTGGTGAAAGTGATGAGCTGAAGGAGAGAATACTTTTTTCCCAAGCCAAGTAATTTCTGGACAACCATATGCTTCTTCCAGTAATAGAAGGTTAAGTTCTCACTGTGAACTTCTTAAGTTCAGAGCCAATTAGATGTCAAGAGAATACTTAGATTTCTTTAAGTCAGTTGAAAAGCTTGTAAACAATGATAAGGTCACATATTAATTTCACTGGACAGCCAAGGAGGAAATTTCACCTATCCAATGCTTTTGTCAATAGTCACTGTAGTTTGTACACATCTCAGTCACAGATATAAAGAACGAAAAGAATATTATTAGGCAATTCAGCCACATCATGGTATTTTGCTTTCTGTGATTATGAATAATACATTTGAAATGTCACCCTTTAGCTTTCTGGATGAGTCCTGGAGATTACTTTTGCTACCACCTAATCTTTGCATTAACTTGCTAACAGAATGCAAGTGTCATTCAGTGCATTACTAGAATGACAGTAGAATCAGATCTCATATTGCATCTTGATTATTGCTGTCTCACAAAAGGAGATATTTTATTGTACGTATATTAAACATTTATACTAAACTGCTTACATTTATATATATTTAGAAGTTGTAGACTTTTTTGAATGAAAGTGAAAAACCTGTATGTGCATTGTAGAACACTGATTCTCATTAGAACTTTTGCAACAGATACAGAAATGTATATTGTTACTGGCTGCTTAACCTTGATTCCTTATTTCACTTCTCTTCTGTCAGAACTTTCTTGTCAGATGGAACAAATCATCTTTAAATAGTCCAAAGTCTTTTGAAATCAGAGGATTGTATTAAATTAGTTTTTTAAATTAATTATTTTACAATATTTAAATAACATTTTACAGATAGCTACATATATATGTTTCTTAGTCTTATGAAAATTTTTGCCTGCTGCATGACTTTTGCTTACTATATGTGTACTTTTCTGTTAGCCTTTTTCTTTAGGATTACTTTTAATATTCCAAGTTTGTCAATTTGTTTCTTTTTGGAAAGTAATTTGAGAAATGTATTGCTCCTTCCACATTTGAAATTTCTACCAAAAACCCCACGCTGGCTTGCATAGCACTATAGTAAATGTATTCAGACTTACATCACTGTAAATTCTGAAATCTGACGGGGTTAGCTCCACTCAACACTGTTTGGATTTATGCCTCCAGGTGGTGTTACTCCCTGCAGCTATATTTAAATCAACAGAGCTATTTTGATATATGCCACCCGGGGTGAATATTTTGTGATGTGTGGCCTAGAAAGTACCAATATGTTCAGAAGTGACTGTTACTCTGTGTGTGTGTGTAGAGGGGGAGGAGAGGAAGGGGGGAGGTTAAGCTTGTGCCTTTCTCAAAGTGACTTTTAACAGTAGACTTGCAGAAGCCAGATGTTTGGCTCTCTGGAGATCAGCACCACTTCAGGTGCCTCAGACTTAGCATTTGTGACCACTAAAATCATTAGATTCTTCTGAAGTGGCCAAGGGCATCGTGCCATGGAGCAAACGTACATCCTTGAAATCACAGAGAAGTCTAGCTTTATGGTATAGCATATACATATAATCTGTGTTATGTACATGTTATAGATTTCTGAATTATTATTTATATTAATCTATCGTTGAGGCCTATAACACAAATTTGGTAGTTTAAGGGAAATCTAATATTAGTGCCTGTATCAGTTTACAAAGATATCTAAAGCATTTACAAACTCTAACATTATACATAAGTTAAAAATTGTAGTAGAGAAGTTTATCTGATATTTATTTGGAAAAGTTTTAACTCCTTTTTGTTTATTGCAATTAAGGGTAACGCAGCCCTTTCTAACTCATGCCAATAAAACATCTTTATGTTTTTATATACCGTAACGTATTCTCTCTCTCTCTCTTTTTCTTCTATGTTCCTGTGTGTCAATTCAAAATACATAATTCATAAGCCCAGGGTTAATTATTAGAGACTTTCATTCAGCTTTCCCAGAAACACTGAGTACCCAATGAGACTTTTGAGTACTGTGTAAAATATTCAGCACTGTTTATATTGTCAGACAAGAAGATTTATTAGTCAAAGAATGAAAAGATTTACACAACAGTGGAACTATGGCTGCTGTACTGTGAGCATCACAAGTCATGTCTCAAAAATTTTTCTTGAAACTAATAAAAAAATTGTTGCTGACAATATTGACTGTGAAATTACATCTAGAAGCAATAAATTATCAGGACCGTATTGTAGACTAATTTTAGAATGGCTAATCAAAGCCAATAATTTTTCTGTTTATTGTGAGAATTGGTAGTGGTTAGATCTAATGAAGGCTGTTGATAGACACTCACTGTCCTAATTTCCTGCTTCATCAGAGCGTGTAACTGAAGTGAAGACTGACATCTTCGTCACCAGTTTTGGGCCTGTTTCAGACCATGATATGGTAAGTGATGGCCTATATTTCTACAGCATTCGTTTTCTCTTGTCTTTTTAATTTGGAGGATGAAAGATCTATGCAATAACTTATTTACTCCTTTTAAGGCTGGGCTTTTTTTAAACCCTTGATTCCAAAATGCTGTCAGCTTTTATGTGCGACCATTCCTGCTAGCTGTGACTGCATTTAAGTGCCCTGAAATTAGCAGCCTCAGTGACTTTAATAATGTGTTTTAACAGACCTTATATTTGCTACATAATATATTATGAAATGCATTAGGGTTTGGATTTGTATTCTTCTGAGAATGATTGCTCGGGTCCTTGCTGGCACATCACTGATCCAATTTGCTCAGAAAGATCATCATCTTAAAATGCAATTAACACTTATGCCTACAGTGTGACATCTGTACAGTCTAACCTGTATTTTTATATTAAAAGCTACTGATCAATGGGAAGTGACTTTCCTAGATCTTGGCTGCTGAAAGAGAAGAGAAGAGAAGATTAATGAGAGAATTAGTGTCACTTCTTTATGGAATGAATATTAAAATCAAATTGCTAGATAACTGCAGGGGATGGAGAAATTCAGAAAACTGAATGAAGATGTTGTGAGCCCTGGTCTTAAGACATATTAAAAATTGTGTAAAAATATGAATAAGGTACTTTAAATTTTGCATATAAATGAGGTCTTCACAACTAGGTTGCTATTGACAGGGAAAGTCTGGTCTGCAGCTACTGTTATCTGCTGGATACTGTGTTAGGATGAATGCTGGAAACATCCTCATTAATTTAAATGAAGAAAAGAAAACAGTTCAACCTTGTAACTGGCTACGTTTAGCTAAAAACATTCACCAAACGAAAGATGAAAAAAAAAAGAGAGAAAAAATATCACAGGAAAGAAAACAAGTTCCATTTCTTACCACAAAATTGTAAGTTGTTTAATTTGAACTAAAACTGTAGACAGGCCTTAAACACCAGGTTATTACAAGTTTCTGACTACTCAAAACAATGTTAAGGGATGGAATAACAGAGAAAGTAACTTTTACAAGATAGTTTATTTTGTTCAATGAACTTTATGCAAAGACACCATTTTCCTGATTGCTTGGAAAATAAAATTTATAAAACTACAGTCAAATTTATAATCACAGCTGATGCCATGATATTTAAATAAGAAAGAATAGCTTGGGCAGCACAGACTTTTTGACCAGTCATTCTGCTGAGAAGACCTACAATAGAAAGGTAATCCAGGGAAATAGCTAGACTGGTGACTTGTCTCCTCAGCACATATATACAATACTGTCTAAGTACAATACGTACCGTGAAGAAGAATTAAAAAAAAATTAATTCAATGACTTCTGCTTTTTTGTTCTGTGATAATCTTGTGAAATTACAATGTCTACTTATTACTCTAAATTATACATTAAAAGAGGGGAAATTCCTTGGATTAAAGATTGTTAGAAACCAGTGACATCTACTATTTGTGTTCTAGTAATTGGCATATATATATTTTTTAAATTTAATAGTCTTTGAATTAAAACTGTAGCAGCTGCAGTTTGTAAGTGATCTGAGGTTGCTCTGTTTTTGTAGAGACCTGTCTTCTTGGGGCAGGTCCCTTGTTAATTTCCTGAAAATTAATGTAATTTAAAGTATTGGGCTGGACATAGGTGCTTGTGGAAGGTGAACAAAAAAAGAGTGATAGATATATGCGGGTGAATGTATGCTTTATATCAATATTTATTAGAGTTGTTTTCTGTAAGTCAGCTGGCTAAGCTATTGTTTGCTCTGTTGAATCAGGTTTACTAGAAAACTCCAATGATGAATAGCAATCTAATAAACAAATGGACATGGATGCTTTCCTACATGTAGACATAAGTTTAGAGTAACTGATAGGCCTGCTGAATTACCTGGGACTGTATAATGTTTGGACTTCAGCATCTACTTATACTTTGGAGTTTCAGGTGATTTAATTATTAAGTAGAAGGTAAAGGTAATTTGACATTCCTAGGACAAACTGATATTTGTATGGGATTTGGGTTTTAAGGAAGAATAAAATACTGAAGCCAAAAATAATCTACTTTCAGAATTAAGAATAGGTATATTTGAAAAAAAATTATTGACTTCAGCTATGTCAGTATAACTGAATGACTATAGCATAAGCAATCACTACCTACAAAAAAAATCTCAAAAATAATTAAAAACCCATACCACATTGACTCTTGATTTTCACTTAGTTAAACAGGAGAAAAAATTCATCAGTCTCTTAATAAAGTGTATGACCAAAAAACTCACAAGCAGGTGTTCATATGTTTTGAAAACTAAGGAACTACAGAAAAGTATTTAGTGTAAAACTCCTACTCACCTCCCATAAAAAGTAATGTGTGTGCAGCCTACTCATGCTAACTCTTTTGCTTAAGGGAATAAGTGTGAAATCAGGGACAGAAAGAGAAAGCTAAAATGAAAAGCTTACCAGAACATAAAGTTTATATTAATTTCAATGTACATTTAGTGCAAAGTCCTCTATGCATACTACAGGTTGATTGCAGACACCATCATTTGAGGGCTACCTCAAATTTGCTCCAGTGAGCGGATTTACAGTAAGTGTAGACTGGATTGTGGGATTTGGTCACAGGGAGGCCTCACAAGCAGCTGTACTGGCACACTGAGGGAACGATGCACTGCTGTCTGAGCCCAGGGCTGATGGCTGGGAACTGGCAATGAGCTATTCCAGCTGACGCCATATGTTATGAAACTACAGCCACAGTGAGACATCAGCATACCTAGACCATCTGTTTGCAGGAATCCAATGAAGCAGTTATATAGATAGTAGGTTGATATATCAGGGAGTACATGGTGTTCCTACCCACTCTCAATACACTCTTTTAAGAGCAGCATAGACATAACCTGTTATTCTATAAAGAGAAAGTCTTGGCTTAAACTTGTGAATAAACTTAAACAGGAGAAAAGCACTTTTAAAAATAAAAACATCTTTTTTGTGGAACAACTTTGCAGGTTTTCAGGCATGCTCTCTCAGATGGTGGATTGAACTAATCAACAGATAACTAGCTATTCTCACATGACCGTCATTTTTGTGAAATATTTGATGTATATTATCTGGAATAAGAAGCACTTTAAAATTAACTTTTTTCATAAAGACAGATTTTTTTTTTCCTAGTAAACCTTCATTCCCACTGCGTCTGTACTGTAAGCTTTTCAGGAATGAATTTCTATCTTACTACCTTCCTGTACAGCACCTCGTCTGATGTAGACCACAGTGTGGTCTACCCTGTGTATAAACAGTCTCCGGGGAGAGATATCAGATGAGTAAATTAGAGAACATTTAAGTCAAAGTGTTATAAATATTGAATACCATACAACTTATTACCAAAGTGCAGATAAGAATCTTCTTTCTTTACCTGCACACTAAGGAATGAAGATTCTCCATTGTGGAGAATTTATTCCAAATGTCATCTCGCTCATATGTTTGCACATAGACCACTGCTACAGTACATGGTTTGAAAAAAATCCTTCTGTTCCCTTGTTCTGTATGGCACCCTCCTGTAGAAGAAAGCCCTAATCAGAGTATCTGATGACTTGATCTTAAAGATCAGCTGTCTGTCAGGATTCATTTGAGGAGAACTATTGTACATGTTAAAGTGTGTAGTAAAAGCTAAGGGGTTGAGAAATCTCAGCCAAAATGAATTCATCCTATATGGTGCAATGGCCTGGGATAGAGAAAGATTCAGTCTGTGCCAGACATGACCTGTCAGCTACTTTTTAATTGAGTTTTGTCTTATGCTGTCAGGTCCCTTATCAAATCTCTCAGACTCCTTGTTCTTTTCCAGCATAAGAACCTTGTGTTCATATAAAGTGAAGAACCAGACTCCCTTCTCTCAACCTGTACCACCTCCCACGCACCTCCTTCTTTGCAGTTAAAAGAGATAAAAAGGGAATGGCTTACACACACACTGAAATGATGTCACCTTCTGGGCATGTCTTTTACCTTTCCCATGTGTGTAGGAGGAAATTTTCTTTGGAGCTAGTAAAACATAGAGGAAATCCAATATTTTAATGCCATCTACTGCATTTTAAACCTCCTTCTCTCCTACTCTGCTGCACACCTGGGACAAGATTTTGCACACAGTTCAACTTAAGGCCCTGACGCAGCAAAATTCTGAAGCAAGTAGTTGGCTATAAGTGTACAACTGTTGTCACTGGAGCTGAACAAATCCAGGCTTCAGCAGCTCACTGAGCATGTGATTAAAAAAATGGAAATACAATTAAGTATGCACCAAAATGATTCACAGGTCTGGGACGCAAATAAATAAAAAAAACCCCAAAACCCAAACAAACCCAAAGTAAGACCAACCCATGGAACTGCAACATTTCCATGCCCACAAGAAATTTATTTAGGCATTTCATGCCCTAAAACCAGGAAAAACACACCACCAGTAAGAATCACCATTCTTACTTGCTGATAGTTGCACAGGGAATAAAAAGCTCAAAATTGCTTACGTTGTAAGGAGCATTGCCATTTGTTAAAAGAAAAAATCACAAGTCTAAGGGAGTCTGCCACACAGAGATTTTGCATGCTGTTCCAGAATGTTTCTCTTTACTAACATACTCCTTTGGGCAGCTCTTTTCCTTATAGCTGTGTCACCTTCACACACAGGAATTTCCTTTATTTCAGGATCTGCCATCTCTATTGGTGGGAGATCTCAGCAAAGGTTCAGTTTCTCAGCGAAAAGATTATTATTCAGGGTAATTTTGAACAGTGTGTGGATAGCTACTTTTGACGTTTATCACAATATCATAACCATGAATGATAGAAGGGGCAGGATAATCCCATACTGAACTTTCATGTCGGAGATGAATTTTTCGCTGGGAAAATATTATACTATATTGCATTCAGAGGAGTTTTTCCACATTTTTATCCCACATACATCTATATTTTATGTATAATACTTTAACATATTTTTCCTAATTTCACCCTCTCCCTCTTAACTTTGTTCCTGTTGCTTTGTAACAAATAATTCTTTAATTTCATAGTGAGTGTTTGTTATTTTGATTCTCCCTATGTACACTGAGTCAGCCACTGCATCTCTTCCCCATTGGCCCAGTCCTTGCATAACTGAACTCTAATTCTTGGCCCAAAGCTGTCTTCAGCTTGTGCTCTCTGTAGTCCAATGATTTGGCCCAATGAGCCATTCCACCTCTCGTAAATCAGACCACATAATTTTAGTGAACTGTGAACTTTTCGCAGATTGACTACGTGTTTATGCTATTGAGACACTTAGAATGAAAGGCTCTAGTAAGACCCTGTCTACCAGGCTTGTTTTCTTCTAAGAAATATATTCTTCCTGTGCTACACATACTGGCTACATATCCACAGCTTCAAATTATAGTTTTACAGAAGGTGAAAGAAAAGTGAGAAAAGGGTGAATTATTTTATTTCCACTATATTATATCTCAAATTCTTGTCTAACTTTTGATATACTATTCTCCCTAACATTTATTCTTTTGAACATGGTAATGATATTGTAGCTGTTTAATAACCAGCTTCAGGTACATTGTAAGTAATATAGAGAATAAAGGTTCTGATAATTACTAATTTCATTAATAGTCATCTTGCTTCTAGGGAACGGTAAGAATATACTTTTCAAGTTCTCATATTGCAACATACGGCATCATAAGTGTTTCCCTTTTTTTCTGAATTGATGTAGGAATACACTATAGATGTATTTTTCCGCCAAAGCTGGAAAGACGAGAGATTAAAATTCAAAGGACCTATGACTGTTCTTCGGTTAAATAATTTAATGGCCAGCAAAATTTGGACACCTGATACCTTTTTCCACAATGGAAAGAAGTCAGTGGCTCATAACATGACGATGCCAAATAAACTATTACGAATTACAGAGGATGGGACATTGCTATACACAATGAGGTGAGCCCTAAAATATTATATCCTTCATTCTGCTTGACAATTTAACTTGTTAAAGCATCATATTTTCCAAACAGGAAACAGGTTCCTTTTTGATCATAATTTGATTCCTGCTTAGTAATTATTTTCACAATAGACCATGGAATGATGGACAAACTGAGGCATTTGCAGTGTTTATTTCCCCACACACACACACTGTGCTACCTTTACACTCCCTGGGTGTGTCTTAATCTTTGATTTTAAAAAGGTATCTATAGTATTAGGAATCCATCAGTTTGCAGAGGACCTTAATTTGGAGTTGATTTCAAGGATTCCATCAGTAAAGTATAATAAAGCCTGAAAGTTTAATATAATCTAGACTACCAGATCATGTACAAGGGTCTTTAATCTTTGGATCCTATAGAAAGCAGATTCTAAGAACTATCAGATGCACAGAGAATTCATTGCCCATTCTTCATATTTCTTGTGCTTGGGAATACAGAGCATGATGGTCTAAAAATAGACATTTCTTATTCCATTCATAACAAGAAAAACAAAAGCATTTGCAAAGTTAAGAGAAAAAAATATTTTTGTGCTGGCACCACTCTTACTGGAAATATATTATTCTCTTCATGGGTAACTGAACTTTAGCTATCCAGTTGTCAGCAGAGGAGTTAAATAAATCCTTTTGAAAAAACGATGATACACAGTCATGGAAACATTCTGGATTAAAAGACTGCAAATTAAACAATGAAAAAAAATGGTATGTTGTCTCTACAGAGCTACATATCCCCCGTTTATGTCTCCCATGGAATCAAACAAGGTATAAAGTGATTCTGTTGACTCAAAGTCAAGATGGATAGCTTAGTACATAGGTGAACACTGAGTTTTCTTTTAACAATTTTAAAGATGTTTTTAAAAGCAGTACAAGTATTTGGAGAGAACAAAGTCTCCAGGCTTTTGGGAGCCTGTCAAATATGTTCAATTTATCCTGCAACATCTTTCAAGACTGCCTAGGCTAGGCTAGAATCTGCTTGGCTGGTAGTTAATGCAAGTCCAGGTCAATTTTTCTCGTCTTCCTAAATGTTTGGCTGTTAGGGATTTAATCCACAAGAACACTATCTTGGCAGCACATTGTTCACGTCTTTTTTTTTGACCATAACCATTTCTATTTGCTCACCTTTGCAAGTGCCTTAATGCAATCTTCTGCCTAGTATTCAAGTATTATTGTTCATTCCTTGCTGATGTGTGGTATGTGACTGTTTCTAGTTTATTTAATCTCTTTTATTGAGAAATATGTTTGCACCCAAGCTGATAGCAACGAAATTATTTCAGCAAATGTCTGAGCATCCAGACTGGGCCAATTTAATGATGGCAGCAAGGAAGCAATTTCAGTTTCTAATAGATTTTAATCCTCATGCCAAGTTAGAAGTCTGAACATGTCTCTGCTGTACAGTGAAACATGGTAGAGGGGCAGAGCCAGTCGCACTGCTGTGTCTACACATGCCTGTCAGCACCCCCAGCCAGTCAATTCAGGTCCCGTTCTAGCTGCTAATTAATCACATAACAGATATTATGCTATACTTATTCGATGTGTCTTAATAGAATTCTATTTGCTATTTCTATGAAACTAGAATAAATGTGTCCTTTTGCTCATTAATCCATTATAGATTGACTGTGAGAGCAGAATGTCCAATGCATTTAGAAGACTTTCCTATGGATGCACATGCTTGCCCCTTGAAATTTGGAAGCTGTAAGTTTATTTTAAATTGAGGTTTCTCCCTTTTTAGGCCACTTTAAAAAAGTATTTTGCAACTGAGAAAACCTCAAGGTTTTAATCTTGTGTATTTTTCACCTTTTTTGCAGGATTGTATTTTTATTCTTACATATATTTATATTTAATATAATGAACCTCTTCTATGTGTCTTACATATCCTCCAATGTCATGCCTGGACATTCACAAAAGAGAAAAATGACAGTGCTCTAAACATCTTGAAAAGTAGTTTGAAATGTAGAAAAGTAGTTTGTCACATAGAAAATGTCATTAATCTTATAATTGCTTTATTTTGTTAAGACCCAAAATGTTAGAGAAAAGTAATACAGACCATGGATAATTGAATTGGTTTAGGTGAAAACAATTCCCCTACCATAGTCTTGACACTTTGAGAACAAAATTTTGCCTAAGATTATAAAATATTCATATTAAAATGATGCAACATTTCTGGAAATGAAAAATCTCACAAATCTCCAAATAGAGTCCTACACTTGCAACATTTGTAACCTTAGATTAGAGAACATACTGGACAAAATGTAATGTAATTGAAATCAGTGTAATAACTGACAAAGCTTTCTGTAAGTTGAGAATTTTCACCAAAACTTTAATTTAAATAACAATCTGACATTGATACTTTCAAACTTAGCTAAACATAATATTTTTAAAAATTAAATATAGTCCCCCTTCAACTCTTTAGGTAAAAAAAAAAAAAAGCAAAGAGCTGCTTTGCTGTGGTTGGTTCAACAGAAACAAGGAAGACAAAAGGTGTGGAAGATGTAATAGTGTACAAATTGTTTCCTCAATGGCTATTTTTTTCTAGTAGAAATGTGTCTTTTCACTGATAATGGGTACTTAGTGGCTTGATCTATTTTAGAAGTCAACAAACAGAACACCCAATTCATTCTTCACATGTTACCAGGCAGGATGATAATTTACTTTGGGCTGAATAGCTCTATCTTTACCATGAGAAGGGACTGATATTTTGTCTTTAAAGAACTACTAGCCTCCTAGATAAGATTTGAAGAACAAAAAGCTCATATAAACTTGGAGTATAACTGACAAGAATAGTTTACTCTTGAATGTTAAGTTTTCTTACAGCACTTCCAATAAATCTTTCCAAAACTCCTTTGAAACAGAAGGAGGTGGTGGGGGAAGCCTTACTCCAGCTATTAATAGGGCAAATAGCTGCAGTGGGTTCGTGATCAATAACAGGAGATCTTTGCACCTGAGATCCCAGTTAGATCAGGATTGGTCGCAGGATTGAATTTCTTTTCAAATGCACATTAAAGTGTTTATGCGGACTGCATGTTGGAAGATGGCTAATTGTGCATAAAACCTGCTAATGCAAAGTTAAACCATCAACAGTTTTTGAACAAATGTGAACTACTAGATTGAATTTTTGTAGACTTGGTAAGACACCTGTCACCACATCTGTGCATCACTGAGCCACAGCCTAAACACCAGACACTCCCTAGTCTGAACAATAGTTCCCATTTTTTTCCCACATTGAGTTCTTTCTGGCTCACTGTGTCCCAGATTAGTGTACTCTTGGTTCACAAAGTGCACAGCTTTCCAGATTACTAAGGATCTTGCCTCGATTAAATGATTAAGAGATGCAGAAATTATGAATGAAAAGGGATAGATAATATGGATTTGAATTCAACTCCGGAACCACACCACAAGGTAAAAACAAGATAGCAAAAAGACATGCAAGTGTATCTGCATATCTTTTATATCTAAAATGGTTTCCTTTTTATCGTGCAAAAAACATTTTATTATCATAATATACATAATTTTCTTAAATGAACAAAAAAAAATCAGTGATATTTCTGATTTAAAGACCATTTCTTACACTAAAGTCAGAGATAACTGGCATTCTAAGCTCAGAGTGCAGGCATAGTCTGTCATGTTTTACAAGCTATTTTCATTATTTTTTTGTTTTGAACACTAACTGACTATCATGCCAGGTGTCCTAAACAGGGCCCAGCAAAACAATTAACTCCAAATGCTGGGAAAGGCCATGAGACAAAATCAAGGAGTTTTCAGGGAAACTTTGCATTCTCCTACTAAATTCAGGTGAGCTTTTAATCTGGGATCCTCATGGGGAGGAGTTCCTTCTGTAACATGGTTTTACTGCAAACACTGCATGGGGAATTCACTGTCCAGAACAGGGCCTTAAAGCTGGACCTCTCCCGTCCTTCTCATCAGATTATATGTCATAATTATCAGATTATAGAATGTTTGTCTCAATATTTAGTTGTTGATATCAATAGAAATATCTCCCACGGGACAAATGGCTGGACCCAAGCAAGGTATGAAAATGGGACTTGCCATTGTACACAGAAAAAGAACAGTTCTTATACTTAATTGCCACTTTTTCAGTGGGAATCATGTTTAAATATATTTGGGACATTTCTGTCAAACAACTAAAGCAATTCATTACAATCATCTTAATGCACTGAAAAAAATACTGAAAAAGACATTTAATTGTCATGAAAGCCATGCTTTAAGTGCAGACTACAATATTACACTTAGTAGCTCCCCAAGGTAGTGTTTGCCCAGCTCTGTTTGTTTTGAATTAAATTGGATAAGAGTTTTTCCGTGTCCTCCACTGTTACTCATCACTTCTTGGAGCTGGATTCAGAAAAGCCTCATACTGAAGGAGTTGCACGTCTCCTACGGACTCTGCCTGTACTGTAGAGGCTGATAAATGTTTGACCCAGCTCCAAGGCTAAAGTGATTTGCCAAAATAGCAGCTTAAGCTAGAGGTTATTCCAATGTAAATTCAATGTGACAAATGCTAAAGAGAATCTGGAACAACAAAAAGCCATATGTTGGCAAAACAAAATCAGAATGGCAGATGCTCTCCTCAACCCTTACCACAAAAATCTGATTGTCAGTTTAAAACTAAAGCCACTCTGGAAAGCAGCAGTGATAGGAGCAAAAGGCTGTGTTCCTACTCATGCAATATCTGAATCGGAAGCTGAGGATGGAAGCTAAACAGAGCACCGAATCTGGCAGTTACAGGGCAGGGCGAGCTCATTTCCAGCACTGATGAGTGTACTCCCTTTTTCTCTAACCCAATCCAGTGGTTCTGAGCAGCTCAGGAAATCAGTCCTCTCTCTTTCAAACTGCTTTCATGCTCCAGAACAAGTAAAATGCTTGAAAATTAATATTATTATTGCCACTCTTTCTTTATGTGACTAGATTAGCAAGACAATTCTTGTACTTACTGTGGCCATTATTTTTAAAGTCAGAAGATGTAGATTTGCATTTACCATTGATTCCAAAAAGCTATGTATATGTTACAGTGCTTGGGGAATATGAAGCCTGAGGGTAAAAGCACCCTTCCGCTTCAATAATGCAGGATCAAATGCCGTGCAATTAATTTACCACCATACTCCATCCAATACCACCTCTTCAATTACTGTTATCTCTTACATTGATAAGATAAAATTACTAACTCACAAATGAGGTCAAGTGAATCAGATTCCTCCTTTTCCTTTCCTGCTTGCCAGTCCTGAAAAAAGGGAAAATCTCATCCTGTAGGTAGGAGTCTACTGTCATTTTAGATGCCCTAAGATGTCCCATCTGGCTTCCAGCTGCATTTAGTGGGTGCAAGTTTTATGTAGGTTCTGATGGTACATTCAGTCCCATCCATATCTTGGATACTCTTACATGTGAATAATGACACTAGATGCCTCTATGTAGACAACTAACTCCCACCGTAACTGCTCAGAGCGAGAGCTGTCAGACTCCAGACTATGCGAAATGACAGAAGAATTTTACAACAGGACTAGGCCTCAGAATATTTATATATAACTGCTCAGAGCGAGAGCTGTCAGACTCTGCGAAATGCGAAATGACAGAAGAATTTTACAACAGGACTAGGCCTCAGAATATTTATTTTTAGTTTGATTCCTGAAATAAATAACATAAATAACATACTAATAACAGCACAAAACACCTGGATGGCATATGTAGTATGCTACTGAATTATCTATGTAACATACTAGACTACTCAGCATTGGACAGCCCACAGTGTTTTTCTTTTGCTTTGTTCAAGACTCAAATAAATGTGAACTTGAGTGTGAGAATTTCCCAGAAATAACCAAAGCAAAAAAACACATTAATTGTGATTTAAACTCACTTGAGCCTAGGCAACCTCAGAAACGTCTGCTATGCCTGTTATACAGCAAGGGCAGTGGGAGGGGGGGATTACCAAATGGAGAGCTCTAGCCAGGCCGGTGATGATAAGATCACTGAAGCCACTCTGAGAAGGACTTATTTTCTTACAGTGGCCCAGACAACACCACACTACGACAAATTGAAAAGACTGGGGCTCATCTTTCTTGATAATAGTTAAAAGTTAGAAAAAGAGTTGGAGTCCTCGCATGCCCGTGAAATGCCACATCTCACTCTCGCTCCTGGTTACTCAGATTTTACAAAGGTAGGAATGATGTAAGGGAGAGAAAGATTTTCATGCCATTGAGGACCAACCTTAATCCAGCCCTACAGCAGATATTTAGCTAATCATTGTATGGATAGACCTATAAAATCAGTTATATTTCCTATAGATAAAAAGTTCCAGTAGGTTAGTTGTGGGTTCCTACAGACAATTAAAGAGAAATTAATATTCAAACTACTGCTCAGAACATTGTTCTGATAAAGCCATGTGGCAACAGAAGGTACAAAGCTGAAATGCAATGTATTTCTTTTAAATTAGATGCTTATACCAGAGCAGAGGTTGTGTATGAATGGACACGGGAACCAGCAAGGTCAGTGGTTGTGGCTGAAGACGGCTCTCGTTTGAATCAATATGATCTGCTTGGACAAACTGTGGACTCTGGAATTGTTCAGTCCAGTACAGGTCTGTGAAAAAGTTTTTTTGGGAAGGGTCATATTTAACTGCCAAGACTTACTTTAGAGCAAGAGAAAAAATACAAAGACCAAAGAGTGAGAAAGGTAAATTGCAATATATAAGCTTCAGATTAGGAGAACTTGACTATGAAAAGATAACATATCCTGGAATTATTTTCCTACTTCAACTGGTGTTTAAAATATTTGAACAATTAAAAAGCTTCCTATAGTGACACATCTAGCCAGAAAAAACAGTAATTTACATTATAAAGAAGCACTCCTCATATCCTTATGGTATTATCTGCTTACTATATAAGCTTAAAAAAATAGTACAAGAATACAAATCCTCAAAGATCATATTCCTGAAGGCAGTGAAGTAAATTGCTAAAAACAAGCATATAGTTTCTCAAAGAGGTATTTAGAGAGTGAAATATCATGTCATCAAATTAAAAACCATCTGGAACATCCAAACAGGATTAAGGTGTCTTAAAGCTAGCACCAGCTTCAACTCCAAAACTATTAATGAGATACAGAATTACAGCTGACATTTATGGTATTATATACCTGTAACCTTGAAGCTGGCTAAAAACCTTTGCTTTTTCACTTTGCAGTGTTTGTTTCAAGATGTAATTTTTTTTTTTTTTTTTTAAATAATTTAGAAGGGGCATGAAGACCTAAATACAGTAATAAACTGAGCACTGGGCATGAACAAGAGCTCAAAATGTTGACTAGATTGACTGTTCAATGGACCGAAAGAAACATTGCATTAGGAGAAGTAGTTGTATTGCTTTGAATGCACCTGACGTTGTGACTGAACTAGAGGAGTACACTTATACCTGCATAAACCCAACTTTCTAATGTCATTCATAAAGTCAATGAACATTTAAGGAAAAGTGAGTCAATTTAAGGTGAACCTTAATTCGTGTCTGAAATTTTTATTTAGCTTTCCAAAATATATTCATATGCTCTACTAAGCCAACAAAATTTCTCACAGACAAAAGTTTCTAGTGGAACAATATTCAGGTTACTGCTTCAAAGCTTCTGTTCAGTTGATGTAATCATAAAAGAAGTAAGTGGGATGGCAGTAATAAGGACTTTGCATAAGAACAATAAACACAACTACTCCCCTAGATTCACTGCTTCCATTATTGAGCACAGAGGCATGGATCAGACAAGTAAAAAGAAAAGGGGAGAACCCTCGGCCTGGCCACAGCTAGAAATGTTGCTGTTGACTTTTGTGGAGCCAGTAATTCACCCCAGCTGCCCTTTGCTGAAAACTCAATAGGATTTGTGAGGAACTGCAAGGATCTCGAGCTTTTTGCTCTTTCTGTTCTGAAGCTACTCACTCAGAGAGACCTCAGCAACCTGTGTGCCTGCCCTTTTGCACTCATCACCAATTCTCTGCTTGCTGGATGCATTATAAGGGCAGCAGAATAATCAGAAGAGACTCATAAGCTTGGGAACATATCTAAAGCAAATAGATAATACCAGATATAGTTCAGAGTAATTGGACAGCAATGCGAGAAGCACCCTATAAATTGTTAAGAAAGGCAGATAACAAATTTTTAAACAGAGCTGAAGTCAAACATAAGAAGTGTAAAAATTCTTCATACATTTCCATGAAGAAACAAAAAAATATTTGTTTTGCCCATGATATTTCATAGGTTTGAATTCTGCCTCCTTTTTTTACCTGAAGAAACTCTTTACCGTGCCTTTCTATAAAGTTAAATACAGTATAATTAATATTTGCTGAAATAAAGATGCTGTTGTCTAGATGCAGAAAAACATTACAAAGAACTAAATACAATGGCTATCAAAACTAAAAATAAGCCCATTAAAGAATCTTTTCAGTACCAAACTTGCAATCCTCTTTAGTTCCTACCTGATAAAAATATACAGTGGTGGAAGAAACACCTTTATTGCTTGCAAATTCAGTGTCTCAAGGAAAAATTCTTCTTGATTTGCTTTGGAAAGAAAAATGCTTTGCCTTCCCCAAAATAATGGTGAGGATCAGAAGTGGTTAATAATCACTTTTCTCCCCATTCAGGTAGGTGGGCAGCTAGTCTCAACAGAATCCTCCAGCACATCTTTGACCTCTGATCATCTCTGTTTTAAGATATGACATATGTAATGAAAATATGAAATCTGTCCCTACTTTCAGAGTTGTGGGTGATGACTAATCTGACAAAAAGACAAAAGGAATTGAAGACAATCTTCACTTAAGGGTTCTCAGCACCTTTATTAGGCAAGAAAACTGAAGCTCTCTTGCAGCTGATTCTGTGGATCATTAGAGGAATCTACAACATCTTGGGCAATTTTAAGATGATATTTACAGTTGTCTGGAATTCCAGACATATTTTCCAAGAATTTGCATGTAACTGGGTTACTCTAGACATTCGCAAAACTATTAAATGATTTGTTGAATCCATAAAGTCCTTTTTTTTTTTTTTCTTTAATTTGTCCCTTTGCTAGTAGGCCATCTGCTATCCTTATTTCTGGATCTAGAACAAGATAACTGACTTTTTTATGACTCGAGAATCTTGAAAGACTAAAACCTTTTATAGCATAGTTACTCATCTATGCTGGCAATGGAATGTGCAGCTACTACATGCTTAAAAATAGCATTCAGTAAACAAAATAATAATTATTGTTGCTGCTGTTTTGTTTAAGCAGAGAGTCATCCATTTTTTACTTGTATGTAAAATTCCTGTCACTCTTCAACTACTGACTCATATTGACTCAAAAAGAGTTTTAAATGATCTTTTTTTGTAAGCACCTTAACAGATGCTTAAAGGGCTTGTGCAAGTTTCTATTTACATAGAATTATTCTGCCACCTTGAAAACATTGATTTGCACTGAGAATCATCAGGATTTATACTCACAATGGTATATTTTTTTCTGATGCTCTGTAAATCTGCTGAGAGGATGCTGTTCTTAAGAATTTTTCTATTGGGTTACATGGCATAAGTAGTAAATGAGAAATACTTTGCTTTAAATTAATGGCAAGGAAAGCCTTACTTCCTACCCACAGCAATAGAAGAAGTATTATTATAGCTAAAATTCAGTCCCCACCTCAAACCTTATGTCTGATGTGATGCACATTAATTTTAGGTGCTCACCTGATAAACTGGGTTTTTCACAAATAGTTTACAGAGCACTGAGTAATAGGTTTGATGTAAATTTACTGAATTATCAACTATTTTCTTCTAAGTACACAGGTTAATTTACACCACCTGAGCATTTGACTCAATGATTGTGATATACTGTAGAATTAAGGGCAGGTTAAAAACTGCAGCTACAGAAGTGTTGAGCACAGGCACAAACTCTTCCAGAGCACTGGAAGAATTCAAATGTGGACAATCATTCAAAACATTAGGTTGATATAGATGAAGGAGTTGTGTGACCAATTTTAAATGCTTCATATTGTGTAATACATATAAACTAATTTAAACTTCATGGAATAAATAAAATAAAAAACAAATTTATCTGCTCAACACAGTTATTTGTAGAAGACTTTAGGAATTCCAAGGAAGCCAAAAAGAAATACCTTTCTTTCTAACTTCTTTGGATAAGAGAGTAAGAGATAAGAGAAAGCAAGATGCATAAGCTACAACTTGTGAAAGCCTAGTAATCAGACGCTATGAACATAAGAAATATTTTGCTCAAGAGCTATTTGAAATTTTATCTTGTAGGGAATTTTATGACTGAATTACAAACCTTGGAAAACAGAATTACAGAGGAATTGCTGGGAAGTTAGACAGTGGTCAGCAGCTGTCATGAATGTGGCTATGCTTTTCAATTAAAGCAAGCCATAAAATGTGGGAAGCTAAAAATTCAGTAAATAACTGGAGTACTTTCATGTCCTGCACTTATTTAAATAAATCTCATCAAAGATCTACTCCATTCTAATGAATGACTGCAGTCCATTGGTACTTTGGAGACTTAAAAATATGGTTTTGCCTTGTAACTGAACTGTAGGCATTATTCTAGGCCTGTGCTTTGCCTGATTCACTCCTCACGGCATTACCTTTAGCTGACTTCTAGCTCAGACCTGCTGCAATGCTTAACAGATGAGAGTAATCCCTGTCTGTTTAATTGCCTTTATGCTTTGAATCTTGTTCTCATTTTCCAGAGGTTAAAAATACTTTGATAATTTAAGCAGCTAAATAAAGCTTCAGAGTACAGTGGTGTGTTCACTCTGTATTCTTAGCTTGCCATCTACAGTCACTGAATTAATTCTGACATACCGTTGTGAACATTCTATATCTGATTGCATTAAAATAGCTTCCCACGTCATATTTTAGTAGACAATATTAAATTTTTTGCTCTTCTAGCCAAGACTGGCACCCTTCATAAAATCATAATCTCTGGTACAGAGGAACAGAAGGTTGTTTCAGTGAAAGTTAAAGAAAGGTGGGCAAAATTCAAGTAATAATGTCCACTATACTACTTCTGCCATTCCTATTTTTGAAAGAAAATTTTTCTTGTATATCCTTTGCTTTACCTCTCAATTTATAATTGATTCTCTTTTTCCCCTTTGCTACTGTCTTTTATATTGAAACATACCAGGAGTATTGTCACATCTTATTTATAAGCTTTCCTCAGGGTTATAAACTGAGCAAGATTGTTCAAATGAATGTTCTTCTAGATTCTGAATTAAAGAAAAGGGCATTTGACATACTCAATGCATAAGCAGTCAATGTCTAGACATAGTTTTTCAATCCAAGCTTTTCCTGTACAAGAGCAACTTGCTCTTTCCAACTGTCTACATTTTAAAATAGAATAACAGTAATTTCACATGTCATCTCTGATCTAGACAGAGGTTTCCATTCAGTTACATGTCCACCTGTTCCTTTCCTAAGATAATGTTTATTGCATAATAATAAGAATCAATCTACTCCAAAAAAAGTCACAACAGTAGGTTTTCCAATCTTTTGAGAATATACTGTTTTTCAAAATTCATTTTCCATGATGTAAATAATGATCTGAAAATGAGGCATTATTTGCTGTGCTCTGGCAGGAAAGGTTTATAGAGTTATATAAATACTTAAGATTCCTTTCAATTGCAATTAGAATACCCAGCTCATATGCTTTTGTAGCACCCAAAAAGTTAGTGCTAAAGAAAATATTCTGTATTATTCTTGCATTGTCCATTTACTTCAGGAGAGAATAATCATTTAGTAAAATACTGAATTAGCAGAACAGGGACTCTTAATCTTCAGAGTACATAAAGCACAGGCAGTGGTAATGCAGACACAATCACATCAACAACTACATCTTAAGCCTGACCCGACTGAAACACTTCTGAGTGCCTGTCTTGATTCAGTCTTTATATGGTGTTTACATGTGTATATTATGGTGGTTTTCCATCTTCTAATGGAATAAGACCTTTCACAAGAAGCCTAAACAGCCACCAGTTAATGCAGACTTTCATTCACTACTCAGCAGAGATGAAAAGATGTAAATTTAATTAGCATTTCCCGGAACTGTCTAGTTTTGTATTACTAGTAGAACTTCATAACCTGCTTTATTAAATGTTTTCTTCAGAGCTGACCCAATTTGATCTGAGGACATTTCTTTTACAATAGGGGTGACTATAATGAAAAAATATTTCCTATAAAGCCCCCTCTAATTTGTATATTTATAAAAGCTTTAATGTTTCTGTTTTTCTTGTTTTCAGGGGAATATGTTGTTATGACTACGCATTTTCATTTGAAGAGAAAGATTGGTTACTTTGTCATCCAGACTTATCTGCCATGCATCATGACAGTGATACTGTCACAGGTGTCCTTCTGGCTTAATAGAGAATCTGTTCCAGCAAGAACTGTATTTGGTAAGCAAGACCTATAAACTACTTGGCAATCATAAGTCAAATACGTTTAAGAAATTTTATGGTAAAACTAGTTATGCCTAATACGATATTGGAGAACAGCATGAGCCTGGACATAGTGCAGTACACAATAGTTAACACATTTCATTGCAAAGATGTAGCAGAAGCTGATTTAAGGTCCAAAGCTTTTAAACTGATTGTAAAAAGAGACCTGAAAATATCTTAAGCAATCTATTACAGTTTGACTTTTCCAAAACAGTAAGTATATGAATAAAACATTTCTGACAATGGCAATGACTTTCACGGTGAGGACTGTCAAAAAGGCTTTAATCAATGGGTGTTGGTCATTTGACATCCTTAGGCCCTTTGAAAATTCTTACCTTAAAAATCTTTTACATCAGTCCCTTTTGCAGGCTGCTGCTAAAAGTGTCCTGTTGAAATCAGTGACAATTTATTGTGCTTACAGTGGTAAATAGATGCACTCAACGAACACAGGAAGGCGGCAATCTAAAGGACTCTAAGTTTACACAGTGGGTCCCTAGTGTTTTAACCACTGCTTGGAAATGCTTATCTTAAAATTAGAAACAAACTAGCATATTTTTGGGGGATATTAATCCAAGTCAAGTACATAATTAAAAAAAAAAAAAGATGATGATGATGTAACAAATCTTCAGTTAAGGAAAATAGAACCTGAGACTTCTGCTATGTGAACTAGTCTTTTTTGTGATGTTCAGATGGGACACCTGAATACCTTTGTCAGGAGGAGGTGGAAGAACACACCACTGAGTCGGCTTTTACACTAGTTTCCCTGCCTCAGGGCACTGCTGGGGCAGGACGCCAGGGGCCCTTCTGCTTCGCCAAAGAGAATTTACCCATTTACACTGGACATAGCAAAGCCAGAGAGTCACAAGGCCTGATGTTGAGAAAATCAGACTCTGAAACTCTTGTTGAACAAGAGCTGTTTTTATTGGGCTTTTCTGGCACTCTTCACAGCTGTGCTTTAGTTTCCCAGTGCCTCTGGAAATCAATTGCAACTTGCGTAGCCTTAGACCTCATGAACCAAGTAGAGGCTTTCTGTTAATACACAGATGTGCATTTACAGAAGAATGGTTTAGATCATAGTATAATTAAATTTTATTTACATAATATTGTTTAGATTAACACCTAAAATTAGTTCTCAATTTTTATCATCAACTTCACTGAAAATTAATCTGGGACTTTCATGGGCCTCTGTAGTCACAGCTATTGAAATTGTAACTATTTTACCTCTTTTTGTACATGCCATTTAAAAAGAAATGTCAGATGATCAGTTTGAAATGCTATACTTCATTGTCCCTAGATGGAGAACAAAATTTCCTAGTCTCACAATGAGTAATATATAATACTGCACGATGTTCAAGCTGCTGTCTTCACAGGCTCAAGAACCCACGCATTTCTGAAAGTTTTCCTTTTAGAACACAGTTAGTTATTTAGTAAATAGTCTTATGTTTACTCCATCATTATGTATCAAGATCGCTTTTTCATTTCTTAATAGGAGTGAAACAATATTTCAGAAAATTTTGCAACAAAATGTTTATATATACAGACTCCCAACTTAGACCTTTTAGTCCACTGAGTACCGCAGATGATAAAAAGTATAAATCCTGTTTTGCTACTATGTAAGAGAAACATAAGCTCACTAGTAATGAGTCAAAGACAAGATTAGGTTGTCTCTCAGGGAAGAGAAATTGCTTCCTCATTAGGCACTAATAATTCAAGCACTTTCCACCAGCACGTAAACACATTGTTCATTATTTGGCCTATTTTAGACCACTGCACATTTTCACTAACACTCAGTGCAGCGAAGATGAACTCGCAAGACACATTCAACACATGACGTTGCAGTTGTCAAGGTAACTTGTGGACATGTGATTTGATGTAAATGTCTAGCCGGCACTTGTAGATTTTTTTTTTTTCAAGCAGCTGCAGGCAGAGTGAGTTCAATACAGTCCTGCTTGCTCTCTATGGCCAGTTAAGGGAAAAGGTTCATCAGCAGTGAGAAGCTCTGATACCAGAAATGCAAATTACATTATCCTTGCTCTTACACAAATTCTTTGCTATTTTCAGGGCATCAGTGAATAAAGGGAGAGAAATCTGTAAAACCGCCAATTCAAATAAATGCAATATCACATAAAGCTTAGTGCATTTGTGTGTACATTTGAAGGAGCATATACCAAATACGCTGAATGAAAACAAGAAGTTTTTTTAGTTTTCTATCTAAATATCTTAGATCTGTTGCAAGAAAGAATTAAAAATATTAAATTGTTACATCTGTAGGACAATTCTCAGGGCGTGAATAAGGAACAAGCAACAATGATTCTCCAAATACCAGGAAGCATGGAGTAGTACCCAGTCCACGACTCAAAATATTATTTCCATTCCAACTTTAAAAATATTATTCTACTACAACAGTGTCAAAGAATAAAGGTATAAAAAATGTTTTGAAGATCCTGCAACTTCCACAGAACTTGAAATTATATCCTCAATTAGCAACTGAACTTTAGTGGGGAAGTTTATAAGAATTAGGGGTGAAGACAAGGCTTTCCCACCTATTGTAACAGTTGAGAAATGAAGCACAAATATAGCCACTGATCTAAAGACACTAAAACTGTTTGCTTTGCAGGAGTGACAACTGTCCTGACAATGACTACTCTGAGCATCAGCGCAAGGAATTCGCTCCCCAAGGTGGCCTATGCCACTGCTATGGATTGGTTTATAGCGGTGTGCTATGCCTTTGTGTTTTCTGCACTCATTGAATTTGCAACAGTGAATTACTTCACAAAGAGAGGCTACGCATGGGATGGCAAAAGCGTCGTTCCTGAAAAGGTAACACCACTTAATATCTATCCCAAGAGGTCATACTGTGTCATGCTTGGTCACTGTATGGGGTTTTTTTAGCCTGTTAGAAATTTTTATTATTTAGAATAGTAAGTAATTATTCCAAAAGTTTCCTCATGTGTTCGCACACAGCATTTCTACACATAAACAATAATTATTTAGACACTGAGTACCTAAACACTACTTCTGACATACTGTATGATATTTAATGCTATTAATAATTAAAAATTTTACTGAGATTTTGTCTTGTGCGACTGAGCAGAAAGAAGATAAGTGTGTATTTTTTTTTTAAGGGAAGGCAATTACTTTTCTAATGTTCACGCAAGAGAAAATGTGGGTGCCTCGGTATAAACATAGAAAAAAGTCTTGTGGCTGCTGTACTTGACAGTTTCCAAAGTATATTGCTCCCCAACGTGAACTTCAGGAGGACTGCTCTGTGATCATGACCAAATAAATCACTGCAGAACTTATTCTTTCCTTTCTTTTGCCTCCTATTATTTCCCTATTTTTTTTAAATAGAAATATTATTTTTACTTCTTAGTCTATAGAATAAATTGATTTTGGGGGAAGCACTGACAGTTGTGTTGGGAGTGTGCAATCCTGATCCATACCTCCCTGAATGCAATAGAGAGACACCACACTGACTCCCTTTGGTCTGGGATCAGACCCCATCTGTAAATCACAGGTGCATCAAGAAATTGTTGAGGACATTTAGGAAATAAAAGAGAAAGTTTCCCATTTCCTATGAGTTATCATGTCAGCTGCTTCTGTGAAGAAGCTCATTTGGTTTTTGGTTTTGTTTTTTTTTTTTTTTTGAGAGAGATCTTGAAAGAGAGTTTTAACTTGCCTAATTAGTTATTATGAACATTCACAGACTAGAGATTCAGCAGAATAAATATTTGGAGGAGCAGATGTTACTCATTGGTACATGAATATATGTGTTTAATTCAGGAGTGTATGCCTATATATAATTTTTTTTTTTATTATTTTAGTTGCATAAGTCAGTGAGAAAACAAATAAAATTAGGACAATTACACAACGAAAACTAATACAAAAGTATTGTAGAACAAATGAGTGAAGTAACAAAACAAACTTACAGTAATGAGCTGCATGACTGCTGGTGAATATTGAGTTTTCAGTTACTGATGATACTTTCATTGAAAATAATTTGTTTGATTCTTTGTTGTGCTCCTATCTCCATTAAATCTTCATTTCATTTCTTTCAAAGAAAATTACATTTTCAGAAAAAAACACACCAATATAAACACAATATTCAAACACTGTTTAAAACATTAGAAGATTTATGGCTTTGCATTCCTCAACAGGTAAGGGTCTTTATGTGTCACTTGATATAAGTTGCCGGTACCTGGTAGAGTCCATTATCTGCAGATGTAAGGAAAGGAAAGCAAGGCAAACTAACAGTGAACAGAGCATTGCAGCTTAATAAAATCTAGAGCTCTAATTAGCTGTCATCTTACTTTTTCATAAAGTTGAATTTGACATGAAACATTAAGACCCTGACTGGTGTCAGGACTTTCTGTGGATCAGATTCCTCACGACATTTAAATCTATAGAAAGGGTCTCCTCTGAGACTTCTGTGGAGCGGTTCTTTGCCTGCTGGATTTATTGCTGCTCACTAGAGTATCTGGCTGAGAAGGAAACAGGATTGGCTTCGTACTCAGCAAGTGTGTTAGCAGCTTCCTGCTCAGGAGAAAAAGAACAGCCAGACAACTAAAAAAATCTTTCTGACATCGCCTTTTTTCTTTTCTGAGTATTCTTTTCAACCTGTTTGTTCCTCCTATTCAGCAGAAATATTCTAAGACAATTTGAAACCTTTTCTTAGCCTCCAGCTAAGCTGAATATTATTGTCATGAAATAAAGAGCATCTACATCAGAGTCATTATGTGAATCCTTTTTCTTACCAAGTAGCAGAAATTTAACATTTCAGCCTTTGTTTCCTTCCTGCGTGGGACTCCAAGCCATGCTTTGACAAGCCTCTCCCCACTTGCCCTGATGCTTTTGCAGCTTCCCTCACATTCCCAGGTGTCCTGCAGGAGCCCATCTGCTCCCTGAAATGTTCACCTCCTGAACAAGAACTTTTTACCAAAGCCCCCCTACTGGGTGGTCTATATAGTTATTAACCTATAGTTGATCTGTCATAAAAAGTACTGTGACTACTTTAAAAAACATTGCCTCCATGGGACAGCTGCTTCTTGAAAACAGATAATTCTATCTGTTATCTTGTGAAATGACATAATAGATCGCATGCTCTTGGGATTTTTTTGTTATCTGTTTTTTCCTCATAATCAGAGGAACTTGGAGCAAAGTGGTGCTTTTCTTTACACCTCCTTAATGACCCACTACGTCTCTCTTCTTGTGCAGTGGCTGGAGGAAGGGTTTGGACTGTCTGCAACAGGGACAATTGAATTCCAGCTGGTAACCCCAGATGTCAAAATTTAATTTTTTTCCTACAAGTAGATCCCAGAAGTAGAATACTAGAAAACATAAGGACCCAGGGGAAAAATCTAGATATTCTTTCTGATCAATAAGTTCTTCTCCACTAAAAGATTTTCAATACATTCCTGCTTTAGCAATATAGGTAGGTGTATGCAAAAATCATACACGTCCCTGTATGTGGAATGACATTTCAGCCATTATTATCCAATTGTAACATTCAAACACGACCATTAAGTTTCTGTTCCATAATGCACATGCTTTTGGTGTAAACCATTAGTGAATAGAATACTGGCAGCTTTGCATTTTATTAAATAATCCACTCTTTTAGTGCATGGTCACATGATATTTTTATTGTATATTTTTAGGTATGAGCTGTGTTAGAATGCATCATATAACATTATTTGTCTTAATATTGGAAACCTACATTAAGAAATTCAGTGTCTTTTAAAGTTTTTGTCCTGGTCAAGAAGCACAATTGATTAAGGGAATATTGAATTATGAGTGGTTTGTCACTGTTGATTACCATTAAAGGTAATTTTGTTGATCAGTAAGCCTAGCTATCAGTATAAGTCCTCATTATAGTTTATCTATCATCTAATTTGGTTTAACTAATACAAGTGACTCAGATGGATGGTTTTGTCTTTGTCTTCACCTAAAAATTTTGCATGAGTCATATATCCAGACACTAACTTCTTTCTTACAGCTTGTTACAATTTGTGATATAAATTTGATTAACTGCAAAATTTTATGGTGCTTTTTCATAATCCTATCTGTTGAGAAGATAGTGAGAATCAAACATTTTCTTCTTTCTTCAGCCAAAGAAAGTGAAGGATCCTCTCATTAAGAAAAATAACACGTACACAGCTGCAGCTACAAGCTACACCCCTAATATTGCAAGGGACCCTGGGCTGGCAACCATTGCTAAAAGTGCAACGATTGAGCCCAAAGAAGTTAAGCCAGAAACAAAACCTGCAGAACCCAAGAAAACTTTTAACAGCGTCAGTAAAATTGATCGACTATCAAGAATAGCCTTCCCATTGCTTTTTGGAATCTTTAACTTAGTCTACTGGGCTACCTATTTAAACCGGGAGCCCCAGTTAAAAGCTCCAACTCCACATCAATAACCTCATTTATTCGTATAGTTCTGTTTTGTCTTTTGCTCTGGGAATTGCTTCCCGTTTTCACATACAGTAATTCCCATTTGCTTCATTGCCTCTGTCTTAAAGAAAATAAAGGTTTCTTTATTTAACAAAAGGTAAAATATATCTGTATATTTAAAAAACCCGTGTGTGAGGGAGAGAACAATATAAGCTATATACTTTGGAAAAATGATTCTGAAAATGGGAAAGGAAAAGATGTAGAATAATGAAAAAAAAAAAAAAAAGGAAACCATTTGTAGATAGCTTAGTACTGAATATCCTCCAAAGGTATTGTACATGTATGTGAAAAAGATATTTTTATTCAAAGGATTGTGGGGAGTGGGAAAATATTCTTTATGACGTTCCTGATGCACATACTATACTGTACCATTTATTCAACCACTGTTTATAATCTTTTCAAAGATGTAAAGTTTTCCATTTGCTGAATCCCATAAGTTATGTTATTTTCCTAATCCCTTTTCTCTTCTATATTCCAAACCACCTGACTTATAATATTAAATGGTCTAAAGGAAATCTGCTCACTCTAGGTACAGTTTGTCACTGTATAGAACGTAAGATCTAATGGTAACAAATGCTTTCATCTGCTGTCTTACTGCAGTCTTGTTCTAAGCATTAAGTTGTCACTAGACTAGATTTAAAACCAGTTGCACAATCAAGTGCAGATCCCAAGTTCCCTCTATCACCTGTGTAATCCAAACAATTCCTGGATGCTTTTACTCATCACTATGTTTTAGAGAGTTTAAAAAAAAACCCAACAAACCAACAATTTTTGCAAGCTCTAGATATGTTGAATGTATTCTTTTATAAAATGATACATTAAAAAGAAGCTTTAGACTGAAATTTATGGATAGCAGAAAGACAAAATATAGTATTTAAATAATATATGTAAATATGCAGCATGAGATTGTACATTTTTTTACTTTTTTAAAGTTGTGTTCTTAAAACATTGTGTAGGATTCACCTCTTAGCTCTTAATATGTTTTTAAATGCTCAATAAAACATATTTAGAGCCTGAATAAAAAAAAAAAAAAAAATCAGTGGTACTGGAAAGCCTAAAAAAATAATTACACAGAAAGTGCTTGGAATTAATTCCATTCGTGAAGTGGTTACGTGTACAGTAGCTTGCAATTTGACAATGTCATCCAATGTATACTATTAGATTAATGACTGGTCTGCTCAGGTCATGCATAAATACTAAAGTGTGGGATTATATTTAGTAGGTAAAAATGGTGAAATATTTGTTAAGACAGAAGTTCATCTGTATATTACTGCTATATTTGCCGATACATAACTGTTACAATAAGTGATGTAATATATGTAGCATTAAATACAAAAAAGTCATACATAAAAGAATGTACAGGAAAATAGATTTTATTGAGTAAACTTACTACATTTCATTTTTACTGTAGCAATATATTTGTAGGAACAATATGTAAGGGCTTTAAATACAAGATGTCCATTTTGCAGGTATTGTGCTCCCTTTAAAAAAATTCTAGTCAGTATCATTACTGCTGATTCTTAGAAATAAAATTTCAGATAAAGATTTTTCAGAGATGGGAAGAATGGTGGAAATTTGCAAGCATCAATTAAAAAACTGTAATATATGGTATCGAATGAATTTTAAAACAATGCTACACGAGCCTCCAGGGAAACAGCTACTGAGAGTCAAATTTCACAGGCAGTTTTCTAAAGTCTTTCTCATAAATCAAAAAGTTGACATTCTCTATTTACAAAAGGAAATAGTTAATGTTTTATTTAGAGAAGATTTTTTTTAAACAATGTTTCATTGTCTAACATTTAGTCCTGTCTAAACTTGATAAGTTATCTGATTGGAGCTTATTAAAAGGGGATGTTTCATCTTCTGGTATAATGTGTAGATATATGTATAGAAAAAAATAAACTATGGCTCTTTAACTTCTGTGTACTTGTTTATCTTGTTATTTTTGGCGTTAAACTAGTGTGTTCATTTAGGTCACTTTACCTCTCTAGCAATTCATAGCTACCTTTTGGTCTGCATTTTGCACATTAGATGTGAATATTACTTAACTAGTCTGCTTTTTGCTATGCAATGATTGCATTATATCACCTCTTAGTTAGTCTATGCCAATAGTATTATACTGTATAAACTTGATTGCACAGTTTATCAAAGACAAGGTATTATCTATGTAGCTTTTTTACAATGCTTTGCTAAACCATGTAATAATAGTAAGTCTTCCTTGAAAATAATGATACACTCTTATAGAGGACAGTTTCTGTTTACTCCTGGGATAATTTTAAAAAGATGACATTGAATGTTTATTGCACCTCAGTGCAGTGATGTGGCAATAAAACCTAAATCTAATAGAGGTTGTTTATGGCAGAAGCATGTATTGCTTTACAGAGTTTAGCAAAAGCTCTTTATTTTATGTCAGACTGTAATTCTATTATAATAATAAAGCTAAAAATGTTCAATAATGAAAGTGAATGTTTTACTTTGGTTTTCTTTAGTTACTGCCTTTTATAACACATTGCTTGATAAACTGCTATTCATTCAAAAACTTAGTTTCTGCGGATTTGGTAATGAATGCAGTTTTAATAGATGTAATTTTCTGTCCAGTGTTTTCCAGGGACACATATAACAACAGGAATGTTTCCGAAATCTAATTTGACATTCAAAAAAAGATCAGTCTGTACAATGTACATCCAGTAAAGTAATTAATTGAATCAGGTGAACAATTGTTAAGGTTTAGTACCACAACAGTGAATATGATATAGGGTAGGAACAGAATGAAATGCAGTCTCCCAGACAAAATGGCAGATAAACCAGAGAATGAGAGTAAAACTGTGGGTATTTATGTTGTAGATTTCACTGTTTAAATAAACAAGCAGATCTTAGAAAGACTGTTAGAAGAGAACCTCAGGCTGTATAAAATAACATTATTTCACTTATTTAATGAGTTGTGGGGGTAGCATTCAAACAAGCACATGTGTAGCTTGAAAATTTTAATTCTCAACTCTTCATTCTTTCCCACATGGAAAAATACAGAGAGAGGAAAAGTCATTCCAGTGCATTCAGCCCTCAGATTTTCTTGGAAAATTTCCTGGAAAGCAAGGCTCATGCTCTTATGCGGGGGGAGACAACCAGTTGTAGCCATACAATTTTAGAGGATCCAAAGCAAGAAAGGCTGATATAAGTGTATATATGTATATAACAATATTCATAGATTTCTTAAGCATGAGTCCTACAGAAGGATTCTTCAAAATGGAAGGAAAGATTGTGTTCATACAGACTCAGATTCTATTAACTTATTATGCTTTCCTCTATTTTGAATGAGAATAATGCAGTCTGAATCCCTGTTCCTTGCCTCCTACTACTAACTCCACGGAGATGAATCCCTATGGAAACCCACACAGGATTTTCTGGAGGAGTATGGTAAAGAAAGTGGCAAGTGACACTGTTTCAGCACCCACCTCCTATGTTCACATGTCAGATGCAGAGCATACATGGGGATTCTCACATCTCCTTTGTCACTGCTCAGGCATTTTTAGGCAGAATTTTACTCGAGTGAAATGAGTGAAATTGTCTAGATGCAACAGGATTTGACTCTGAGAAAAATATATAGCATTATTCAGCTTCACAGACTGGAAGAACAGCCTCGTCAGATGACAGATTCACAGTCACCAGACAGTCCAGCATAACACCCTGACATGGCATTGCTGTGTTTGCTCTGATATTACATCAGTAGGGGAAACTCCTCCTGTTTTCCTTGGATCATCCCTAGAAACTACCGCAGGACTTTCTTAATGACCAAGGACATTTTTTACACCACCAACGACTTTCTTCATGATATTCTTTCTCTTGGACTGACTATGCAAGACCTGAAAAAACTGATTTCCTTTTCTCTCTATCTCCTTCTATTTTTCACCAATATGGTAAATAATAAAAGCTTATGAAACACTAATGGCTAGAAAATGGGGCACACATGCTTCAGGGAGCAAATAATAAAAGAACCTCTTTCAGCCTGTGCTTTGTACCTGAATGACTGTCCAAATAAATTAGTGTGACTGGGGAAAGTCAAACTTTTTCTTAGAGGCTGTAACAATATCAGCCATACTTTAAAAGATAAAAACTCAAGATCTCCTCAGACTTTCTATAGCAGATCCACAGAAGAAAAAAAAAATCCTCCTGCTATGCATAAACATGACATAGCTTAAATAAAAACGTGTTTGCAGCCTTAGCACATGAATTTTGCAAGTGAAGTATATTATCAGCTTGTCAAGCTGTTGCTGTCATGTTACATCTGATTACAAACTACGTCAAATACAACAAGAGAGATAAAAGCCTTGAAACGACAAGTTTCTATAGGCTCATTCACTCTGGCTATAGGCCCATCCAAACAGGCAGGATGACTTCACAGCTGCTGATAAACTTATTCATTTAAACTGCTTTAGGGCATTTGAAGATGCTCTGAGTAGATTTTGCACAGTTGTTACATGCATTTCACCCAAAGACTAAGGACATTTCCTCTCAAAAACCTGCAGACCAAAGACCAAAGGGCACTGCTTTTCTGAATGTGCTGTCAAGGGAGGAAAGATGTATTTGCCGAACTCTTTCTCCAATCAAGGACATTTGAATGGAAACAGACATGATGAATTTCTTCCCAAATGTCCTCATATATGAAGTATTTAATGAACCTCAAGTTGTACAAGCCTAAGGATCTGAACCAGGCCTAAGATGCTAAATTTGTTTAAAGTGGTTTGCTAATGGCTGCCCAGAATGCACTACCTTTGCTACATGATAGTTTTACAGGTATGCATCATCTGCTTAATACAAGGTGACTAAAGTGCCTCATAGGAAAATAATAATTTAGCTGCTATGGGATTAATGCAAATTTCTTTAAAAAACCCCACATACTTAGAGCTTCTATTCCATTATTGCCTGTAGCAGCAGAACCACACTTCTAAACAAGTGGTTTGTAAGCTTCTAGGATTGCTCTCCATTGTAGTGATATTTATTAATGTAACAAATTTACTGCAGGGATATGAAAAATTCCAGAAAAAATTAAACAGAAGAAAAACTTTTATGGTCACCTAAAACCAAAAATAAAACCTAGTGAAGCTACAATAGAAAGATCTTTCTCTTACTTTTTTACAAAATACCTTACAAAAACAGAAAAGTGGATTTCAGCCAAGAATCTTTTAAATGAATGTACCTTTTGAATAAGAGAAAAAGCCAATAGAGGCCACAATAAAAGTCTCTGCCAATTGTTAGGACCTGCTGTAGGGACATAAATTTAAGAAAGAAAAATAACATTTTTCAATTAAACACAATCAACTAAATTAAGAGGCCACCTCCTTTTTGGACGAAATTGTTAATTTCAATAGCTTCAGGAGGCATTTTAGACAGGGTTTTTGCTTTGATTTTGTTTTTCTACAAAAACTCATGAAATTCAACTTCAGTTTTCATCTTTTTCCTGTCTGAGGGGTTACAGCAGGCATGAAGAGGTGAGGGACGCTGTTCTCAAAGGTAATGGTGCATATCTCAGGAAATTACAGCGTGGAAGTCTTAGAGGAAACATTAGTTTTAATATGGCAATGTGAAATATTTTTGTAACAACACACAATACTTAGCTAAGCTTCATGGACACCACAAAATAATACGCAGATTAATGTAAAACTTTGTGGTCTTGATAGGATTGTGTTTCTTCATTTATGTGAGACAGCTAAATCAAACTTTAAAGAAAACTGCTACATACAGCTATTCAGAAGATAATACCTACTACTGTCAATCAGTTGACTGATTTCTGCACGTTTCTATCATCTCCTCCCTGGCTTGCCTCGGCAGCGCTTGATTTGTAAGGAACCAGACTAATTTAGGCCAAACAAAATGGGGTCTTGGGTCATTAGGGCCTTTACCAGCTTGTTTGTGACTACCCTCTCTCCTAACTTTCTTGTCTGTGGGAAGGTGAAGAAAACATAAATGAAGTAACTAGAGCAACACATCCCATTTCAACAGTTTAAAAGGACACAGTATGTATTATGAGAGTAATATATGTACGGATATAAGGTTTAGCTGGCTGCAAAGCCAGAATTTTTACACCTGAGTGCACTTCTCTTACATCCGTATGTAATCTCCTCCCCCAAAAGATAGCCAGATTCCCAGAGAAGGTGAATCTTGTATCCTCTGGAAGTATCCACGTGATACCTCCAGAGGATCCCAGCCATCATTTCACTAGCAGCCTTCTAAGAATGCATAGGAGTTGTGTTCTGGTCATTGAGTTACTGAATCTCAACGGTTATGTTCATTTGTAAGTGACTCTAACCTAAGCCTTCTTTTCCAACAAAGGTGGCAGGGCTGAAAATGTCCGCTTCCATTTAACAGTTTTTGAATGGAAAGATTTTTTGCTTGCAACTCCCAAAAAGTATAAATATTGAGAAAACTAATTTTAAGAACACTGAGACAAAAGAGAAAGATCGTTATGAATATTATAGAGAACTGGTAAACCAGAAAGTTCACTTTCAGATATTTATCGTAGCTTTAGTCCTGATGATTAACCATTCATCATCCACCCTGCCACGCCCAGACAACATTGGCATTCTCCTAGCAAATAAGTTAATAAAACAACAAAAACCCTTTCAAGTGGATACAAGCAGATTTAAACGAGTGCTCGATGCTTTTGAAAACCTCACCCAATATTTCTAGCCATGCATAGAATGATTTTTAAAAGCATACTGGTGATGCTAAAAAATCAGAAAGCAAGAAAAAGATCATTAGATTTTGCAGCAAGTTCTGCTAACAAAATTTTCTGAGCCTGGATTTTGCCAGAGCACGAGGCTAAAAATCTTATTCTTGCAGACACATAAACAGTGCCATAAGTGTTTAAGCCACACAAACATGGGAACCCACAAAAGAATTCTTGGTTTTATTCACACTGCTGCAAAAGATTTTCTTAATTATATAACAGAGCTTGAAATTTATATTGAGGGTTGTCATAGATCTGCATGGAGCCACTGATCAGACAAATTAGAGACACAAGTTAATTCTTATCTTCCTGTATCAGGCCTTAGTAATGGCAGTAGAAATAACAGTTAGAAGTTCAAGTAATTAAATCCTGTGAAGTATTTCTATCACATTATTCTAGAACTGACATCATTTATCTTTCAATACAACTTTTTTCCTAAATATCATCCTTGATTAATTGCAAAGTAAAAGATATAAAAAGCAACAATATTAATTTTTTTACAGCCTTAGGTTCAAAGGGAATAAGCAAGCTTCAAGAAATATGACCATATACCTAAAGAAAAAGTTTTTTCTGACTACTGCCAGAAGTAAACGCAAAGAAGTCTATAAATAAACATGATTCATTTATTGATAAATGTCTAGAGACAAGAAATAATAATAATTCTCTGGTGTAGCACAAGCTGACATATTTATTACTAAACATAGTGTACTTAACAACAAGAGTTGTAAGACAACAGGCTGTTTTATTACTGCCTCTTAATGGGAATTACATGAATAATGAGTCTCAGGAGGCACTTACCAGTGATAAAGGTAAATATTGGCTCTAAAAAATGTCAGACAAGCTATTATACCTTTGTATTGCAAGCAAGCTATACAGATTATTAGCTATTATTTTGTTTTATTATATCTAGTATTTAACAGCTAGGAATGCATGTTTAAAAGATAAAAAGACTGATGATATCGGAAGGTATGGTCAGTGTAAATGGCAAATAATCATCCATTTCTCTTCACATCATAACTATGGCTGGATGATGTGCATCACTAAAGCAAGGAAAGCTGGTTTCAAGGTCAGCGCAGTGAAGGATCTTGAACAGAAATGTACACAGCAGAAACTGAATTGTAATGCATCGCATCCCCAATCCCAGATCAAAAATATATCGTTTCTACTATTACTAGTTTCTGTATAGTAACAGAGAAGAACTTGCTTGAGATTTCAGCTCTGCTACTTGAGGCATTACACAAAGAGTGACAGCACTTTGCATAGTTAGAATGGATACCACTGTTCTCATCAGTGTGCATGGAGGAAAATAAGGACACAAAGAAACTTTGCCTATAAAACACCAGAAGGAATTGAAGGCAAGAAGGCTGTAAAGTCAGAGGTGAAGCAGCTTAACACAGGCTAGGGGAGGTTGGCAAGCAGTAAATATGTGCATCTGTATGATGGGGGAGGAGGTGAGGCCACAGCTGTAACTTCATGACTCCTGGTCAGGCCAGGGCTTTGGCAGGAGCCAGTGCCTGCGTGCCCGAGCAGCCTGGGCAACATTCCCCTGACAGCTGCACTGCCTGGCTTCCTCTGACCGGTCCTTGATGTGGCCCAAATAGGTCTCCCTGCAGGAGTTACCTGACACAGAGCAGGATTATGCCTGCCACAGGTTTCTGGGGAAAATCCTAAGCTTTAGTGTGGGGCTGTCTCTGTGGTCCCCTCAGAAGGGACATTGTGGCACCATCGAACAATAACGCTGAAAAGGGCTGCAGAAAGTTGTCCTTGTCTGCTCTTTGCTCCAAAGGGAGCAGTCGTCATTCCCTATGACCAAACAATTCTTATTAAATGTGCACTGTATTAATTTGATAATTTCCACAGTTAAACTAATGTGTTTCAGAAAGGCCAAGAAACCATTAACATTGGATGTACACTGAGATCACTTCTCTGTCCAAGAAACTAAACAGATTTCCACAGATGAAAAAAAGGGCAGACCACAACCTGTTGGTAATAGTAATAGTTGGTAATAGTAACTGCTAACTCACGATGTCTGGGATTTAGGAAACTGCTCATCTAAACATAACTTTCTGTCCACTTCTGCACAATCAAAAGAAAAATATTCACCATCATCACACCACCATAACTCAGTTGATATAATGCAATGGCTTAGCTATAGTTTAACTCTCCAAGGACCTAAACTACTTGGTCTTTTTCTGGGTGAATGTGGGTAAGTCGCTTGTTCTATAATTGCATTGCTTCATTGGTGAAATGGCGATAATGATGCTGATCTGCTTACAAATGCTCTGAATTCGTATTTCCCTCTTTAAACAAATGAAGATTAAGAAGAAGAATTATCTCGCAGTTCACTGGGTTTGAAGAAATCAGGCAAGGATCCACTCACTCTGCTCTCCCAGATTTCTTGTATGACCTTTAGATTCTGCTGAGAAAAAGTGTCATATATCAGCTAGGTATTATTGCTATTAGCTATAACAGCAACTAGAATCTGTGGTGAGTGATTGGGACTTCTCAGCAGTAACTGTTGTACAAAGAGGTAAGAGGCAGATAATTAGAAAAAAGGAGGAAAATATGGAAATCTCACCACGGTAATGGTTATGATTATGTATATTAGAAGTCTCAGCAGAGAAATGTGCTATTGATAACCAAAAGTCTAGCCCATACTAGACAACAGTGTACAAGAATATTGTGGCTAAGGCAGTTTTAAAAGATAGTTTTAAATAAAACAATAATACATTTTATGGAGACTTTTTTCATTCCAGCATGTTTCTAATGAAAAAAATCTAGGATTTTTGAGATAAATGGTTCTCACACAGTTTATGGCATACTTAACAGAAGTCTAGAATATGTTCAAAACAACTTTGGGTTGCATACTTACAGGGTAGACATATTCCCTGTCTTTCAGGGGATTTCTTCATAAGGAAGAAAGTTTCCTAAGTTTGAATAGCCTCTGCAGTGACTGATTCCCAGTTGTAATATATTTCAAAAGAACTGTCTTAACTCCCTTTGCTCATGAAGCTGTCACTCCCGATGTCCCAGAAATCACAAGTCTGACTTACATTTCTTTTGCCACTCATGCCACTGCTGGCCAGTGCAGTGCAATAGGTCAAGGGGCATAGTTGTAAAAATATGCCAAGATGAGGAAAATCAATTCTGGAGCCCAAAAGGCAAAACTACTGATGCAGAAGATTACTAAATACAACCAGTTGCCTTATGGCACTTGAGTCTTCCAGGCAGGACACTGTGAGGCTGCTGTTCAGTAAATATGAAATAAGGTCTTATGGCAAGTCAGAAAGAATAAGATTTTTTTTTTTTCATTGCTCCTAATTACTATTTGCTTGGGGGGGAAATGGTAGAGTGTATATCTGTATAAAATACATTACAAATATTTCTATGGCTAACATTACAGAAAGAGTGCAAAACCTGCTGAACCTTAGACAAATTTGCATCAGCTCTGGGACTCTGCCAAGGGCAGAATGTCCTTGGGGAAAAATAACTATATCTTAAATATATATATTTAGAGCTTAAATTGTGGGATAATGAGGAGGATCTCTCAACCTTAATGAAACAGTCCTAAACCTCTAAAAAAATTATTAGAATGTTGTTAACATATATATTTTTAATGTAGTTATATTTATACATACATATATATGAATTTTCTCCCCAACTTCAAGTGGTTGTTCTTTCTGCTGTAGCTTCAGTGTTAATTTGCATTTAAACTTTGTTGTCTAGTCACCTACTATCACAACAGGATTCATGTAGAGGATGCCATATTACGTAATTTCCTGAGAAGTGTGAATACTGCCACAATTCCTCCTAAACTTTGTGGAAATCAATGGAAAGTTTTGGGTTTGGCACCCACTTCAAACTTCCTTTCCTTTTTTCTCAAAGCAGTGAAGTGTATTAGAAGCTCAGGTACAACATCCCACTACTCAATGGCTGCATCATCTGCTAAGGTGGTGAGTTTTGATTTATTAAATTTAGTTTAAGTCTATTTATTAAGTTCTTTTCATAGGCTTCAATGGTGAACCAGATCACATAATCTGAAAACTTCCCCTATTTGTCTCATTGTAATTATTAACATTTTGATAACAAAGTACAAGACCCTCTAAAAGTAATTTTTCTGATATGGTGTTTATTCTTGCCTAGTACATCTAAATATCTTCAGTACCTGAAAACAGCGTGCTTGAGTATGACTGCTCGGTGCCACTGAGACACAGACATGACAACCGCTGTCACCAATGTACTTTCCAACCCCATTTCATCTACCCAGCTGGAGTACACCTCTGATTTGCTGTGAATGCATTTGGCTGAGAGCAAGCTGTGAGCTTCAGCACAGCTGGGGTGAATCAATCTCTACATTTATGGCCTGAGCTGTAACCACAATTTTAAATAAGCCAGAGTGAGCACCCCATGAGTGATACACATCTCAGTAACCCCCAAAGCTTTGTTCCAATTTCCCATGGAGATAAATGGTGAACTATTCAAACGCGTGAATGGCAATTATGTGCCTAACCTGGAAGTCTGACTCTAAATTGATATTTCAACTTGTGATAGATGCAGAGCTCTTCATTCTGCTTTGCTACACTCATTTGTCATCTTTTCTTCCTCCTTTCTCCACAAAGTAACTGTTTTATTATATGGGCATACTTGGTTTGATGGTCTTGGGTTTTTCTGCAAACCTGTTTTTCAAGCTGTGTTTACCTAGACAGAGTCGTCACTTGAACTAGGAAAATTAAGGTGGTCAAAGGTGATGACTGGGCACATGATGGCCAGATATCTCTTTCTTAACTGTGGTTAACCACTGAAATGTGGGTGCCTAAACGAGTTCGGGTCTTGGACCACGTAGGCTGAAATATATTTCTGACTTTTCACTCTCGACATATCTTGTTAAAATAATAAATCATGGAAATACATTTTTGTGTGATATTAACAGAACATTTGAGCTAGAATTTCCTTGCAGATTCCCTCTATTTTGCTAAACCTTCAATTATCTGCTTTTGTTTCACTCTTGCTTTTGCCAAGACTTGTTAGGGCTAGATATAGGGAATAGACTCAGGACAAAAGTGAGATGACAGATTGTTCCATGCCACAAGGGACCGTGGGATTAAAAAACACAAAAAGCTTGTGGAAAGATTTAGTGGCTGCAGGCAACCTATGTCAGGATTAGAGAGCAATAGTCCTGGGACAGCAGTGCCCCAGAGCTGTGACTTGTAACAGCTCTATATAGCCTAAATGCCAAAACACCCCCCCGCCCCCATTTAGTCATCTCTGATCTAGTCAAAGGAGACAGTAAAACATAGAAAGGAGTAACCAAGTAGCTGCTGCCCTCCTGCCCATTCTGAGCACCTTATCCTGAACTAACACTGCCTTTGGATTTGACAAAAAACTAGCTTTTAGAGCAAAAGTGTTTTGTTACTCTCTGTAAGATGTTGTGACGCATCACCAAACTGGATCTTTGGCATTCCATTTTTTTTTTTTTTTTAAATATAGTTTTCCTCCGTATGGTAAATTTTACTTGGACTCAAGAAATGGAAGAGAAGGGAGGAGAAGATCATGGCTTTTGCTTTGATTATACTGGGAAATGACCCCAGGTTTAACAGTTGATAGTCACCCCTGTAAGTATCATTCCTTCTACAAGCATCCAGCAAGGGAAGCAGTAATTTGCAAAGATAAGGGGTGAGGAGGGAGATAAGGGTGCTTTCAGTTTCACTCAGTGAAACATCTCAGAAAAACAATGTTTATTCATGTCTCACTTGAGATCGAGCAAAGCTAACATCCCTCACTGTAAAGAAAGCAGTAATTGTATACCTCTCACTGATCATGATTTACAGTTGTTGGTGCTGTTTAAGGTCTTGAAATGGTAAGTTATTTTGTTTTATAACAAAGGATAACATATTTTTGACTAGATCTTTTAGACTGCTTTTTTCCTAGTACATGAAATGAGTTTGCCCCTAATGAGTGTTGAACAAATACTGGAATTTACTTTTATTAGATCATACTTAACGAACAGGTACTTTTAACATCAAGCTTCTTGCAGTCCAAGTCTTTATGAGTCAATAATGTACAGTTTGAGAAACCTGAATTAGGATTATCCATGTATCATTGCTCTCCTCTAAACCAAGTGCAATTGCACTATATGATATGTAAGATTCTGAGCTATCAGTATAAAAAATAGCCTGTTAAATACTGAAATATAAAATTTCACTGGCTGTGCTCATAAGGTTTTTTCTGCAGATTTTAAAAGATACAGATGTACTTGATTTTGAGCAATACATTCTTGCTCTAAAAGAATCGTGATGAGAAATTGTAGGAATTTTATTTCAAAATGAATAGAGGATAAGATGTTATGAGAAGTGTGGAAGTCTAAATATGATGACTAAAATGCAAGGTTGATAATGTAGTAATATTATTAATGTGGTATCAAGTGATTCACAGGAAATGAATAGCTGACTGAAAAAATCCTGCTCAACTTCCATGAGCTGATAAAACTTATTATAAATGTTCGGTATATTCTGCTATAAAAAAAATTCTCACATCTGCAGTCTGTCTTGTGTTTTATACTGAATAGTACAAAAAGTATATTATGTACAAGACAAAAAGTTGAGCTGTGAGGCCTGCCAGGGAAAAAAAAGCAGCACAGTATTGGATTTCAGAGATTTGGCTGGAAAGGAAAGTACTAAGAAGTGAAAAAAGCCCTATGTGCAAGAACAGGAAGACTCAAAGAGGCTGCAGCAGAAAGAGGGAACAAACTCCCATCCCCCAAAAAAGAGATCTGAGGGTGTTCATGTACATTCCGTGACTTTACTATGTAGCTGCATTCATATGTCTTCATTTTTGATTCATTTTGAGAAACCAAGATCTAAGTAGTGATTTCATCTAAGATGTCAGGCCCCTCTCCAGCTACATCACAATACTTTTGTTATTGTAGTAATTGAGCCAATAAACATATAATTCAAATTGGGTTTAATTCCTGATTTATTTGGAGGAAAGACATCTGGAAAAAAACAAACATTCCTGCACCTTAATCAAGGTAATTGCCACTATAATCTCCTACTTGGCCAAACGATCTGATGAGAAACTGCAGCCCTAATTAGGAAAATCAGTTTGAACCATCCAACTTTAGACCTGCATTCAGAGTTGGAAATTATGTGGGTTATAGCTGTGGGCTTTTTGCACCTCAGCACTGAACAGAGATTTGAATAATTTGATACAGTTTGCAGGTTGTGAGTATGATGCTGAGTCATATGTAAAAAAAAGTGCATGCTGGAGTCAGGCTGGGATACAAGTGAAAGGTTTTTAGTGAAGTAACATTTTCAACTGTAGAGAAATAAAGGATTTCAGGGAGATTCAATAGCCCTATTCATAACTTGGGTGGCACTTTTTAGGCACAAATCTATCTTCAAAATCTTATGATGTGATTAAAGACAAAGTCTCAATTAATTAGGATTGTTATAATATGATTTGAAGTGGATTATAGTATCATTTTACTTCCTGAGTTTAGGTGATGGAAATAGCAGATGAGTGCAGATACAAGTAGGATCCTTTTATTTAGCAATGAAAGGAAAACCTACAAGTCAAAACTGGGAAGATAAAACAGAAAAGCAAGCAAGAAAATTACTGACATGAGGTCTAGGCTTATGCTGCTGCATGCTGACCAGGGTAGGGATTTGGGACCTACTGCTGAAAATTTACAAACTTCACTCCAATGCACTGCTGTCATGAAGGAGGAAAATGAAAGTCAGAATCAAAGCTCCAAAGAGACAGAAGTGGAATATAAATAAGAGAAAGAATTGGTGGTGGTGTCTATTTTATTCTCACCTACAGCATTAGCATGTAAATATAGAAATCCTATTCATCTCTGAATGAGAAAATTGAGACAAGGTATGAGAAGAGGTGACTCAGCAGTGACTGAGTAGCATAACTAAATACATCACATTACTTAATACTAATCAGAATTAATTTTTTAAAATACTAACCAGATTTAAATTTTAAAATATAGTAAGTTAAAAATGAAAAAGTGTCTCTGATAAAAAAGGAAAGATTAAAATGTGTGGCAAGAACAATGAAGTCTGCACAGTAGTTCAGACAACTAAACATAAAATGATATGTTACCTGTTTCATTATGAAGCAGTAATCAAGCAAGTTAACTAGACCAATTAATATTATGCAGCAAATTCAAATTAGTTGGCCTACTGGGATATTTTCTTTAAAGGTAGAATTATTGTTTATCAGAAAAGCCACATTCCTAATCCAAAGTGAAGGAAATTAATCTGCTTCATCACCAAATCCTGCTGACATGCAAAGCGTAAATCTCTAAGGGCTAATTCTTGTTCATTTTGCAGACTGCTGAGAAACATACAAGCAAACCGGTCTGGGATTCCTCATTGTACATCATCTTGATCGATGATCAGTTAATTCTAGTTAAGAGAGAGATTTGTAAATGCTTATTTAGATATAAATGTTTATTTGGTCCACCTTGGGTAAAACATGGGTTTCAGTCAGCACAGTAGATAGTCCAGAGCCCCAGACAATACTGTGGCTTAGTTGAAATAGGCACTATACAAACAAGATATCTTCAGGAAACTACCATTAGCGAAGCAAGAGAAAGAAAGCTTGAAAAGAGAATCAGACACACAGATAAGAAGAGAGCAGATCAATATCAGAAAGAGAAGCAGATCTTCTGAGTCTTGCCCAGTGTCTCCTCTATGTGATGCTGTATCTCCGTCATACTCAGACTATGAAATGTACAGCTTCAGTTCTCTTTTTTTTCTTTCCTCACTGTCCCGATCATTGCTTTTTTCCTTGTCCTTTCAGACACTGGAAGATGGCTAGACAACAGACTGGAAGCTCACTTTCCAGCTTTGCTGGAACAATCATCCAAATATTTGAAAGGGATTGCATATAACCCCTCTATAAAAATTCATCTCACTCCCCCCAACAGACCCTTGCCACTCTGAAATACAAAATAAGTCTCTCCTGAACCCCCATAATAATGAAAGTGCTATAGCCTTTGTTATAAATAGATTTAAGTGATCTCAGCTCACTTGTTCTATCACTCTACCAGATAATCTTGCTATCACAAAGGGATTATCATAAATGGCCTGGAAAATTATGTTAACCCACAATGGCTCCAGCATTGTTATAGAGCAAGACACCTTAAAGTAGTTATTTCTATTCTTAACACTTATTCATAAAAGGAAAAGCTGTACTTGGGGGAGTTCCTTTTCCTACTTTTCTTTCTCCAGATCTTATTTATCTTACAGAACAGGGACATTCCTAAAAAACAACAGATACTGTCTCAAAAATATTCTTCTAATTTCCTAATCTTCTTTCCTAATTTTGACTTTAAGATACCAGAAGTCAAGGTTAGTTCTAACACATTTTTTTCAACATAATAGAATCCAAGTTCTTTGCACAGTCACACTCCAATTAGTTTGTGATTGACAGCTGTCAGACTGGTTCATAATCAGGATTCTGTATTTAAAGAGACTAAAGAAGAAAAAAGCTGTAGAAAACTGAATTTTGATAAGTAATCAGGCTACTGTTAGTTCATTGAGACTTTTTTGTTGTTGCATATGCTTCTTTATTGATTTCTAAGACAGGCATGCAAAGAAGTAATCAGCTTTTCCATACCAGACATCTAGTGAAGTTTATAGATAAATGACATCATCCAGGAATGAAAAAATTAAATAAGTTCACCCAGAATTACATACTTCAGAAGGAATCTGTGAAATAGCTGAAAACATTGAACACAGCATATGCAAAGAAAGCAAATGTATGCAAATATGTAAGACGTGTAGTATAATTTTATAAATAGAAAAGGATCTTAATACTGGAAATGAACATTTCTAAAATTAAGAGTGCCTTGCTCTGCCAGACTTCTGACAATGTAATATTTTATTTGTTTATTCAAAGGGGAGTTAGCAGGAACTGCCACCTATTCTTCCTGAATGTCTCATAATTCATCCCTGAGATCATTCGTTCTTCCTCCCTTTATTATTATTCATTACATAACCAAAGCCCATACTACATTGTGCCAGGTGCTGTACGAACATCGGCTGAAGAAACGAGTGTGGTCTTACTGAGTTTTCAAGCCAAAGTTCAAAACTAGTGCCAGCTGTCTTGACACAAAAAAAAAGCACTATACATTTAACGATCAGTTTAGCTGGAAATCACCAAATGTATTTTCATACCTTCTCTAATTCCCTGCCTGCAACAACTGGTTCACTAGAACACACAGTGGTGTTTAAATTGCTATATTTTAGAAATTCTGTGCTCTGAATTCGGCCACCAATGACTAGTCTACAAGAACCAGCTCAGTCCTCATTGGAAACAGAAAAGCTGTCATGGAGTAACAATTACAGTTAAGATCATCTCATTCTGGACTAAGAACAATGGCCCTAACTATCACTTTCTTTACTCAAAAATTACCTCTGTGTTAGTCCCTCTCTTCCGTGTGTTCTCATGTGAAGAGAAAGAAAAAACTAAGTAATCTGGAAGGTGACAACTAGATGCAGTTTGGGAATGGCCTTATCTTACTGTGCTGATTTCACTGTGCTCTTAATTGTAGCATCAATAGTCATAACTAAAATGTCACCAAGAAATTAAACACAAATAAAACTCTGTTATTCAACCAGAAGAAGGATTTTTGACACAAAATACCCTTCTCGCACATATTTAATGAGCTCATTTTCTAGGAAGGATTAACCGATAGGATGTTTGGATGGAACTTAATTATTCTTAGTGAGATAAAGTAACAAATTAGGGTAGACTGTGTGGATTAGTAAATAAGTAGTTTATTTGTCTATAATTAAGACCTAACTTAGAGCACCAAGTAAGATGGGTTGTATTATCAAGACTGTAAGCTACATTTTTCCCAGCATTCCTGAGTTCCAGCATGTTAGTTCATAATTCAGAATTTAAGGGCATTTAAGAAAGAGGAGAAGATACAGTTAGAAAATGAGTGGGTAAAAAAAATGCTATAAGTTTTCATGATAAATATTTACATGTGAAGCAGGTTTTCTATTCAGATTTCAAAAGCATTTGAGCTGAAGAGGCCCAACTATTTTCAGAATCACAATAAGACAAAACAATAGCCTTTTATATCTGTTCCATTGTTTATATTAGTTTTTTTTAAAGATAAAGAGATAAGTATAAATTAGCTATATCTATATAATCACAGAAAGATAGTTAATACAATATTTACATGTGAAGCAGGTTTTCTATTCAGATTTCAAAAGCATTTGAGCTGAAGAGGCCCAACTATTTTCAGAATCACAATAAGACAAAACAATAGCCTTTTATATCTGTTCCATTGTTTATATTAGTTTTTTTTAAAGATAAAGAGATAAGTATAAATTAGCTATATCTATATAATCACAGAAAGATAGTTAATACAGATTGCATAATTGTTCAAAGACACGAGTAATACTCCAATACCATTATGCATGAGCATTCAGTATCCCATCACAAGGCTAGAACCCATAGGCACAAATTCTGAGATTTTCTATGGTTTTCTTGCTGAGATTTTTAAGTCTGAAGTTTCATAAAATGTTTCAGATCAATGAAAGCTCTTGTTTTACCTAGATCACCCACATTCAGCTTGTTTTTAAGCTGCATATCTATGGCTGGAATACATAAGCCATAGCACCATGGAACAAACACCAAACCATGTTAATGAAAATTGGGAATTTTTCAGTTCAGTTTCATTTGAAATGAAACAGGTCCATAGTTTAAAGCTTACTCCATAACATCATTAGTAGTTATACACTCGGAGCTATTGAGCAATGCGCCAGCCATACCTTGGTTCATTCAGGACTTAAAGCAAACGGGAAAGGCATCAACATCCAAAGCAGCTACCATTTTGCTCCCACCAGGGAGCTGGAGGGACGGTGCAGTGCAGAGCAGGCACGCCTGTAGCCAGTCAATAACACAAGTTCACATTCTCCTAAAACTCACTTTGTGCTACTGTGTTAGCATTTACTTTTGTAATCAAGCTGTTAGCTGTCATTTCTGAAAACAAGTACATAAATAATGATTGATCATGTAAATTAGAACATCTCAATTTGCATACACTCTCTAAATATATGATAGGTTTCAGTCTACCCATGGCAGAAAGGTGGGGAAGGTCATACTGTTCCCAGTGCCTTGTACCATTAGGTCCTTGTACCATCCCAGTGCCTTGTACCATTAGAATTTGAGGAGCCGCAATACTGCCCCCCCACCTCCCCCACCCCTTATTACCCAACAATAACCATTGCAGAAAGGACATACCTACTGCCTTTTGACATTCAGGAAGACTGCAATTTTACTCCAAGTGTATTCTTTAATTCTCAGGTTTTTAACTTCAGATTCTTTCCTTTCTGGTATTTTTCTCAATAAACTCTATGTTGCTGACAACAAATCAACCAACTGGGTGCGATAATTAACCTACTGTGACACACAAATGGTCAAAGAACATTAGCCTTAAATGGTACAAAGACAGATGATGTGTTTGATTTCCACAGAAGCCTCAATACGTAAGTGAACACAATACCTAGATGCTGCTTCTCTCTGATATTTCATACCTTGTTTCTAATGTTTCTCTGGGTTTAATAATCCTTGTTTGTTTTGGTCCCTACAAGTAGATGTAATGCTCTGAAAACAATTACTTAATTTGCTGGTCTGTTTGATTCTTTCAGGAGATGGCACAAAACTGGATGTCAGACCCATCATGTCTGTATTACACAAACTACTGGGCAGTCAACAGCACAGTGGCAGAGAGGGAGGCAAATGATTAACTCCAACCTGGTTTCACATTGCTACCTTCCTTTCCACAGGCAAACATAAAATCAACCTTACATGTCATTAGTTATTTAGCTTAAATCAATTAGCGTATTCTAGTCATATTTGGCTGTATCCAATTGCAACAATATTTTTTCTATAAATTTATTATTCCTTTTCTGCAAGACAAAAACATTTATCTTATGGAGAGCTATGGCTCCCCTACCACAAAATTTCATTTCAACAACTGTTATTTTACAGTTTTCTGCTGCTTCTTTGCTCTAAAGCTTCAATAGTCTTTTCTCAGAGTTTACTCAAAAAAGCCCGATGTTTATACCCATACACCTTGTTTTGTTACTAAGGCTTCATGCTTGCCAACACCAATGACAAAAAACGAGGTAGAGTACAATCTAGTCACCACAGGGAAGATACATTAAGGGACCATACTGTTTTTTGGCTACCATGTTACCCTATTCAGTTCCTAATCTACCATAACCCTTAAGTCACCACTTCTCAGAGACAGTACCCCATTCTTCTAGAATGTGACACATGTTGTATTACTAGGTATCTAAACTAACCATGATAAAATGTTTATTGCTCTTTTGTAACCTTCATCTAAAGAATTCAGATAATTCTGTATTGGTGAACTTTCTTATCCTTTCTTTGCTACCTTCTTTTTTTGTCTCATGTGCAAACCCTGCTAGGTAATTATTTTATATTCTCTTCTTGGATCACAGAAATGCATAAGTCTGTAAGGAATTGCTGTGGGAACTCATTAGGAACACATCCTTTACATGATCTATATTTTATTTCCTACTTTTGCTTTGGAATTATTAGTTTGTAATTTTTTAAAGTAACTTTCAAGAGTTCTATCTTGATTTTCTATTGTAACAACTTGCAATTAAAAATATAGTATGCTACCAAGCTAAACACCTTATACAAGCCAAGTAAGACATGGGAGTTCTGTGCAAATTTATTTACACTTTCTGTAGCTTTTTTGAAAATTATATTAAATTCTTTATCTATTTGAAAGTCTTATTTTTGTTTAAAGGAAAATCTCTTTAAACTGGAATATATTCTGAAAATTCTTTCCTTTGCAGTGTGCTCTGTGCTTTTGACAGGTACATCTTTCCGGACATCATAGACTATTTTGCTCTTTTGGTGGGGGAAAACAAACATCTGATTTTAATTAGGAACTCCCCCAAACAGTTACAATATGCTACCTCATTTCAGAGAGAATCTTTGTCTGCGAGACCTAGACTGCAGGTCTAGATTTTTCCCATGGTATACTTTATCTTGTATATACTGTGTATTCTTATTCTTTCATTAAACTAAAGAACTTTTTCATAAAAAGCAAAGCTGTACATTACTAGGTGCATAATGATGACCTGCCTGCATTATAGAATTGTTTAGGAAGTAACTATATAATGTCGTACCCTCCAGAGAAGCAAACAGAGGTAAGTTACAATGCAGTTTAGATTGTACATGCCTATGAAAACCTCCCTGATTGTTTATATTAACTCCTTACTATAGGTACAAAATACCATCTCAAGCATAGAAAAGCAAAATAAGCAAATAACGAAGACAGAGGGAGTAATGACAATTGATTAACTGTGGTCTTTAGTTAAGATAAAATACCCTAACTGAATATTGGGCAGAGTTACAGAATCAAACAGATGTGTCATTATATAGTCAGTGACCTAAAACTGATTAATCAAATTTCTCTGACATTTTCAGTGTATATATGGGAGCATCGATTGACTTAGCACAGAAATCATAATTTAGCAATTATTCCTTAGGCTGATCATGGGTTCAAATCTTTTTTTGAGATTCATGACTAGGGTTGCTGCAAAGTACACTAAATTCATAAGTTGCGTTTTCTCTCTCTATAATATAATGACAACCTTTTTGTCTTACTGGAACTAGGTGATACAGGTTCTAGGGTAAGATAAAATACATTAGTCCTATGATATGAAAAAAGGTTGTTTATCTGACAGATTTGCAAACATATAAACAAATTTTCAATTTCCTTGGATGTTTGATTGCAAACATGTTATTCAGCATCCCATTTGACCTGTCTTTTTTCCCCTCACTATTATAATGTACAAACAAACAAACAACAAATTACATAAAAGCAGTTTATATTCTCCTCATACACAAACTTCTTTTCAACTGTTTTCATTTCTGCCTACCTTTGGCATTTTAACTTGGGTGCTATCATTTTGAAAAAAATCACTACTTTGGTTTACAAGAAAACACGATATGCAAAAGTTGCTGGTCAAAACAATTTAATTCAAATGATTTAAACAGGATTGGGGAAAATAAAAAAAACCTGCTCAGACTACTGTAATAGTTGGTGAGGAAAAGGCTTCCACCATATTGCATAGCCAGAAAGATAAGAAATTGGAGAGTTAGCAATGCATTAAAGTGACTATTGTTTGTAGACATTGAGTCTGATTTATAGTTCAATTTCACTCTGTACAATTCTTGTTCACACCAATACAAGCTGAATGCAAAGTTATTGTAAAAGAGTATCAAATAAAAATTGATAGCACTTTATATTTACTTGCATCTGATAAAAAGATTACAGAAAATACAGGACAAGAATGAACCAGAGCATTTGCCTTCTTTGCAGTCAACTTCTGAACCATGTAACTCATTTAAAATACAATTTTCCCTGTAGAAAAAAATCGGAGTTTTTAGCTCTTGTCCCTCACTAAAAGATTCACACGAGATAGATGCTCAGGTATTTCAGTCACTGAGGCTAAAGAGGTCTTTACACAAATAGGTAAGGAACTTTCCAAAACAAAATTATTATGGAAAGATTATCCTGAATCTGTTGATATCATTAATAAAATATAATTTGGAATAAACCTGTTATTAACCCAATAGATAATGTCTGCAATTTGCATTACAATGTAAAAAAAGATTCTAAACTTTTTTCTTTTTTCCCCTCTTCAATCATGATTTTATTTAATTTGTGACAGCAAGATCTGCACAGGAAATAACTTTAATTCCTCCTGGTATTACCATAATTCAAAGGGATAAAGAACATCTAGTCGCCCATCCTGCCAAACAAATGAGGTGAAAATCATTAGAAAGGCTCCAGGTTGGAAACCTGTTATCATGAGACTCAATAACATCAGCAGAAGGAACCTGTCTGCGAGGTTGAGAGTACCCGCCTTGCAGGAGCACAGAAGGCTGCTGGCAAAATGTGCAGCAGCAGCTGGGCACAGACCTGGGAAGAGCCTGGGGGGACGGAGGGCCGAAGGGCTTCAATTCTTGATGCCTTTGTGCAGGTCCAAACTACCTCCTCCTGCTTATTCTCAGCAATTCCCTACACTCCTGCATATTTAACTTGAATTTCCCGTGCTTATTTAAAACAAAATTGGGGTAAAATACTAGGCAATTTGATGTGGCTGAAATAGAAGGAAAAAAAATAAAATAAAAAGGACTGAAAAGAATCTTTTCTTGGAGAAAAGATTAACTGCTCTAGTAAGAAATGTTTCAGGGAAAGGCCGGTGTGGAAGAACTCATGGAAAGCTGGGGAAGGTAATTTGAGAATCTGTTTGCATGTAGTATTTTTTAAAGTTTTGCTGAATTTGAGCTTCTTTGTACCTTTATAAACTTGAATATGAGGGTCTTTTCATGGATTGTAGCTCAGATTTCATGAAGAATGTGTTTAACAAAAAAAACAATTCATAACGATACAGGCTTAACTCACATTAGTCAGAGGTAAGAGTAGTAGGCTCTCACAATACATTTATGGTTCCATTAAAAACAAAACAGAACTTAAACTAGGGTAATGAATGGTGTAACAGTGTCAGTGCAATGATGACATACTTTTTAAAAATTTATACAGCTTCCCTCAGATAAAACTGAACAGAGAGATTTGAAGATCTAGTGATCGTTGAAAAAACACTCATTTTCCTTCCCAAAACAACAATCGTAGGATTCCCAGCTATGAGTTTTATCTGAATTTCCCCTCTTTCCAAAATTTGTTGCATCAACTTTTAAAGAACACAATCTTTTCAGAACAAGTTGCATTACAGTAGTGGTTATAAGAACTACTTACAAAATCTATCCTTTGCTCCACTGGAAAAGGGGATACAGATGAGGGAAAGGAGACATTTCAATCGAATTCATAAATAATCTGTCATCATCTATTCTGCTCAAGCCTAAACAGTGTCACTATGCCCCTCTTTTTATTTTGAACTTGTCACTTAGGGCAACCAGACAGATTATTGATCTCTTCATCAAGCATCTCAGTCTCAACTTTGATTAATGGCTTACGTTTCTGGGAGTGCGGAATTGCTTTCCTTCCACTTTTACTTAGCTGCGTGTCATGAAACAAAGTTATCACTGATAAGTGAATCAAAATTAATGCAGTGCTTCACTTTGCACTTCACTAAGGCTTGTGTGCCCAGGAGCCAACACTGTATCCACTGAACATTAAGTGACTCAAAAGGATCACAAAACCATGGCAGGCTCAGGAATGGAAGACTAAAAGGTCTGAGGCTGAGTGGGTGGATGTCACAGTGACCAAAAGGAAGAAACCTTGACCAATATGTGAAACCTGTATGAGTATCAAATAGCTACACAGGAAACAAATTTAAGAAAACTAAAGAACTGTTAATACCTCTATTAGCTTGGCCATCTTTTTATGAGGACAGCACTGCATATACATAGGCTTAAATATATCTGTTTGTCCTTTTTCTTGCTTGGATCACAAAGAAATATATATTATTTCAGTACTTCTGTCTTTGGTGAGGAGGGGAAAGCAGAATTCAGCAAAATTAATTCAGTGGATTTGGAAAAGACTGAGACATATTCAAGGCTATTTCTTGTGATCTTTCCCTGTCCAAAAGCCCCCAAATATGTAATTGATGCTCATGGTTCCAGGACTTAAATGTGTAATTTTTCTATTTATAATCTGAAGTAGAATACATTAGATAAAGCTGAGCAATCAGTGACCCTTTTCAAACTGCTGTTATTCTCTGTTGATACTGGGTCTGCTCCCTGCAATCCTGATGCAGGGGAAATTCCATTGACTTGACAACCTTTCTCAACCTTATCTCCTGAATTAATATAGCTGAACTCTGATTTTTCAATGAAAGGGACTTTTTGGAAGCATGATTTACTGTCAGCTCTATTCAGGATGGAGGCACCTCACTGTGTCTCATTTCCAGCTGGCTCAAGCACACCAGCTTGCAAAGGTCATGTCAACCTTCACAATTACTATCCCCACACTCTCCTCTGATGAGGAAAAGGCGGGGAGAGAAGATAGTTAACACATGGCGGGGACAGATGAACTGGGAAACACAGTGGGAAACAGTCTGTGAGAGGTTTATGTAAGGAACTTTCAAAAAGGAGTACAGTACATCTTATAAATGGGAAGTTTATTTGTGCAGATCTACTTAAGGACAACTTACCTAACATTTTGATGTATAACTCCTAAATTTGCCAACTGTTTCCTTTGCAAAGAATTTTCTGAATTAAAAACAACCTTTCCAAATACCAGTGATGTCTGAAAGAACAAGACAAAACTCTCACTGGTTTCCTGATTTTAGGTGTTAACAGTGTTCTCCCTCCCTCCCCCCCATTCTGAAAGGGTGATTTTGGGGTATGAAAGAAGGGAGGAAAAGAATTATTTTACAAATGTGTTTACCAGTGGTTAAGAAGTCACTTGAGCAGGTGAACCTGTTAAATTTGAACTCCCTCTCAGAAGTAGAGAAAAATCCTTTTATTTACGTCTGTGGATTCTGTGACTTTCACCACTTTCCAACCAAATGTGGCCTTTTCTAAAATAGATCTTTTTTTTCTTTTTAGCGCAGATTTTATCTTGTGATACTACAGATACAGAGCAGAAAACATCTCATTGTTCATTAAGGGATGTGGCAGAGTGAACTAGGATTAAGCAGTTGTATACCAGAGAAGAGATCTACCATTTCAGCATGGCAATCTTGAGAAATTCAGCAGCTTATAAAAATCACCAGCAAAATGCCTTTTCAGTTTTAGTCATTTTGACGAAATGTAGCTGGTTCATCTATTGACAGCTCGACATTATTAAAAGACCAAAACAACCAAGACCCCAAAACATGTTGGTTTTTTTCTAATATTTACATTATTACTTAAATAATTCAGTATCTTTAGAAAAAATATTACTTAGTACTTTTACTCCCCCACACAGAATTGAGGTGGACTTTTCCTTACTCTCCCCATTTCACAGACTTTTGTCAACTAGAAAATCCAAAAAATGGAGAAAATTGTGATTTCACTGAAGTCAGCTACAAATTATCATTGACTTTGAGAGGATTTTGTGCTTCAAAGATGATTACATGCATATATGTGTAATGTTATTCCTGAATTTCCTGTATTTCTGTCAGAATAGGAAGGAAGTGTAAACAGGTAGACTTATCTTTACATTTCTCAGATGGTCCTTCTTCAAGGATTCTTATATCTTTGAATTTTTAACTTTGAAGTGTTTAGATTCAAGGGAGCAAATATGATTATTCTCTGAAGATTTTAACCATTTCAAGATTTTTTTTGGAAGTGTTCTACTGATAGGAGTAAACTAATTATATGCAATTAGAACACAGCAGAATACTCGGAAAAAGAGAAGCTGATCGAAAGCTACAAAATCATAATAGAAAGAAAGCATAACTATTTTTAAATACAGAGTTCCATCTTTCAGTCTTAAATTTTTTAACCCTGCATTGTATAAAACAATTAGATAAGTTAATGTTGCCAAATAAATATACATAAATATTTTAAATTAATTAACTTACAAATTTATGTTTGATTTTCATGAATATTCTAGCAAATAGCCTAATAGGAGAAAAATTGCAGAAGCTGCAATACAAATATGAATGTTACAGAATATTAATAAAAATGTGGTCATGAAGACAAAGTCATATATATGAACATCTATTAAAAAAAATTCCTTGTATTTTCCCTATCCAAAGAGAAGCACATCTATATTTAAGTATTTGCTGTTAGATCAGTTAGATTAGAAAGTAAGCAGAGCTCAAGTGACTTCAACATGTTTATGTCATTTTTTTTTAGAAATGCACTATTCCTTTTTTTTCTTTTAAAATAAATTCTACCACAGTTTTATCTGAGCCCAACTGAGGTACTAGTAATGGGATACACACTGTGTGAGAGACCCAGATGACCTAGTTAAGTGGCCAATAGAGAGATCCTGAAAGTCACATAAATGTATTAATCCACGAGCCAAATTCCAGCCATTCACTTAAGCCCCAAAGCTTCATGATGTTTGCTGTGCAAACACACATATTGTCTGCCTCCCTCAAAAAAATTATAAAATACTTTAACAACATTCACATAAGAGAAAAAATTCCCATTTGCGTAGTTTCACTGATTTCAAAGCAGCTAAACTCATTTACCCACTCAAGTCTCTACTCCACCACTGCATATCAAATAATGACAGGACTGGTACAAGAAACAAAAAAATGGCATAGTAACATTCATTAATTAGGCTGAACGTGGCTGTTTTCGACATTGCATTTACACTAATACTGTCCTTTAAAGTTTCTACAACATATATAATTATAAAAACACATTTTTTCTATTACCATTAAGAAAGAACCTTGGGAAACAAAACAAAGACCCTGCTGTCGGCAGAGAATGTCTCTGCTACTCTTCATTCCTTGATGCAAAGGCTGATATTGAAAAAAATGAAAACAGCAGCCTGGGGGAGGGGAACGTCATCTGTCTTCATTAACCACCATCTCCAGTGCTATGGACTCAGAGATAGCCTGAGGGGAAACAAAGTGCCACAGAAAAATCTCTTCCAAATAAATCACATTTTTAAAGAAACAAGTCAAGCACGCAAACAAATGGCAGCCAGCTGCTAGTGTTAAAAAAAGAAATCCAGCCTTTACTTTATATGTGTACTTTTCAAAGCTTTTCAGCTTGTAATGGGAAATTATTGCCATTCGGAAGGAAAAAGCGACCAGCAATAACAACCCTATTTGGCACTGTCATATATTATGTCACAAATCAGAGTTTCTGGGGACAGGTATATAGTTTACTATTCTCATCCTGGACCAGTCAAAGAATTCTAGATATAATCATAGGTGTGTGTGATAAAAGGCTTTTAGTACTGCACAGTTCGGTGGCTGCTTTCTGTTGATCTATGTTCCTAGTGAATTTAAATGATGATGTTTGGTTAGCAAATGATTCCTCTTAAAAATTCTTCATATTTTAGTTGTAGGAAAGCTAAATGAATGAATGCTGCTAGATGATTTCAGAGTGCAATGGGACCACCATAACCTTCAAGTCTGACTTTATGTAAAATGTAAGCCAGAGGGCCTTACTGAGGTATTTTTGCCTCAAGCATACAATTTGTTTAGAAACACCGATTTTTCTTCAGAATCTTCAGGTATTGATTTATGATTAAAAAAAGCCCAGAAACTGGGAGATATGGAGAATCACCTTGTCTTCCCAAGTTACGTTCTCTAGAGGCCAGCTATCTACCCTATTAAAATGTTATTCCTGGTCTGCATACTAGGTTTATGCAGTTACATTTTCCACATATTATAGTTCTTGCGGATTAGTCCCCTAGCATTCAGATTTTTTATACATATGCTTCATGTTTCTACCATGAATATTTCCATCTACTTTTTATTTTCAGAAGTGACTCATAGCTTTCCTAACTCCTTTTAATTCTCTCATGAAAAAAAATTAGATCAATTGAGATCTTTAGTGTATAAAAAAAAGAAAAACCCTCAAAATTTCTAATAAAGTGTGTTGAACAAGGTTTAACAGAAGAATAAATACTGAAAAAATGTTTCAGGAGGCACTTTGTTGTGCATCTGTTTCCATAAGAAATAAACACCACCATTGTTTCTTAGATTTTTTTTTTCCATTCTGTTTGGTAAAAACCCTTTTCTACACAATATAAATCTTGGTACAGTGACTGTATTTTTGCCAGCTCAATATTAGCTGTCTAACCCCATTTAGCTGTCAAATCAAGCGCCAAACGCTTCTGCCTACTCATGACACTGAGTATATCTTTAGGATTCCTTTAAATCAGTTCACTGATCTTTCAGCTTCCAGCTTCAAGTGACTGTGCTGCTTCCTCACTTTGAGGAAGTCACAGTATAGACCAGAAAGGTATCTGAGCTGGAGCTCCCCCCCATTTAGGGAGAGGAGTTGGCATGTTGCTCATGATGAAAAATCGGTATTCTTAGAACATCATCTTCTCTGGCATCTACCAGAAACATGGCTTGTCTCTAATAACAAACAGCTGTTGTCTCATGGACTGAGAAAAGAGTGAGCTGTGCTGGGGAAAAAAAAAAAAAAAAAAAAAAAAGACTAATCCTTGTTTTGTGGGTTTTGGCTGATGTGATAGTCACCTCCATATGACTGTGTTTCAGTGCTCTGCACGACACACCACCTGCTCCCACACCCAGTGTGTGGCTGTGGAGATGGTTGCCTACTAGCTTAAACACTGCTTGTTGCAGAATTGTCCCTCAACATTTTCTAGTCTTCCAAAAAACTCCGCTGTACTGCAATTGGGCTAGTAACTATCACCACCTTCAGACATTCAGTAAAGACACACCACCCTTTCTGTACACCTAATTTGTCAGCTCAAAGTATTTGAAACACCAAAAACCAACAGTTTGTTTTGCTGAATGCAGTCTTGAACTTAGTTTTTAAAATAAGACTGGCTAACTTCCCTTAACTTAATGTGAAATGGAAGCAGGATCTGACAAAAATACAGAATTTGGCAGGAAGAGGAAGTTTTTACTTTGTAAAAAAATTGTATTTTCTGACATACTGAAAGAACAGATGAGCTTCTAAAATACCAGTCTTTTTGGATCATATTCCCCAAAACCCCCAGATTAAACCAGGAACCTTACAGTGTGGCACTCCAGAAGTAGCTACTGATATGCTTTGCCAAAGATTTTTCTGAGACATATTTTTCTGTATGTATGTCTGGTTCTTTTGGAAGCCTGTTGTTTCTAAAACTAAGGAAGCTGGTCTGAGAAGGGGTAAATTAATATAATTTGGCCATAGCTGCATTTATTTTACAAACAGAAGTATCTGCTAAATCACGTGTGAGCTGCTAACTGGCATCAGAAACAGGTTTGCCCTGGACCGTGGCACTGCATAGAGCTGTTGGGAATGCCCAAGAAGGGGTCAAGACACGAATGAGTATGACTTATTTCAAAATGACATTTCATATTTTAATCTAAGGTTCAGTCGTACTTAATGCAAAACCTTGCTTTGCAATTTATATTTTTTCTTCCTATTTAGATATTTAAAAAAAAAAATATTCCCAACATCTAAACAAACAATAAAACAGATTTTTGTATGATCTAGCCCCAAGCTTTGTGCATGGTGCTGAGCAGCCTACATCTTCCATTACTTTGGCTGTACTTGTTCTTCAATCACAAATTCCTGCTGCATTTATGAAAAACTGGCAGCATCATGATCTCTGTTCCCAGCCAAGTTGTAGGATGGGTGCAGGACTGGCTTTATGTCAGCTAACTCCCTGATGCTTGTTTGAGCTCTCAAAACTTAGAAAAAAGGCTCAGCAAGCAAAAAAAACCCAGTGTGCCACAGAAAGAATAGAGGAGACATGTGGCCTGTCTTTAGAGAGTTATAATTTTCCTGTGGACCCAAGAAGAGACTGACAGAACTTGCTTTAACCAAGAAAGCCACTGACTTAGCAGTCTGAGCGTGAGTCTGAAGAAGACATACTTAAAAGATATAATGGATGGGTGTATGCAAAAAGATATGCCTTATATGTATTATGTCTCACTCCAAGTTCTCTGTTTCCAAAAGTTTTATTCAGTACTCTGATAAAACTCAGTTTTGAAGCCTACACACCTTTTTGGTCATTCCAAGTTGCTCACTGCAAAAAGTAAAGTCTAGGGACTCCCACTCCAAGCTCTGCCCAAACTGAGTCTTGGCACAGACGCTTTATCACTAAAACATGGCAATCTTGTAAAATTCAGCATTGACAAGACTTTGTGTTGTGGGATAAGTGAGATATGTCTGGAAATGTGAAGACAAGGCATGTTCATGAAAGCACACCACAAACATTTAGAGAATATCCTAAAATCACCTCCTAAAAACTGAGGGACACTGGAATGATGTTGTGCTACTTGCTAGACCAACACACAGTTAAAGAGTTCCAGCTTTAGTCTGTCTAAATAGGTGGAAGTAAAGGGTAGTGTGTGAATAGATGAACAGAAAACTGAGTGATCTGGGCAGGTCTCAGTAGATCAAGTGAAAAGTGAGAATTCAGTGCATGGTGCCTTTATCCCCGTTCACTGCTCTTTAACCTAGGTTGCCTTTTACACTATGGACAAGAACCAACAATAAAACCAAGAGGTCTGACAGGCTGACTCAAGCAACAAGTTCAGCAGCTTTCCAGTATGCTTTCAGTTCTCTATTTCTGGCACTATCTGCTATGGACAGAAACAAAAATATTCAGCTGACAGTCATGTGAAAAAATTTCTGTCCCATACATATAACATTTAGACACTTTGGGTGAAGCGGGACTCCTTTAAAGGAGAGTGGAGTGCAAGGGGGAGTCATCTGCAAAAGTGACAAAAGTAGAACAAAATGACATGAAATAAAAGTGCAAATCTAATCACAACAGGATTTGCAGACTTGTGAAAAGAGTTCTTGACGCAGACTTGGAGTCTTTAAAATGTTCACTGCTTTTGTCAAGCTAATGGCACAATTATTCTAAGTAAAAGTGTTTCTATAGATATCAAACTTGCAATTTTATTAATCAGCTTACGCTTTTTGGAGAATCAATCAGATAATTTGATCTTTGTTCGTATGTCTAAAACATAGTGTATTGCACTGCCCTTTATGAACCAAACCCACCTCACCTTATTCTTGCAGACGTTTCTACTAAATTAAATGAGGAAGAAGAGAAGTTCAGTAGAAATCACACTACACAAAACACTCTTTTGGCAAAAAGTTTTGTCCAAAATACTTGGAGTCAAAGTTTGTAGCTTTATTTCTACCACATTGAAAACTGAAACAACGGCCAGCCTGATTCAGGCCACTATTTATAAAATGGTACAGCATGACATTTAGACCTTAAATGTTGTTTATTGTCACGCAGGAAGTGATTATACAGCAAATACCTTGTCTTGACACTGCTTGTGGGAATTGGAAGATTTTGCTTGTCTCAGCTCCTTTCCAGTTGAATTCTGTTCTTTATAGAACAGAAAAGCCTAAAGGCAGTCTCTCTGCAGTCAGGATGCTAGTTGAGGAAAGACACCATTACCTACAGCGTACGCTGGAAAGGATAAAAATTTACAGAATGTTAACTATTGTTGGAACAGTCATGTTTTCTCATGATTGCGCAGTTCTAAATGCTAAGTCTGGAGTGACATTTGTGGAAAATAAAACAATTTTTCCCCAAACTATGCTACAAGGTTTTAAGAATCAGTTGTACAAGTGTTTTGAAAATGGGGAGAAATAATTGGTGCTTGGTGAAGAGGAGGGTGGCAAAGGGAGAAGAAAGACAAACTATCAAGTCAAAAGGGCAGACTAGGAAAAGGTCCTTTGCCCAAATGGAGGATGGAATAGCACAAAGGAAATTGTCCTAATAAGAAATGATAAAAAATACCCCTTGCTTTTCATGCTGCTCAGTAGAAGATACAAAGATTGTCGTAGAATGAACTGGCAAGTGAGAAGTACATGGCAATTAAGTACTGATAGAAGTTTGTAATTAATAGGTCCCACTCTATATGATTAGTTTTGAAATGAAAGTAAGTCATCTACTGCTTCATTCTAGAATTGAAGTGACCCATTTCAGTACTAGAATTGGACAAGTTAATTGTAGCAAATATTAGTTTAATTCTTTTTTTTAAATTAATTTAATAGATGAATTAATTGAACTTACATCTAAGCTATATAAATTTGTTCATTTTAAATTGTTTGGCAAATGGTTTATGTACCATAATCACACTGAATAAAAGGTAAATGTTTAAGTCCATCATCTAGACACCTTGGACATACTGACTCTGTAAACAGAATGACACAAACGTACCCTAATTCTGTTGGAAGTGGCCTTCTCCTAAAATGACTAGAGAGGAAGCTTACGTGCCTTTCAAATGGAGATGATTAAAATTAAGCAAATGAATTCTACTGTAAGTCACTCCCTCCATGAACAGAGATTGAAGAATGGAGAGCCTTTCTCTTTGGGACATCTAGCAAGTTGTAAGGCCTAAAACTTCGTATGAATAAACATTAAGGAAATGCGTATTAGTTGTACCACACCCTTGCTCAATGCTAGAAAAATTATACTTCATGACTATCCTTTACTGCATTTCTGACTCAGATCGTGAAAAATGTACTATCAGTACTTCTCAAGGATCCAGAGCTGTGGTTGCTGAAAAGCCATGTGCTGATAGAATGGTGTAATCTGCCTGGTCTGGATTTAGTCCTTCCTTCACCTTGTCCTTCGATTTATTTATTTAAATATTAGACCGTTAGAGAGCCAACCAGACCCTCATACATTGCTGTAGCTCAGTCAGTTCTCTGGATTTCAAAGAAAAGTGAAAATAGAATTGGGCCTCCTGTGTCTTAGCTGTCTTCAAACTCTGATATTAGCAACATATGCCATTTTTATTTATCACAGCCACCCTTCTGGAATATGCAAGAACCAAACATATGTACACATTTTGGCCAGGGAGTTAAAAACACCCATGGAAAAAGTTAGTGAACAGATTTGGCTTATGTTAAATCTGCTTTTTACCTTGCACAGTGCTCAGTATGCAAATTAGATAGTGATTATCAAAATAATGTTATACATCACAGGATTCCAAAAGGGGTGGAGAATCTCAATATAAAGCCATACACACTTCTTTTGACAGCCTTCAGCACAGAGACATCAAGTATGAGCAGCTTTGTGATGATGTCCATCTGTTAAAATAGCCCCTCAGAGATTATCACAGCTGGATGTGAAACAGCAGTCCCCAGGGAGCTCTTATTTACACCTATGATTGAAGTGCCCAGCAGTAACACTGTGATAGAAAACTGCTTTTGCCATAACTGCCATCTGTTTCTTTGCCAAGTATAGTTCCACTGATTCAAAAGGCCCCTAAAACTTACCATACTTCTTTCTTACAAAATATGAAAGTCTTTAGTCACAGCTTGTAGAAATCACTTAATGATAATTCATTAGATTACAATAACTATTTATTTTAACAAACTGTTTCAAGGTGACTTTGTTCTATATGAAAAAGAAAGAAAAAAAAAAAGAAATAAAATAAAAACCTAACAGTCTGTCCCTATCAACCTGCTAGAGGCTGCTGTACCCAGCCAGCCCATTCTTTTATTGGCGACAGCTCGAATTAAAACACGTTCATCTGTTTGTTGAGAACATTTTGTCATCTTAGATTAAGATTCTGTTTTGTCATCCTTACCCAGACAAATAAGTAGAGGCATGCATTCAGCTGAAGAGGTGAAATAGGACTGGGATCTATAGGACTGGAATCTATAAGACTTTATTATAAGCCAAATATTGAATCTAGCCCAGCCATCTTTTCATTGTGTAAATGCTCACTGCATACACATCTGACCTTGCAAAAGAGTAGATTTCTACTTCAGTTACTGCATGCTAATGTAGTCAGAAAGAGGATGCATTTATGATCAGTTTAGTATGTCACTCAGTCTTTCCACCAAGACACCCACTCAAAGAAAAATTGCACCAGCTTTTGCACACACCTGAAGAGGATTAGAACACTTTTTTCCAGGTATCCAAGTATGGATTTCACTTTGTAAAATCATTTGCAGAAGAAATTCGTACTTTTCTCTGAAACATTCCATACGAAGTTCTTTCAGATAAATATGTACCAAAGCCTTTCAGTAACATGATGAGACCACTCAAATTAGGAAACACAGAGTAACAAATGCAGGGAAATTTCCCTGTATCCCCTTTCCAACTTTTTATTTTCTTCAGCTTTTTTTTTTTTTCCTCTCCTTTTCTCTCTTTCTGTTAGCTCCATTAGGAGGAGCTCTTGCAGTATTTGGCCTAGATGGGATTCCGGTTTATCTAGTAACATTCAAACTAATCATTACCCAGTAGAAAGGGACATACTCAGGTTTAAAAGTCAGAGTAAATAAATTTCAAGAAATGCAACTTCAACCATACAGCTTTCCTTAATATTACCCTAGACAATAGTTTGACCAGTAAAAAGCAAAAACCCACTATAACAAATAGTACTGCTAATATTTTTGTGTTTCAGGGCATATACACACCTTCAGACATTCCCACAACATACCAGCCTTAAAGAAGCATCATATATATATGCTGGGAACATAGAAAAATGCTAAATTATGAAACATAGGCAGAGTCAGTCATGAGCCATACCCCTTGTGTGACCACAGTGAAAACATATCTTCACAAAAAAGTAATGACACATCCCAGCATTGCAACAAATACTATGATATTGCATGGTCCGGTTTCTGGTGTGTTTGCTAACTCTATCATATTCCTTGATGACACTGAATTGGCAAAGTTCAATGGACAACAATATAAAGGTGGTTCTGAGAGATGAAATGGAATTCATCCAACTCTTACCAACCAAAGCACAAGAACATACGTGCAAAGACTAATTCCTGCACACGCTAACCATAGCACATGGGATCGCTACACACTGGATGTAGTGATGAGACAACATTCAGTAGCAGAACAGAGAATTTCAGTACTACTGACTTTATCAGACTTAAATTATTAAGTAATGGGTACTGCTACCCAGCATATCTTCTTCTAATTATTTGATTGACACAAAATCTGACACTTCATGAAGAAGGAAACCCCCCTAAAATGTTAAACTTTTGAACACCTACTGCAAGTTGCTTCAGATGCATAACTGTGCGTAAATCAAAGGACAAAAGCTGGAAGCCTAAGTTCCTTTAACAGTCAACTGAGAGATATGTAAATGTCAAAGCACATACTTTAGTGCTACAAAATGACTTAAATTACCTAAGGAAGGAAGTGTGAACCTCCTCGAGTCCAAACTACAAAATTTCTAGATGCAGCAGAAGTTACTTAAAGATAAATTTGATTTAATGTTTTAAAAATAATTTTCATAAATATTTCAGCTTTGGCAGTGGTTATGTTCAATGACATACTTATCTCCATGGTGGTTCTTTTTATGTAAACTCCACTTCACAGTCACACACCATTAGCTTTTTCAGTAAAATAACATTTACTGTACTTTTTGGAGAAAAATAGGATACAGAGTATCATCAACCTGTCCAGTCTGATGAAAATGTCCAGTAAGGTGACATTTCATCTAGTGCTTGAGTTTTAAAAGTTTCTCATTTGAAGAAGCTTACATTTTAAGTTTGTTAGAATAAGGATCAATAGTAAGGAAGAATAGTGTGAAAAAAAAAATTCAGTGCTAGAAGCTGTTATATAAATTTAACTTCCCAAGTTTTTTGTTTTTGTTTTTTTTTTAAATCTGATACTTTATCCAAGTCTGTAGAAAATTTTCAAGGTAACAGATAGTTTAATTTCAGTCTCAGGATCAGGGTTCTCTTTCCACATCATAAATACTGAAACATAGACCTGAGCTAGATTAGCAGAATGCTGAATAAGTGGGGAAAATTGCAGGTGCAATTTGATTTAGCAGTTCAGTAGTCTTAACGTGTGTGTTTTCCATAAGTAACATCCGACCCATTCACACAACCTAACTTTTTTTTTCTATGGTAATTCTAGAGGAAAAAAATTCTACTATTATTCTTACTTTTCCCTAATTGCAAAGGTCTAATTTGACAAAGACAGAATTGACAACTTATGAATGGACAAATACCTAATAGCTACATGGTCTAGACATTTTCTTCTTAGAAATTATTGACTTACACATTGTGCAATACCAACTTGGGACACAGAAAACCTTGTTGTGCAATGCAGCAAGGTCTACTGTCTCTTATTCTTGCAGACAACCCTTCCACACCACCTCAAATGATGCCTCACATTGTTCCTGGGAAATATCTACAGGCTAAGATGGAGAAGGAAAAATCAGATCAAGTATCTCTCAGCACTTTTCACCCTCTTCACCTCCTGCCATCTGCTGTATTTTACTAAACCTCCACAGATTTCACAAATTTCAATGATTTAACCCAAAAAGGAATGTGATGGAGGGCAAAATTTGTGTCAACAACTTGTCCCAATCTCTGATTATGTTGTTCTTTTTTTCTGATACATGTATGGGTACATGGTAAATAAGTTGTGGGATTTTTTTTTTAATATATGTACTTTTTTAAAAAACATTTTTAACACATTTCTTCATCTTCTACAGACTAAAGATGAAGTGACATTTATAGCAAGGAAATTCTAAAAACAAAATCTGTAATACTGAAGGGCTAATTTCAGAGGCAAGAATATAGATATTTCAGATAGAATATGAACAAACAATCCTGCAGAATACATATGAAAAGTTTTAAAAACAAGAAAACTAAATCTATTTTAAAGGGCTTCAGTTATTAGGCTAGCAAGGACAAATAATGAGTTAAATTCTAGCCCTCCTACTGAATTCATTTACTCTTGTTGGCTCATAACAATTTTTTAATGAAATTTTAACATAAGTTTTTGTTGTCTAGTATATATAAACAACGATGTTAATTACTTTCAGATGTCCCATTCATTATAAAAACTCCAAATACATTGGCTAGACATAAAGTATTCATGTAGTTCAATAATCTGAACATCATTTCTTGCATGGCATGTTATGAAGAATGGGAATTGCCTAGGTGTTATTTTTCTCCTTGACTCAGTATTATTCCTTTGAAAATCCAGGGTAATTTTATGCTTGATAATATTTTTCAGAGCCACCATTTTCATTAATTCAATAAATGTTTCACAAAGACAAGTCTAATGAGACATTGTATCTTGAGAGACAAGTTAAAAGAATAGCCCAGTCATTTCTGTAATCAGGGTTCTTCTCTAATTAGATTTATATATAGTATATGTAGTGCCACTGTCAAGCATCAAGTACTATGGAAGTAAAAGGTCCAGTCATAGAAGCATTAGAATAACTATAATGTTTTGATTTATCAAAAACCCTCCAAAAACCCTCCAAAATGAAGAGGACAGTGATACACTGCTGCTTCTTGACAATTAAAAGCTTTTGACAGAGAATGATGAAGTATAAGATCCTGAGAATGATGAAGTATAAGATCCTGAGAACCTCCACAGAGGCTTAGAATAAAACAGTTTAGCAACTTACTCAAAATATTAGGACAATTCAATGACTGTCTCTAAGAGCAAAGGTAAAGACAGTTACAGATGATCTTTTAAAACTGAATTCAAAATAAGTTTACATAATGATGCTTCCTATTTCATAGGTTCTGAGTCTGAAGTGCTTGAAGGCAAACTAACAGTGGGATAGTGTTACCCTGCAAGTTCATCAGTAATCACAGCATTTTAGGAAACCACCCTTGTGTTCTTATTAACCATTTTGTGAAGTAAATTAAGGATATTTATCCATGACATTTTTCTCTACAATAGTTTTCATACCTTACAGTTGATTTGGTAAAATTTAAAAGTGAACATTTGACAGAAAAATCTGTCTCTAAGTATGAAAGAATTTGAAAAATCATGCAAATATGAAAATATGAGCTTAGACAGAAGTGTGAGATCCCCAAAATGGTCTGCCTGAAGAAGTGATTGTGTAAATAAGACCACACCCAACAAAATACCAGGAAGGTGACAGTAGAAAGAAAGGTGTCAGTGTTTTGTATTCAAATCATGATATTTACTGCTGAAAGATTCCTCCCCAAAGACAATGATAGCCATACAGTAGAGCATTTGTTTTTTCGAACATGTAGATGTTCTCTGATAGGCTGACATCACAGTGCAGGTTGTGATGACTAATCTCTTGGTTCTGACTGACAGATTATGGAAAAGGTGACTGTAAAGTGAAAACAGAGATAAGTAGCTTGTATTTGGTGAAACAGGAGGAAAAAAGCAGGTCAAGAAAGGTACAAGGTAATGAAAGCAATTTGTGAGGCAAATGACTCCTTGCAGTGGTGTTTTGGATAACTCAACTAAGTGTTTTAGGCCAAAGAAAAAGTAGAGTACAGCAACCAGCTGCCAGAGGAAGAGAGTGAAGAGCCTTACTGATTGCATAGATAAGAAAAGCCTATCTTACATAGCTTTGTTCATGACAATCATCACGATAACCTAGATATGAAGGGCTAGATACAAGTGTGAGCAAAAAAGTGATGCACAGGAGACAAATGAAAGAGCTGTAGTCTTTGAGAAAGGAGATAGCAAAAGGGAAAACATGTATGTTTTTGCCTAAAGAGGAGATAGATTCATCTGTGAGGACAAGTCAGAAAAACGTGTCATGATTTTACATTGAGCAGGTGGCATCATGTCGTACTGTCATTCTAGAGGTGGGTTGAAATGTTTGTGCTTGCAAATAAGAACCTCCAGAAACATGGCACGAAGCTATAAAAATAAAATAGCAAAAGTTTGGGGAAATATGAAAAAGATGCTAAGGAAATGAGTGACAGCAGATTAAAAGTCAAGAGAAGATGACAGTGACAAATAGCATGATAAATTTTTATTACAAAGAAACATAGAAGTAAATAAAAGAAATGTTTTGCTCTGTCATATTCCTATACTAATCTACTAGGACGCTTACTTATGCTGACTATAAGAGAAGTTGCTTCATACCAACTGGCATAATTTTTTCACACTCTTTTTAATTATTACTAAATGACACTAATTCCAAACCAGATCATCTAATTTCTGCAAAAACCTAATCAAAGGCTTTGACTTGAAGTTCTTTTGTGATATCAAAGATTTTATGCTGTTGTTTTATAATAAATAGCGATGTAAAATGTATCACCAGTCCCTGTGTGTACATTGGCAGTATCAGAATTTATTCTGGTAGACTTATGTATGAGCTACTTACATCTATACAAGGTGAGCAGACTTGCTCATGATAAATACAGAGAAACCGTCAAGCTAATTATTTTGAAACATTTCATTAATTCTTAACATTTACAAGAAATAACTGTCTGATTATTCTATTGAGTGTTTGACTTCAAGTACAATAGAAGGGACATTGCCCAAGGGACACTCATTGCAAATGAAATGGTAAGGGCTTGCAGTGGTAGGCCAGGCTTTCAAGAAAAAAAACAAAACACACAAATCTGTTCACCCAAATGGATATTTAGAGTGTATCAATGTATACTCATATTTTGTGATTTCACATCCCTGAAAAAACAGCAAAACCATCCCCTATGGCTACCTTAGCATTTGGTAGAAGTTTCCAGAAAATATTGTTAATGCTGTAGGTCCAAAATATCCCTGATAAAATTTCCTTTATTAATTCAGTGGGAGATTCCAGAAGGCCAAACTGACATTAGTGGAAAGAGGTGATTAGTCAAGTTAAATGAGAACTGAAGAACTGAGTTTCATGAATGTCTGTTTGAACATTTGATCCCTTGAAAAATATTTTGACATCCTGAGAGTTCTTTTTTTGCTATAAAAAGCGTGTCAGTAAATTCAATTGCCGGGTTAAGTTAAAATAAAAGAGAAACCGATAATACTCCAAGAAAAGTTTATGAACAATTGAATCCCATTATAGCAAAAATCTGGAAAGGCTTAGATACAGATATCTAAAACCATACAAATACTTGAAATCTCTTAGACGTCCCGTTTGTTATAATCTTAGAGCTAGCCTATTTGAATTAGATTTCAAAATGCTGAACTTGTTCTTGAAAATGAATGTAGACTTCTTCAGCCATTAAGATGTTTTGTAAAAACAGTGTTAACTTTTCTAGTGGCTAGACATAATCCTTTATAAATCTAAAGGAGTTGAATGGGATCAGATCAGATTGAGATGATAAATTGCTTCTTCAATGGCCACTGTGATCCCTAGACACGAGTGATAGATCAGTATGAATTCTCTGACCTTGGCTACATTACTCTGTATTTTGCTCATTCTAAAATTGACCCTAGTGGCAACATGTAAAGTTTTAGAAAGTGTAATTCCATGATACTGGCTAGCTTGTACACACACTAGATTTAAAACAGACAGAAAATGGGTTAGTCCCTTACAAAAATCTTACTGCAGAGTCCAGTAATGACTATATGCATCCAGACAAAGAGTTATGGCACAACCACGGGCAGAAAGTAGTCAAAAAGGAAAACAGGCACAGCTTTACACATTTTGAAGACAATCATGTTTAAAATGTATGTAGGAGCCAAGTTTTCAATATTTATTTTTTCCAAACCTACATATAAGTGCATCATTTGAAAATTTCAAAAAAGATTATCTGTTTATCAAAAGGTAAACTTTCTACGGTTTCTATTGTTTTTTTTTTCTCAGATTCTCTTTAAAAAGATAGTCAGTTTGTGCTGTACAGCAAATTATTTTTAGTTTTCTAACTACTAAAGTTATGATAGAGAAGATATCATGTACTTTTCAGAAATTATTTAAAAATGGAAGTTTGACTTTAAAATAGTTATTAGAAATAAGCTAATTTAATTATGTGAATGCATGAAAAGGCCTAATATTTAATCAAATATTCCTAAACTGTTTATAATTAGAATATTCCTGTTCAAATTGTTTTCAAATGTAATTCCAAAAGATACATTTTTAAATTGTGAAGTTTTTCTTCTACCTTGCACAGAGCACTTGGCAAGCCACTCGGATACAGAATTTCCCTCACATTGAATCTATTTGATTATTGTAGCATTGCTGGGTAATGCTGCTGCTGTACAGCCTTATAAGAATTTTAAAGATTTAAATATTCTTTTTCATGAGGCCTCAGAAAAGCCTGGTAAAATGGATACTATCATGTCCGCTTTACAGATGACTAAACTAAAGCAGAAGTAGCTCACTGCTTTTTTAAAGCTAACCAGTGGGTTTAAGCTGGAGCTAAATCTGGACTCAGTGATCTTAATCCCACACCTCCACTGCCAACCACTCTTCCAGGAAATACCTCACAGCAATGCAGCTCAACATTCTTGTAGTGCTGTTTCATACATTTGAATACAATCACATACATTTCCTTCAAACATCTTACTTAAGAGCTTGTTGCAATGAAACTGTTAGACCATTAAACATATCTTGGTGAGATACCTACTCTCAATTAAGTTATACTTGAAAGCGAGTGCAAAAATAGGAATGGGAACAGAAGGGGTGTTGATTTAAATGGAAGTTTCATCCATGGTGTTTACACAAAGAGTGACAGCAAAATTACTGAGTGACTTCAATGTTCATACATTTGGATAGCTTCAGGGTAGTCAGTATAACAGAAACAGCGCTTGTGCTAGACAGTTTGTATACAGAGATTAGAGTTCAAGTGATTCCTAAATCAACAGCAGACCTGTTTTTTTCTGTAATTAAAAAAAAAAAAATAAGTAGAGGAAAATGGATTTATGATGTAATACATTTTACGAGAGTCTGGAAAGGTTGATAAAACTACAAATCACTATTCTTATGGTCAGATCCTAATATATTTCAAACCAACCATGGTAAATCAATCACCTATGAAACTCAGAAGTAAAATTTCCCTTATTTCTTGTTAAATTGTGCTGCTAAATCCTTGAAGTAATATCACAAGTCTAATTTGCATTGGTTTGCATGATATTTTTCCATTTCCCATCTCCTTAGCAAATATGTTTGGCCATTCTGTTTTCAAGCCACCAGCTACAGAATTCTCCAAGATTATTTTTCTTTTTCAGCGTTCTTTGATTTACTATATTAATGCTTGGTTATTTTACTTTAAGATCTCTAATCGTAAGCTTACAGAGAAAATTATTTGAAAATAATTACAGAGGGAGTTGTTATCCATTGTTACCCAATTGGATATTCCTTGCTGAGCAAAGGACTTGGTATAAAAAATAATCCTGACCGTACGTATTGAGAACCACTTACTCTATTCCCTGATCAAAAAAGGCTGTCTAATCTTCTTGCCTCAAGCTTATCTGCATGATTTTAAAACCATGCGGGTGTACTGGGTGTAGATGTTGAGGGTTTGGCAGCAGGGGTGCCCTCTGTGAGAAGAGGCAGGGCAGCCCCGTGCTGGATAAAGCCAGTTCCGTCCGGCTCCAGCAGACCCCTGTGGGACCCCGCTGAGCCGACCAGCAGAGCTCCAGGGGGGGCTCCAGGTGCCAGAGCAGTGGCAGGAAGTGGCAGGCGGTGTTTTAACTTATTTGTCTCACTACCTAAATCTATTTTAGTTGGCAATAAATGAATTTTCTCCAAGCCGAGTCTGCTTTGCCCGTGATGGTAACAGGTAAGCAGTCTCTCTGTCTTTATCTTGACCTACGAACATTTCCATCCTATTTCACCCCCTGTCCAGTTGATAAGCGGGAGCGAGTGAGCAGTTAGGTGGACAAATGGCTGCTGGCCAAGGTCAACCCACCACAGCAAGTCAGACTTTCTACTGCTTGACTGCACATAAGGGCTGTGGCTAAACACCCTAGGATGGCCACATGATGCGTTATTCAGTCATTGCATCAGTTTTATTTGGTCTTTTTAAATTCTGTCAGTGAGTGTAAACTACTGGTCACAACAAGGAGTGCTTTAACTATCACTATAAGTTTAACAAACCACAAAGAGTGAGACTTTTTAGGAGGTCTAAATAATTCCACTTGCTTGCTATGGATCAAAGGAATAGCCTTCATTTGGCCCTCATCTCACAAGAACAAGGAACACTGCATTCAGATATACTCCATATGAAGTCTGAGAAGCAAGAGACGTTGAAGTAGATTAGAGACAGTAGAGGAAACTAAAAGAGATTAGAGATATTTGAAAGAGAGTATTTGGGGAAATTTTTCATGGATCTTCAGTAGATGAAACAAAGTTGGTTTAGCTTTCATATCAGATTAGGTTTCACCATAAAAAAAACACGTAAGACATAAACCAAGATAACAAGCACAGTTACCTCTGAGAATATGTCATGAAGTTATTTCATTTTTAAAATGTGAGAATGCACTTATGACTTCTATTACTTTAATCAGCTTTTTTCCCCTGTAATAGTAGCTTCAAGGAAATAATTTTGCCATAAATTAACATTGATCCTACAGTTTTACTTTTCAAAATGGCAGGTATCAACTACTTTCTACACACTATCTATATTTTTCAAAAAAACAAACAAACAAACAACCTTTTGCCACAAAGGATAGAGAGAGAAAGCAGTCATAAGACCTATTTTTAAGAGCTACAGTCAAATTTCTCATATGACATAGAACTGATTGGTTTCAACCATCTGTATGAGGTTTTTCAACTAATACTGAACTGTAACATCTGTGTGTCTTCTGAATGCATGTGCTATCAGGCTTTTTAACATGCAAATCTACTGCTATGATAATGACCACTTCTTCTGTTCAACAGGCTGACTACTACTCAAGTAAGTAACCCTGGGCAGCCTCAGGTCCATAGAAAAATGTTAATTGCTCACACTGTGCTAGTTTCTCAAAATAACAGTTTAAAAAGTTACCAATACCATACTTTGCAAACTAATGCCAAAGAAACAGTAATTCTGCCTCCAGTTTTTTCAGAGATATGCTGCTACTGAACCTTTTTCCATCAAGAAGTTATAGTAAACTAGGCAGTTATCTTTAGAAAGAAAGATTTTTGAGAAACTAGTGAAGATTAATACATCACTTTCTAAATAAGCCAGTCCACATCAGAAGTATTAGCTGGACTCCGCATGAAGGGAGAGAATAGACCTGTATGCTACCTAATGAATAATAAAACGTAAGTAAAACATGTCAACAAAAAACTTTTTACTGTAGGCTCCTATAGTTTTTCCATTACACTACTACTAACAAATATCATCAAATGACAGCTGAAATTTGAACACTTGCTTCCTTTTAACAGTCTCTAGCCAAGTTTCCCAAAGCCCCACATTGCATTCACAGCACTTACCTCTCCCTCCTCTTAGCAGCTAAACCCAGATGTCCATTTATTAACCAGTTTGTTCTGGTACCAGGCTTTTATAGACTCTGATGGTTTACCAAAGTGTCCACACCTAAGCACACTCTCTCTTTCGCTGAGGATACAGTCAACCAATTGCAGACATGATCTCCTGATTAGAGACTACTACTTAGAAGACGGCCTCTGTGTTTCCCACAAGTATTTCTATAAACCAGAACTCTACAGAAATTAGTTCCATTGCAAATGACCAGAAGCTAGATTTCAAAGGTATTTAGGAATCTGAACATAGATATATATTTAGTGTACTTCCCCCACCTGCTGCATCATTAATTAAGTCATCAGCAAAATCAAGGACTGATGTGTAGCTAACTGCAAACAAGTGATATTAATGACAGGTCCTTTTCAAGACCTTAGAAGCAAAAAGAGCTCTCATTTATTTTATATTGACCTTATAATTTATTTATTTATTTATATTTATTTATTTTATATTGACCTTATAATTCATCAAGAAGGAGCATATACTCCATCACCTGCACCAATTCAATTCATGAGACATTGAAGGAAAGCAGTAGTTACAGGATAAGTGAAAAGGTGTCCATTTCTCTACTTTTCCTTTTGATGAATTCTATTCCTTTTCTCCATGTTTTGAATCTGAACATCCCTATCCCTTCTAATAATAGTTTGTCTAAGGAACTTTCCTTATTTTTGTTCTTCTTTAAATCAAATCTACATGCTAGAGATTAAAAAGAATTTCAATTGGTCAAATTCAAGATAGCCTTAAATGTAGAAAAAAGAACTCGACTGATTTCACCATAGTTTTCTTTGCTTATAGCGATTCAGCATTTGGCTCACAGTAATTTTTCAGGATAAAATGCATAGGGAGAAAGGCCATATTATCCACCACCAAACTCAAAATCTCTTTTGTCTCTGTTTTAAGAGAGAATAAGATGAGATGGCTGCTATTAACTTTGTCAGTATCGGCAGCCGCATGGCATATGGCTAGAAACTTCTGGAGCTAATCTAAGAAGAATTTAAACTTTCCACTGGTGAGAGAACATAAGGAGCAATCTGAGGACAGAGTTAATTCTGATATGAAGTGAATACCATCACTGATGTTTCGCTACTGTTTCCACATTAACACCAAATAAATAAATAACAACTGTAGATAGAGTAAAACTTATGTACTTCTGAAGTGGATTAAGAAATGGCTTGCTGGGAAATGTGGTAAGGGCAAATCCTGATATAACGAAAAGCAAATATTCAAACTTGCCCTGGCATAGAATCTTTAATAAGTTTTATTTTGGCAGGTGAGGGGCAAATCAAAAGTGGAAGGCTTGAAAGTTTATTTTCAGCACAGTGGATCCAGTGCTGTGTCTCCCCATGCATGGTATTTTTATTACAAGATTTTCAATGGACTCAGATGCAGAAGAGAGTCCACTCTAAGAAGAAAGTTATGCCCAATGTATTTGTGTCCAGAATAAGGTTTCTCTCTTCAATGTAACTAGCATAGCAATAATAACTAAACAATGAATTTGTCCCATATTGTTCATAACTGGAACTGATGATGAACTGAAATTGTAGGCTTTAAAGAATAAATTTTCAAGAAAAAATGTTTTCTTCCTGTAACACTTAATCATTTATCCCTCCTAGAAGTTCTTTATTATTAAACATTATTTCTTAAATCAAATCCTTAACCATAAAAATACATTTCTTGAATGTCTCCCAGCCTTACTGAACGTTTTCCTACCTTTGGATCATTTCTGTGTTAAGTGGCAGATAAAAGTATTTTTTCCCCCAAGTCTTTTGATTAAATTCAGTGAATAATTTCATCCAAAGTATCCTAGAGGAGCACTTATGGAAGTTGTCTTATAAATATGTACTATTTAGTTATTAATACTTGTAACTTTTGGTCTATATATTATAAGAATTATCTGGAAAAGATAAGAAAATTCCAAGGCACAAGCAGTCACTGGACAAAAACAATTCATCAGGAAGTGACCGTTAGTATCTAGCAATAATCCCCCCCAAAGGAAGCTAAACTTCAATTTAAAAGTTAAAGAAAAATTGATTAAAATTCAAAGAATTGTCTCATCGCATGCATGGCTTTATTCTACCAAGAACAATTTTTGCCAAAGGAATGAATGAATCAGGCAGACTCAGAAATCAAAATAATCTTTTGGATGTCTATTATTTAATAGTGAGGAATGTTCTCTTGTCAAGGTCACCTAACTGTTGTATATCATTGCTGAAGGGGAACATTAATTAAAATCACTGATGATGAATACTGCATCTTTAGATGTTAATAAATGAAACTAAATGCTTGTTAGATTTTCCAGAAGTCAATCACAGCTTTAAATTAAATATCACACTAAATACCCCAAACTGGCACACAGTGCTTTACTAAGACCAGTACTAGAATACAAATTCAAATGAATGGTAGATTAATACATCATTCTGAGCTGAAATGTTTTACTTATTTTGCTCTCTTCATTTGGATAACTTTTTCTTTTTTTTTTTTTCCTTTCATATAATAGATTCATCAGCATTATCAATGTTTCCCATTAATCACATATCTAATGAATGGTATGTCCCTATTACCCTTGGGCACAATACCGTCATGTGGGTTGTGATATTGCTGTGGAACACTATACAGTTTCCATTTATGACCTCTGTCCTTAGACTAATTCATTTTAGAGCCAGCACATTTTTTCCTCTTATCTCTTTTTATTAGAGTCAAGGTTGCAGGATTCTTATTCTGGTTACTTGTATTTTTTTGCTAAGATATGAGACATTCAATGGAATTCATTTAATTCAACTATTCCACTTTTCATTCAGTACTCTATTGTGATAAGTGCAGGATTTAATTTTCTAGAGCATAAGCAGGTTTCTTGCACTTACTGCCATATGTGCAAGCCCAACAACAGTACCAGGGAATGGCAACCACACTGAACTAAGCAGTGTGCTCTAACATAAATAAAACCAGCAGACCTGAATGCTACAAAGATTTAGAGGTTGTGTCTGTTCCCACAGGTAATATGTAGCATCTTTCTCTCATGCTAAGACTGCTTCACTCAATTTTGCTGTTTGGACTTCAGAGGAAAAGGCCAGCAGTTAGGTTATTAGTTGAGGGGCCTGATTTCACTTACATTTTCTGCTGTTGACTTCCTGGTGACTGAAGGTAAGACACTGGCCACAAATATCCAGTATTAGTCTGTTGTCTAGCTCTTATTGATTTCAACAGACGAATAGACTATTAGAGGATAGTATCTTTGTGATTATGGAGCTAAGCTCAAAAATGTCCTGTTTTTGCTGTGAGAGACAATACATCCCATCTGAACATACAATTTCTTAACGTATTGGAGCCCCAATGAATGTTGCAGGTAGTTACTTTCCCAGGTTTTTTTTTTTCCATGTTATGTTAGTACCAGGGACCTAAAGTAAAATCTTAATCCCAAGTCCAAAGCAGTGAAAGGGCATAACAAAAGACAGATTCTGCCTTAACAGGGAGATATCATGCCCTGAAATGCTTTTACTAAGCTTTAAGAGCTTTAAGAGCCTCAAGTTCTTAGATTTCCTAAGTAACTTCCAGTGCACCACTTTGTTCATTGATGTTATTATGTAATGAAATAAAAATAGGGTTTATTTCTAATTTCCCTTCCTCTTCAGCCCTAAATACTGGCTCTAAATCAGTCAGGCTCACCTTCTGCATTAATGTGCCTTAACTCTTGGCTATTCAGTCTCCCTTCTTACTTTGTTAGTTGTTATTTTTGTTTGTTTTATCCTGATGATATTATTTTAGTCTTTTACTTTTTTCCCTCTTCTTCTTCTTCCTCTAAAGGAAAAAAAGAAGTATCATTTACCTAGTGGTATCAAAGAGCAAAGTTAAGACAAATTACCTGCAAGTTAAAGAACAGAGTAATTAATTACCTAACTCTACATTTGCCTTCTTTGTACATCATCTCCCAAGTTCAAGCAAGATTGAAGATCATCTGAGTGCAGTACACCTGGGCAAGTACTCAGGCAACAAGGGCATCGCTGAAAGAGAGAACAGCTATGTAGGATATGATGAAATTATACTTTCTGTGGGTTAGACTTGTTTCAGTGCATTGTGAAAAACATTTCTATTTCTGTTTCAAAACCCCTAGTTAAAGAAAATTTCAGTGAGAAAACCTCACTAATGTTCATTATTGTAGAATGGGATTTTTAAGAAAGTACTCAGGAGTAAACTCTGAAGCAATCAAAGTTAATGAATTTGCCAATTCCTTCCATAGTTGTGCTCAATTCTTAAATGTTTATCCTCAGTCCATGACTTGAATTTTCAGCTATGTAAAATTTCCAAACTGCCACCTTTTACTACACCATTGTATCAGACCGCTGGCATCTGTGACAATTAATAGTGCTTGTCCCATGCTTCTTAGAAATTAAAAAAAAAAGCTTTTTCAACAACAAGAGTTGAGAAATTAAAAAAAAGGGGAAGCTGGGGGGTGGCAAAAATAAGGTCAGTTGTCAGATAGAGCCTCTTTGTTCCCTCCATCCTTCGCACGGTCACCTGGACCACTGTTTGGGATATTGTAATTGTCCTTGCACAGAAGCATGTTTTCCTTACTGAATTGCAAACTTCTGATCTTGTCAATGTCTGCTGAATAATATGCTATTGAATTTTGTACCAGTCGGGCCCAGCTCAACTCTTTTCCTTACTCTAAGCTGGAGGTCTCCTAATGACTCAGAACTGGAAAGTCATTGTGCATTCAGTGTATCCTGTCTTGCCGTCTACCAGAAGCTCAAACTACCTCCATGAATTCATGCCCAAGGACAGGGCAAAGCAACAAGGACATGTCAAATCTCTTCATTTGCTCACTCATTGCATAGGAAGAAAGATAGTAAGACAGAAAGACCTCAAATTGTTCATAAATAGAAAATTAATAGAAAAGAATGAATGTGATTTTTAATAAATTAGCCAAGCCCTCAGATAAGTCACTGACCATCTGGCACTTGGCAACATAATAACTCATGAAACTACTGTGGTGAAGCTGTGGATTGACATATTACGTTCTTTCTCTCTTTTGCTTTTAACTGACTCATAAAGCTGAACAGCTTACAAATTCCGTCACAACAAAAATTAATAGAAAAGAATGAATGTGATTTTTAATAAATTAGCCAAGCCCTCAGATAAGTCACTGACCATCTGGCACTTGGCAACATAATAACTCATGAAACTACTGTGGTGAAGCTGTGGATTGACATATTACGTTCTTTCTCTCTTTTGCTTTTAACTGACTCATAAAGCTGAACAGCTTACAAATTCCGTCACAACAAATATAATGATGACTCCTATCCTATTTATCTTCTTAAATTCATTTTTTTAATAGTACTTTTCACCAATCCACAATGACATGTTGTAGGTGGGCTAGTAGCTCAGAATAACTTTTACATACCTTCTGATTTCATGAAGCATTTGAAATAGAAGCCTGGAGGAGGGAAAACCCTTTGCTGATACATTTGCAGGTCATGCTGTATATGCCCCTATATAATTGCAAGATGGCAATGTTAACAGTGCTAAAATTAGGGATAACATTTAGAAAAAAAAATCTGCATAAGAGGTTTAGCAGTTTCAGCTTTCCAGAATATCATGTGCTTGGCAGTTGATACCAAGCATACAGCAGATAATTTTAAACATATTCTAAAATTGAATTTGAGCTACAAAAAGAACAATCAAGTAACATACTGCTGTAGATGTTTGAACAATAATACTATGTTCCCAGCCAACAGAACAGAATTTTTAATATGTATATATTTCTCGCATTTTTAAAAGAACTGATGAAGTTAGATATTGACTAGTCAGTTCTGAAGACATAGACTTAATAAAGCACTTAGAATTGATAGAAATTTTCTTTGATGAGTATGACAGCACTTGTCATTTTGGAAATTCCTTCCATCATTTTTGGAGTTCTCCAAAAACTTGTGTTGAAATACAGTATTAAAAATATAATAAAATTGTCTTTAAAGAAAAAAGCAACAAAGGTTGAGTAAGCAACAGAAAAACAGACATATTGTAATTGAAATGTATAAAAAGGAGTAAAGGTGCAGACTAATAGATGATTTAGGATTATGTGATGTAAAAGAAAAATCTCACTGATAAGCAGAATACATCACGTTTTCTTAAATTCATCAAATTTTTTGTATTCATAGCATTATATACTTCTTTTCTTTCAATTCTTAATCAGGCTGGATGAATTGCTCTCCTGTGTGCAAGCCTTTGACCTAGTAATGCTAGAATTCCTCCCTACTGTACTTCTGGGCTAGGAGAGCTCCACTAGTAGACTGCTAGTCCTCTGCTTGCCTGCTTGACAGTTTGACTACTGCCCCCTAACAGTGAAGCATTTCATTCATCTTCCCTGAAGGATGCAGAATCTGATATGTTGTCAACTCTTTGGCCACCACCTGCAGATACTGGGAGTTAGTACTGCTGTCATGATCACAATTGTCTTTGTAAATGTTCTTGTAACATGGGACTGGTATGTTAGATAGCTAGAAAAGGGGCAACGAATGACATCGAAGTCAAACTCCTGCTAGTGCAAACAAGGCCAGAATGTTACTCCACGTGTTCCATTGTGGGTTTTTTTTAGTAGAAAGTACCTCATGTAAGCCTGACTATTATTTTAACATAAATACTGAATGCCAGAAACAAACCTAAGTTTATGAATGTTGCAAATGTTATTGCTACAGGCATGAACATTTAGGATTTAGAGTTCTGAAAATCTAGTACAAACAGCTTCCTAGCATTTTTGTAGGTAGGTTACCCTCATATGATAACAATCAGTTCTCAAATTGACTTGAGAATTTGAAATAACTTTCTTGTACAAAACCAGAAATTCTAGCCTTTCCAGCAAAGAACAAAATAAACATCTACAAAACAGGAATATAGTGCTCAAAGATCATAAAATATATACAGATGAAGCTGTGAATACGGTTCCCTGCTAACAAAATACGTCTCTGGTTTCCTTCCATCTATGATTAAGTCTCATCTCTCAAATTAATAAATGGAATCTATCACTGTAGCAGCTAAAGCCTTTTATTTGCACAAAGTAAAATTCAACAATTGTGCATCAAAGGAAAACAAATAAATCCGTGCTTGAAAAGTCCTTCATAAACTGAGTTGCTGCCATTTCTTACACATACCTATCACTAAGAGGGTTAAGAGACCACATATTTTGTGTTTAATGAAAATTAGTCATGTGATTTATTAAAGATGTCATAATATCAAATACCTCTTATGTTTTCTTAATATCTTCAATCATATTGAACAAGGCTAACAAGATAGACTTTCCCCATATTGAATGGCATTTAGATATAGTGTGAATAACATTTGAGTGGGAGGCCTGGACCAACTGAATCAGCATATTCACCTTCCTTCCCATTTTACTAGCAAAAATAATTATTCACAGTTATTGTCAGGATTGCCTCTGGGAGCAAAATAATGCCTCGCTAACAAATAAAAACATGAAGAAAGATATACTACAAGTGATGAAAACATTTAAGAAGCAGGTAAAGAAGGAAGTAAAATTCCAGACCAATTTTCTTACACCTGGCATAGATGTGCCAAGTACAGAACTACTGTCATTATGTCTTGATTTATATTCTTCATGGAAAACAGAAAATTACGTGCTTGTTGTGAAGAACAGCTCATTTAATCTAAAAACATGAAGAAAGATATACTACAAGTGATGAAAACATTTAAGAAGCAGGTAAAGAAGGAAGTAAAATTCCAGACCAATTTTCTTACACCTGGCATAGATGTGCCAAGTACAGAACTACTGTCATTATGTCTTGATTTATATTCTTCATGGAAAACAGAAAATTACGTGCTTGTTGTGAAGAACAGCTCATTTAATCATCAAGATTACTTCGAAGTGTCACTTAATAATGCTACCAAACTGATAGAGGAAATGATGATTTGATTATAAGTGGCAAATCTGCATACAGTAACTCCTGTCATGATGTCATAGTTTTATTAAGAGGATCCAGCTTGATTTTGAGCTAAAGAGAGCCTCTCTGATCCTATGCACAAGAGGAAAACGCAAATGCTTGACTAAGATTTCTCCAGCACTTAGAAGCCTAACCTAATTTAAATTCTTGCTAGTTAATTTATCTGTATTACAATAGCACTCATAGCAGAGAACAGAACTGGCACATGTAGTTCATGCATACATCAAGAACTGGTTATTTCTTCTGAGATCTTACAATGCGCTTTGAAAAAAAAAAATAAAACCCTGCTTTTTAACTGTGTTTTATAGACAGGGAAATGAGACATACAAAGTCTGTGGCAGAAGAGGTAGCACCCAAGTTATCTACCTGCTTGTATATTATCTCCTTCATCTGTTAGTCCTGGATCAAGCCTAGAAGTGGAACATCTTTGTTCCTATTGATTTAATATAATAAACTTGTATTTACTAGGTAATTTCACAGAAGGTAGGTGATTCAAGTCCTATTAATTTTTCTAATTTTATCTGATTCAGGCTGGGGATTAGAAACAAAGAGGCTGATGGCAACACTACAGATCTGTTCTTCCTCAGTTTGGTTTAAAAGAATATACAATAATCAATGACATCACACAGGGGAAATGGTGAGTGAGCACCTTACTCCATGTTACCCCACAATGCACTGGTTAGAAGGCTTTTGTAGGTGCCTAAGGTTGAGATCCCCTTCTGCAGTAGAAGGAATTGGACCTAGGTGTTACACAATGCTGGATAAATCATGGTTTTAAACATCCTTTTTTTTCTTTTTTTTTTTCTGAGTTGTAGATACAACTACAATAGCTAACACAATTTAGACAGTTACTGTATGGATGATAAATGACCATTTAAAGACCTTTTTCCACTCAGACCCACTTCTAGGTTCAGTAATATAATGGTAGACTCTTCACCTTGCCTTGAGGCTTTTTTATTGTATTTCCACAAGAGTTTATCTCCCTCTGATAGGATTAACATACATTGCCAGTTCAGCAGAGCCTGAAAGAAGTTTATGGGAACATTTCTATCAAAACCAGTTATATTTAACAGATAGCATTATTACCAGCTGGTTCAATTGCTATGGGAAAATTATTGATTGACTCTTGACTTCAGTTTTTCCTCTCTACCACTATCCTAAATAAGAATTATTTTGCAACAAAATAAAACTGTCCTCCCTGGAAATGAGTCATTTACATTATTGTGGCCTTCTAGGAGGTGAGCATCTGTACATAAAAGAATAACTGAATATGTATGTCTTAATTATATTTCTCCTTCTAGTGTTATAAAACTATATCAAGAATAAAATAAAATAAATATGGCACAAAGACTAATAAATCAGGTCAGATGTGAAAATACAGTTAAGCCCTGTACTAATTCATTATGGACAGGTTTATTTATAGATTCATCTGGAATTTGATGAAATTTGATCACTCATTTGGTGCGCATACTTCTGGAATTGATACAAGCATTTTTCAGCTAAGCTAAGAGAAGTTAATAATCACATGGAAAAACAATGTCACTTCCTTTAGTCTACTCTGAGACATCACTGATAAAGAAGAGATATTTCAATGCTAATGAGTACAGTATTGTCCAAGAAAGTGAGGGTGAGTATGGAAAGAAAACTTTCCAAAAAGCTGCAGAGAGAAAAAAAAAAAAAAGCTTTGGTTGAGTCTAGGCAGTGAGTTGTGTACTTTTAAAGGTTCGGTTCCTGAGGTCTTTCTTCCTATTATGCCTCTGATGCAACATAAATCCCCCCCAAATTAATGGTGTGCTTGATTTTATCAGGGTGCCTATTTTTTACAGATTCTTGCCTGTTCTTTAAAGAACAGAATATTCACAGCAAGATTTAGGAAGAAATTTAGAATTTATTGCAGGAATATAATCCAGTAAGGCTAAAAAAGTCTTTGAATGCATGTGAAAGTATAGCTCTTGAATTTACAAGCAGTACTCTGTCAGTGAGTAGGCAAGTAGGCCAACAAAATGTCTACAAGAAAGATTACGGAGACTGTGAAAGACGTCTAAAAACTGCTTGAAAATCTGAAAAATCCTGCCATTACTGTGTTTAAGCTTATGAACACTAGAGGTTCAGCTGAAGTGAGGATCTGACTGCAGTCTGGTCTTCTGATTTGAGTATAGTACAGTCCTATTTTATAATGTACTTTATTTTAGTCCTTAATGCATCTATTAAATGAACCAATGAGCTATACTTCACCTAGATAAGCCCCTTTGTCTATGTTTTGTCTGAATCATGCTCTCATCAATGTTTGCCTATGCTTTTAAACAAATATTGCTGGCATAAATGGAAGCAAATCCAGAGGAAAGGATTTTTTTATTTTTTCCTGGTATAGGCAAAGCTTCTAAAAGTAGAGAGACAGTTTCTTCAGGCAGCTAAATCTGTTAATGATGAACCTCATTCTCAACACTCTTTAAAATCATATTAGCTTAAGAAATTATGTAATTTAATCATCCATTATCTATTTGAAAATACTTCTTTGAAGATATACAATAAGAACATGATATTAAACATAATTAAAAAAACAAAATATAAAATGACATAAATAAATCATTTATGCATTCATTCTCATTGCACAGATGAACATGACCCACCATAGTTGCTCACAGAAGAACTTTAATTCCTATGACATTTTGACTAGCATATTGTAAATGACATATTCTTTGAATAGCAAAGACATCAAAAGGTAAAGGAAAATGGCTATTTATAATGTAGGGGAGCATTACTTTGTTCATAGCTGTGAATATAATGAAACTATCTGATTTTCCATATGAAATAGGCACAGTCATAAAGAGGTTTATGGCTATATTCTGAACAGCTCCTCAGGTCTCATCTAATTGGAAAGATGCATTGTAGCCAAACTAAATGGCTCTGTAAAATGTGTTTAATACTCGTATTAAAAATTGCTTTAGACAGGAACAGAGATAGTATGTCTTAAATGAATAATTAAGAAAAGTTTCTTAGCTAATAAATTAGTGAAGAACATCTGACTTCAGTACTAAATTTTACCATCTAAAGATGTAACTCATATTGTGTTTTGGGCCTTAATGGATTCACTAAAATGCTCAATCTTTGGTAGGTAAATGCATACTTTAGAAATTTTTTTTCATTTTATACTTTCTTCATCCTCTGGTCTTATTTATATCTTCAGTGTATTTGTCCAGACTCAGAAAATGATTCAAGGACCTGAAGGGAACTTTCATTTTAGGTGTAAGCACCTAACATTTTGATGTGTGACTCTTGACACCAGTCATTCAGCTTCTGTGTGACGTTGATGGGGCCCAGATGCTGTCAACGAGAGATTCTTGATGTTCATGATTCTGCTTTTACCCCCAGTACCTGTTTTGACCATGCTGATCAGTTCTGTACCCAGTCTTCCTAAACATCATCATCAGTAGTACACTTTATGTTCTGCACCGAGTCTCATCCTAGCTAATCAGGCTGGTAAAAGTTTTTTGGAGCACATGTAATGAGGAGTGTTTTGACAAATTTCAGATATGGCTGATTTCTCCTTTAAACCAGGCAGGACTTCATTTTTCATTAAAAAAAGAGCTTTAAAACATTCATTTCTGTTACAGATTCAAGGCCCTCTTCTGCCTAAATAAATTCAAATTTACACTGCATACCTCCAAAGAGCATATCCTAACCAGTTCCTTGAAAGCTAAGTACTTCAAAATACTTCAATGTTTTGGACTGAAACTTTCTCAGGCTTGATCAATGATTAACCACAATCCCAGCCCATTTTCAGAATCGTTGCATCTCTGGTACTACTCTTTACTTTTTAAACATGACCTACATTCTTTAATCTTATATGTATAGCTGTGTTTTAGTATGATGCCAGTGACAATTTAACAATCACCTGAGGATCTGTCCAGTTTCCATTTTACATAATGACACAAAAATAAAAAAGCTTTTGTCTAGTCCTGGCCACTATGTTGAATAACCTTTCACTGTGCAGAATATGCAAGTCAGTTGTCCTGGTTTCGGCAGGGATAGAGTTAATTTCCTTCCTAGTAGCTGGTACAGTGTTTTGGATTTAGGATGAGAACAAAGTTGATAACACACCGATGTTTTAGTTGTGGCTAAGTAGTGCTTACACTAGCCAAGGACTTTTTAGTTTCCCATGCTCTACTGACTGAGAAGGCTGGAGGTGCACAAGAAGCTGGGAGGGGGCACAGCCAAACTGGCCAAAGGGACATTCCATACCATGGGACGTCATGCTCAGTACATAAACTGGGGGAAGCTGGCCGGGGGGGCCGCTGCTCGGGGACTGGCTGGGCATCGGTCGGCGGGTGGTGAGCTATCTCAACCCACGAGTTTTTCTCACTTGTGCTCTTCCAATTCTCTCCCCCATCCCACCGGGTGGGGGGGAGTGAGCGAGCGGCTGTGTGGTGCTTAGTTGCCGACTGAGATTAAACCACGACATCAGTCTACTCCGTTTTTCTTTTCACACACTAAAATATGAAGTGCTGCCTGAATTCAGCTGGAAGTTTCTTGGCAATGCTACAAAATTTTGGGTAGTAACTGAGCTCCTAAATAAAGAGTTAGATATTGGAGAAATCAAGCCTGAAGTGTGGTAGACAGCTTCAAGCCAGAAACGAGAGACACTCCTCTTTCCTTTGGAGACACATTGTGGCAGAGTGTCCCTGATGGGTATTATTGTGAATTTAATTTGCATATGGGTCATGCAGATCTGATCATGTAAAATAATAAATATTTTCTTTCAACTAAATGTAAAAGTCTTAAAAAGCCACAAAGATCAGATACTCATAATTATTGTAGGTATCCCTGCAATTCCAATTTAACCAATTAACCAGTTTCATGTTGAAATTGGTACCATTTAGCAGTGTGATGTTCAGTTTTCACATCCATACAAGGCAGAGAGAATAACTACCATTTATTAAGGCTATCTATTTACTTCATTACTGTAGATGAGCTTGGATAAGAGGTATCAACAGAACATTTCTACTATTAAAAAGGTTGCTATTTACCTTTTTAGTTTCCCTCCTACCACTTTATGTAATATAATATCTAAAAAAGCTAACTTAGGCCATCTGTTCTTATTCCTATTTCCAGCACATTTTTTTTTTTTTTCTTCTGTTTCATTCCCCTAGTTTAACTCATTTTAGCAGTACTGGAACTCATTCTGTGACATTTTGCTACAGGGAAAATCCATGTTTATTTCAATACAATTTAATAGACCAAATCAAACAAAGAATATGCAAATTCTGGAAATAGCAAGACTTCTGAAAAAGAGAGCTGTGAAAAAAAAGAAAACTGTCTACTTATAAATACAGAACCGACATGTTAGAGAGCAGCTGTAATGAATGTTACGACACAGAACAAGTATTATAATTAGCCTCTAGACACTACAAAGGAATATACAAGACACTGCCCAGATCAACAAGTACAATACAGAAAATATTATTTAATTACTCTAAAAAATGAATGGGGACAGAACTAAAACTCTGTGAAGTTCTACAGATTAATAGTTTATTCACTGCCAAAAGGAGAACAGAAATGATGGAAATATTTGCATATATTGACAGCGTTCCAAGCAAAAAAAGGGAGAATTTTCTATTTCAACATTTTGTTTTCTATGTTGGTGAGAAGGACAAGAATAAGTGGCAAAAAAACTGGCCTTAGCTTGCCTGGCATTACCTTTGGGATCGTGATGCCAAGAATTTCCCAGCTGCTTAAGCAAATTTCTGTCCGTACTTTCAAGCAGTGTAAAAAAAACAGGGTTGGGAATGTGATCTGACATAACACATCTGAAAATTCAGTTAAACCATCCATAAACAAAATAGAAAGAAGTAACTAAGCAAACATGTTGTTATGTATAAATAACTCTGGGTCCTTGTGCAGTCATTTGTCTGTTTAAAAAAGCCTAATTTATTTGTTTTCCCAGGATTTCCTTTCACAGATGCTGCAAAGAGATTTTTTTTTCCTCTTTCGTTCTGCAGGACTGTGACTGCAATGTCCATTAGGGAGGATTATTTTGAGAAATAGTCTCCCCATCTGCTCTCTCTTTTAAACAGTGTTTAGTAGTATTTTTCCTCCCTGGAAAAACTGTTCACGTATTCCATTACAGCTGTGCAGCAACAGCCTGGAATGAACACCTAGGAAATGTAACTGAGTGGAGCAGTCTCAAAGAAAGTTTGTTTAACTGAAAGTAAGAATGGTCTTACATTCAGACAGAAAATTATACTCCTAAAAACAAAGACTGCATCTATTAATGCACTGTAACCTGTGGCTTAAATCCCTTCATATCTCAACAATGCACTCTGCCTGCAAGAAATGCCACTTTTTGTTCTCCTCTCTGGTGAAGCCTTAGTGGAGAAGAGTGGGAGCTGGCAGCATAGGGGCACAGCAGTGCTCTTTCTTACCCTTCAGGGAGAAATTGTCCAAGAAGCGCTGGGGTAGCTGCAGGTTTCCCTGCCTGGGTACTTCAAAGCCAAGCTCTGGGCAGTAGGGTGAGCTTATCTATTTCAAGAGAGGAAAGAAAGAAATTTCACATGTAAAAAACTGTTTCAGGGCCAGTAGGATAATCAGCTTCAAAACAAGTTAAAATGTCTGAATTTTTTATTTCCCATATCTCCACTGAGGTCTGTGAAATTTCAGTTTTGAATCTAAACTTATGAGCTTTGCCACACCTCTCTGTGTTTTTTTCCTAGAACCTGTTTCATAGACCCTGATGAATAATACATAAATTAGTAAATGTTTTGCTGGTGGTTATGCAAACATGCTACCTCAGAGGCATAAAAAGTTGCTCTTGTTATTCCTCAGTATTGCTCTGAAATTACACAAAACTTAGTTAAGAAGCATCTCTGAAAAAAACAACCATTTCATTTCCTTTTGAATTCTAATTTAAATAATGTTGCAGGTGCCTACTGCTAAACATCCAGATATAAAAGCAGCAGGTTAGCCTTTATTTCTGGATTCACTCTGACATCACTGTTGTTGACATCATCTGACGAAGATGAAAGTGTACAGTCCATTAGTTTCTTGGCTTGTTCTTTGGGAAAATATGAGAAATTAAATCAATATTTGCTGAATGAAAAAGATCAAAAGTTTCAGGAAAATAAATCTTGGTTTATAGCTTCTGAGACGCTATTCTAAAGAAAAAGGAGTGTGTAACATTTAACCAATAATTAAAAAGGACTTGAAGGCCTCTTTCTAATGGTTTCTTGCAACATCAAATCACCAGTGGATTCACTACTGTGTGAGAGGACCATACACTTCATTTTCAAGTGGATAAATTTTCAGATTCTCCCATTTTAATTTCTACCTGGTTCCATGTATCTGACAGTGACAGTAGATACACTGATATTCAAAAAGAAGCTTTCTCATAGTAGTTGGTTTAATTCCATTTTTCTTGTTTTGCTTTATTTGTAATTAATATATACATTAATATTCATTTTAGTCCAAGCCCCTGGAATAATAGCACACACTTCAGATTTCAAACTAGGCAATGCCACCTAATCATGATTATCACATGATCAATTTTAATAATAGCACAATTGTTTAATAATTACCATTGTTAATAATAATCAGTATCCTAACCTGACTAGACAGTATAGTGTTTTGTGTGTTTAAATTTATTTGAACTTACATATTTTTTTCAGTTATTTTTGCTTTGAAATGGGGTTTAATTTACTGAAGTTTTAATGGGATTGTGTTGAAACATGAAGTCATTAGTTGTAACAGCCCCTCTGATAATAAAGCCTTTACTGTAAGAGAACTGGGAAACTAAACTAGCTTCCTTTGAAAATAAAGGCAGTTTACAGATTAATTTTTTTTTCTCTACTATGAGAAGGTGCACAAAGCACCTAGCATACAAAGCAGGCACAAATAAATAAAAAAAGTAAAATATACCCCTGGGAAGCTGCCAGTGATGGTATTTTACTATTAATTTTATTATTTTGATTTTTTTAATGTAAAAGAAATATTAATTACAGTTATTCTCAGTCTGGTTTAGCTAGCGGTTTTACATTTTACATTTTGTTGTTAATGAAATTCTATACTAGAACCTGGATGCACCACCATCAAATTTATGGACGACACCAAACTGGGGCATTCTGTCAATGTGCTTGAGGGCAGGGCTGCCATTCAGAGAGGCTTCAACAGGCGGAAGGAATGGGCCAACAGGAATACCATGAAATTCAGCAAGAACAGATACAAAGTACTGCATATGGGACAGACTAATCCCCCACCAAGGTAAGGGCTGGGGACTGACTGGCAGGGAAGCAGGAAGAAATGGGAGTACTGTGTCCTGGCAGTGACTGATGAAGGCAAATAGAAAGGAGGTCATCATTCACCTTTACCTGGCCCTCATCAGACCACATCCAGAGCATTATGTCCTTTCTGGGGACCCCAACACAAGAAAGTTATTGATAAACTTGAGTGAGTCCCCAGAGGGCCACGAAAGTGGCTGCACATGGAACAGCTCCTCAGGACCCCCAGGGAGGTGGCTCAGAAGGCAGTGCCAGAGAAAAGGGTCATTAACCAAAACGGGCTAAAAAATAATTCACTATGAGCATAATTAAGTATTGGAATGAATTACCCAGAGAGGTTGTGAAATCTCTATCCCTGAAGCTTTTCTAGACCTGACCAGGCAAAGTCTGGTTTAAATTCAGCCTGTGCTAACATTGCTTTTGAGTAGGAGGGTGGATGAGATACCTCATGCAGTCCCTTCCTGCCTGTCGTCTGATTCTGTGTGTACATCCCAACAATGTACCCAGGCTTCAGGTTTCAGCCTGACGATGTTACATTTTTCTATGACAGGTTTTTAGAGAGATTTTGTGTTCTCAGTCCCAGTTCTGAGAGCTTTATAGTGCTGAAAAGAGTCAAATACCAAATTCCTACAATTTCTCCACTTCCTGTCACTGCATGGCCTCAAAGCAGCTCCTGAAACCCCATTTCATCTGAGAAAAGAAACTGTGGTAGCCAGTTAAGGACCAAGATGTGAGTATAAGCCTCCACAGTAGGGGAAATGTTTCTTTCAGTATACACTTGACTTACTAAGTGGCATATATGGATGATATAGAACTACATCACTCCATGTTCCCTTGATGAGTCACTGTTTAAAATACATTAGGAAGTTTGTATTTTGGGACATTAGGATTCTTGAAAACTTAAAACCATAGAGAAACATTGAAAAAGAAATCTATTAACATAGGTAAAAGCTAGGATCTACTCTGCAACTGAGATCATCACACAATCTACATTTCAGTGGAGAAGGGATGATACAGATCTCATTTTTTTATTATTATACGGTCCATGGCTTTTACAGGTGCAAAAGAGGACACTATAAGAGAATGATGCTACTCTTTAACATTTACAAAACAAACACACAAAAAAACCAAGCAGACAAACAAACAGGAAAGAGGAATAAAAGCCTTACAGGTCTCTTGCCGTCCCAGCAATTTGAAGAGATTTTCAATGCAGTTACAGTTCCGAGTATGTTGTAAGTAATACAAGACCAAATAACATGAAAAGTAATAAGCTTCAGGTTTTTCTTAGGAATATTTTCCTGAAAGTCATTACTTAGCAGTGGCCTTTCATGCCAGAAAACTGAGCTTGAGAGACAGAGATGAAAAGAGGCTATACACTTTATACATCATCCTTGGAAATCACTTTTTTTCCCTTCATTTTCTTTTCATCTTGTAAGCAATACTCCTAATTTCTCATTACTTTTTCTCCATTTGCTTTTTAACTCATATGCCTGATTTCTCACTACCTTTAATATGTGTGGTTTTCCTCATTATTTTTTTCTCATCTAAATCATGAAAAATGCATGCCTTTATTTTTGTGGCATCAAATGTTTTCATTGCCCTTTAACCTATTAAATGAATGGATTTCTATCAGTTCTTACAGATAAAAAGATATGTAGGAGACCGCCTTTTTGCCTTTGTGTTTAAAAGCTCAACTGAACAATTGTCTGTTTAATTTATATAGCCCATTATTTAACTTACACATAGCACTTATCTAGCAGTCATAGAAAGCAACATTGAAGGGACCTCGTATACATACCTGACCTCAGCAAACTGTTCCAGAGCTCTGGGATTCCTACCATAGGAATTTTTTTATGAGTTATCCAAAGATAATCTAAGAAGCTGTGGTAAATCTTTATCATCCTACAAAACAGAAATACCAGCTATTCCCTTCCACCAGTACATACTTGAAAACTTGGCATAATTCCTCTCAGACTAAACTGCATTTATCCCATTTTTTCACTTTTCCTTTGAAAACATTTTTCAAGACTTCTGGCCATTCTTTCTGAACGTTCTGAAATTCATCATATTTTTTCAGATCCACTTCTATTTTTTTAAGATCTAACCCTATACCCTACCCTGCCCAACCCTCTCCTGCCTCTGGCTTGGCATCCTTACTGAATATAGTAAGGATATTATTCATCCAGATCATTAATTAATATATTTAGTAGTAAAAACTCCAGAATAAACACCTGATGAATCCTACTCCGTACCCACCTGCATTGTAAAAGCAGACCATTGAAAATAGCCGAGAACAAATTTATAGAACTAGATCATATATCCCTAGTTTGCTCATGAGAATATCATACACAATATCAAAAGTCCAGAGTCAAAATGTGTATTCCTTGCCTGCTAGCACATGTAGACTGTTATCAGCTATCATTTCCAATGTGTATTTGCATCCACTGTATGGAATGTGATCCTTCAAAATGCTGAAAGTTTGTTTATAGAGATCAAAAGAGCTTACCCTGAACAGAAAACATGGTCATACTATGAGACTTCTTCAGCATTATATAAAGGCAGAAACATGAACAAAAAATAAGCCAACCTTATAACTCAAATGTAGACATGAAAAACAGATGTTGAATACTGTATTGATAACTATTTATACTGTCATGTATCCTTACTCTTGCATAATTAATATTACACTTTAGCACCTATTTTTTCTGTTTTTTCTTCTTAAAAGGAGAGAACGGACTGCTTCCTTTCTGCAGGAAAAAACATTCTTTATGGCCTAGTACTTCCATTAATGTTTTGGAGGAAGATATCAAAAACCATTTGTAAAGATTATACAGAATGGACATAACATTCTCTTGGCAAGGCTGCCTGTAAGACTTTCACAGCATAGGCTGCACAGAACTCAGTACTCTGGATCTGTTCCTGATGTAGGCATTCCCGCTCCACTCAACCTGCACAAAAACATATTTGTGCCCAAATGTGTTCTTACACAAATGGCAGGAAGTTTTTCCTCACATTTACTTGGGAGGAGACACTGCCTTGCTGATGGAAATAGACTTTGAATATTGCAGTCATAGGGAATAATGATACATCAAAATAGATCTTAAGATTATGTAAACTGTCTAAAGGAAATACCAAATCTGGCATGGAAATACAGAGCACCTTGCTCTGTGTTAGTGAACACAAAGTAAAATGTCAAACCTACATTGTATGTCAGATCAGATTTTCTATACAAAAGGGATGACAACCACAGAAAAAGTCATTAAGGCTGGGTCTGATAGAAAGAGTGGCATGCTCTGAATGTTTGCTATAATATGAACATTGGAGACTGGTGTCTTAAAATACTCACTGATGAACAAAGTCAGGTTTTGTATTGCTAAATCTCACCTTTTTACTTCTAGATCTCACTTTCCTAGTATGAGAGAAAATCAGAAACAGCAAAAATTTCTTTACTGAGAAAATAGTGATTATAGTTGTGAAAACTGACATTCTGAGGTTGAACAGTTTTCTGCCAAGTAGTGGCCTTTTCTTGTGTTAAGGAAAAAAAAAGGCTGCACCTCCTCGTGCAAAGTAAGACCTGAACTTAGATATCCATGATGTTATAGACAGCAATTAAATATGCTCTTAATTCTCATCAAAGTTTGTGAGACTTGAGCTTGGGCTTTATTCTAAGCATGCATTTCAAGCTGCTTCCTGTGGCCTCTTGTCAGGAATTTGCCGACTTTACTCTTCTGAAAAAGATATATATTTGTGGAAAAATTGATAAAATGCTTCTTTCTGAAAGAAGTAATCACTCTTAAGATAGCCAAGGTCTTTTCCTTGTGCGGAAACCAAGTATCTGGTGTTGATGTTGTTCTTGTTGCATTATAGATTGGGGAAAACTAATAAATGAATGAACCATGTTTTCCTGGTCTATGAGAATTTTCATTCTTCATGTGGGAATAAAAATAATATTGTAGCTATGCACAGTTTAAATGAACAGATTTAGCATCCTCGAGTGCTATTTTTTTTGTATGAGTAAATAAGAAAATTTCTTAAATTTTTAGTTTTCCAAAAGCATAAAAAAACACATTCTATAAAGAAAATTAAAAGATTGAACTGAACAACTAAAGAAAAAATGCAGGACTATTCCTCACTTTATCACTCCCCAATACCTTAATATAAAATAGAGTGATAGTGAATGCTTTTAATATAATGGCAAACTGGCCATTAGCAGTATGAAATAATTGAGTGTTGATAGCTCTCTGTTATATATGCAGTGCTTTAGAACATTAATAAATCATTTACAGAACACATTAATCATTCCCATTGTGAATGTACACAGATGAAAAGATATTTGTAAGCATATTGGTCCATCAAATGTGCTGTTTCTTAGACAATTTCAGGAGTACCTGTGTGGTTTCATTCCCATACACATACATTCAAGTACCACAACATAGTTATTAAAAAGCACCCTTTCAAAATTATTTCCTCAGATTTCTAATGTGTCTTTCCCTTTGGTATTCAGTGCTGCTTCTGTACACATTGTATTTCTTCCTCTCTCATTGCTAAATAAAGAATATATGCAGTTACAAGTTTACTTATGCCATGCAGGTACTGAAAGATAACTTCCAAAAGAAGCATGCAAGTTTGTTGAATGACCACTGTTCATAATCATACTTGAAACAATTAAACTAAACTCATCCCACTAAAAGTACATATTATGTGAATAGGGTTCCCTCAGTCCTCCATGTAAAGATTCTGGCATGATTCCAGAAGTGACAACAGCATTGCCTATCTGCTGTCCCTCACTCTTTACTCTCAGGAGTGAGAGGAGGACAACTTGAGCATTTTCCTTTCTCCTCCAGTTCGGTGCTTGACTACAGGAAGCACAGATTGCCTTCCTGGGATGGTTTCAAAAGTCATTGGTCTTAAACTTAGAGATTTAGCACAAGGCATGGGGAGAAAGCTATAGTTTGAACACAGGGTTTTGACCTAAGCTCTTTATACAGTATAAACACACTCAAAATACTGTGCGCAAGAAACCCTGCTAAAGACTAATATATAGGAATATATGTCAATATATGGTTCCTGAAAATCATGCTTTTTTGAAACTCTTGTGGAGCAGAGACTTCTCTTAGGCATTAATAAAACTGTTCAGAAAACAACCATAATTGTGCTCCTCAAAAAGTATCTTAGTACGGTGTTTTCTTCACATAAGAACTTAGCGCAATGGAACTGGGTCCTCTGGGTTATATTACAGGATAAGAAAGCTTTCTCAGGTCAGTGGCAGGGAGATGGGGAATGCAGTTTGCTGAAAGAGTTTTATGATAAGAGACTCTTAGATGTTTACAGCACAAAATAGCATTTGTTAAGTCTGTTGCTGGCAGGAGCTTGTAAATCTAAGTACAGTGAGAGAGCTCTTAGCCAAAAACTTGTTTTCTTTACTGTTTTAGCACAAGATCAAAGCATATAAACAAACACAGTATTTTGGGTTTGTGTTTTGGTTGTATTTAGGCTACCAGCATTTTTTCTTGTAAGTCGAATACTCAGAAAGTGATTGCTTGGAATAGAATCCTGATGAAACCGTTTAAATCTTTCTGAAAAAATGTTCACTTTGCATAAAACACTGAAATACCACTGTATCCATATTTTAGGGAAGAATTCCCATTTTTTTATTGCTAAACTCTAAAGTAATTATTTAAAAAATAATTTCCAAGCAGCACAAGATTTTGGCTTTTTTAAAAATGCAGTACGTTAAATCCTCTAAGAAGTTGGCTTCAGCTTGATGGCTTTCTTGACAGAATTATTATTTTTGCCTTTTAATCTTATTTTTTCTTTTATTCTGACAGCTCAAGTGAATCATCTTTATTCTAATAAATAGCACTGAAACAATGCTTAAATGATACTTTTTCAGTTCAGTAATAAAATCCATCTGGAGTTCTACTTTGCCAACCTAGAATATCCATATTCTACACAATGATATACAATTTGTCTGACTTCTTCATCCAATATTTACCAGGGAAAAGTAGCAGTGATATTCAATATTAAGAAGTTACTATTTTTAGTTACATATCAATAAATAATTAGATTTCAGTTACATTTGCCAAAATAGACAGATCTGTGCTTGGATACATGATGCACTATAGTTTTGAGTTCACCTACTTAGTACTGATATGAATGTATAAATTCGTGCAGTTGCAATAACGTTCAGTTAGACTTGATTAAAAAACCTCTTTGAAAGGCCCAGATTTCCTGTCCATTAAGAAGTCAATAATCATCTCTAAACTATGACTTTAGTCTAGCACTAAAGAGTGTACTTTCTGTTCAGTCCACCTCCACACCACTCCTTCACAAAATACCTGTATTTTGTGCATGTGAATTAAAAGAGAACTAGACGTCTAGGTCTTCTAAATGAAATGTCCACCCACAGCCCCTTGTCTTGACAGTAAGTAGTCAGACCTGGCAGTTCCTGCTCTAGTACAGAATTTGCTTTATCAGTGAGATAATAAAATAATAAGCTAACAGGAAAACACACACAGTCTCCCATGCACAACCACAAACACGTGTACATTAATAAATGTACAAAAACATGAGCTACCTTTCTTTTAGGAGTTTTGCAAGATTCATTTTTAGTTGTTTCCATTTTTTAATATACATTTATACCCTTATTGATGAGCAGCAAATATTTTATATTGGATGCTATTTTCCTCAGGAATTTGTATTAATATATTTCCCCAGGGCTAGAATATGCTAGGAGGATCTTGGAGGAAACCAAAATGTTGTCAATGTTATTGCTACTACTATAAAATATATATTTATATCTAGCTTTAAACAAGCTATTTTTTAAAATATGTGGTTTCATCCAGTTCAAAAGGCCTTTTTTTATAACTAGGATATTTTATTTCTGGATAAAAATAATTTTAAACATTTAATGTATTTTTCTAAGCATCAAAACATTACTTGATATGTAATTAACAGTCTCCTAAATAATCACTAGACAATTTAGCTACCCAGATATTTCCTTCTTTTGCCTTTAAGAAACCATCCTTAACACGACCCATAAAAACCAGCTATCTCTTACCCAAATCTTATGCCATTTGAGCGATAGTGAAATTAGCATTTTATTTTTGGTTTCTGTCTAAAGCAACACAAGGAATTACAAGCTGAAACAGACAAAAACATGATAAGAGAAAAAAAATAATTTTTAGTGGATAACTTGGCAAGATATTGACATTGACAGTGTCCTTTTTTAACTTTATCTATCTTTTATAATACTTTTATTTTTGCATTTCCTTTTTCACATATATCTTTTGTCTTCTTTGTTAATGTATGATGTAATATTTGATGCACAGGAAAAAATAATTTTAGAGTAAGGAAAAGCCATGTTTTCTTTGGGCTTAAAGATACAGACACCTAGGGAAATCAATGGAGGCTGAGAACCTCCTTGTAAATGGACTAGCTGTCTGCCAAAGTATAGTAAGATACTCTTGTGAATATTATTCTGGTCTGATATAGAATGTATGTTTTTGGAACAATCACTTCTGTGTTTAATTATTCTTCATAAGACATTTTTTCCATAAAAAAACTTTAAGTCACTTGTTGTGAAGATACCACATTTGTGCTCGGGGCAAAGTACTACGTGGGATTGGTTTATCACACAAAAGGTGTCAGGAAAACATTTCACACTAGGCAGTGTCCTCATGTAAATTTGGTCCTTTGTAATGATTTATTATGATGGAATTCTAAAACAGCACTGTCTGATCTGAGCTTGTGAGCATAAAAAGCAGAACCCTGTGCTTCAAAGACATGTGTTCAAGCAGAAAACAGCCTATTAGATTTTTGTTTTCTGTAGCAGTTATATCTGCTACAGATAAACAATTTTTTTCCCAGCGAAGGTTATCATCGTAACCAGAGATTATAATATTGAAATGCATTAAGCATAAAACCGGGTTTGCTTTCTCTTCCTTCAGGCCAAGGTTGCAAAGAACTGCAAGGACAATTTTGTATTTGAAATTACTTACAACTAAAATTGCTATTGCTTGATTATTGGTGGATAGGTTTTATGTATCGTGGTCAAGTATTTTGATATCTAAATGAAGTTAGCTCTAATGTCCACTACCTAGGAACACTGAAAAACCTGACTTGGCCTTTGCGTGGTCCACTAACTGTATCAAAGTCTGAAGACCTTAATTCCCACTTACCTAAGTTGGTGCCTAAATGTCAACTGCACACATCTGAAAACAAAATTTAAGTAGATGCATCTGAGGTGAAAAACTGATCATAAAATGATGATGTAAGTTTTAATATGCAGAACAATTTACACAATCTTCTGTGTATGCTTGCCCATCAAAACCCAGTGATATCCAATTGTCCTGGTTTCAGCTGGGATAGTTAATTTTCTTCCTAGTAGCTGGTACAGTGCTGTGTTTTGGATTTAGTACGACAATAATGTTGATAACACACCGACGTTTTAGTTGTTGCTGAGCAGTGCTTACACTAAGTCAAGGACTTTTCAGCTTCTCATACTGCCCTGCCAGCGAGGAGGCTGGAGGTGCACAAGAAGCTGGGAGGGGGCACAGCCAGGACAGCTGACCCAAACTGGCCAAAGGGATATTCCATACCATGTGACGTCATGCTGAACAAAAAACTGGGGATGTTGGCTGGGGAGCATGGCTGCTGCTCGGGAACTGCCTGGGCATCGGTCAGCAGGTGGTGAGCAATTGCATTATGCATCACTTGTTTTGTATATTCCTTTATCATTATTATTACTTTCCCTTCCTTTTCTGTCCTATTAAACTGTCTTTATCTCAGCCCACGAGTTTTACCTTTTTTCCGATTCTCTCCCCCATCCCACTGAGGGGGAGGGAGTGAGCAAACAGCTGTGTGGTGTTTAGCTGCCTGCCGGGTTAAACCACAACACCAATTAACAATGTGAATAGAAGGTACAGCTAAAAAAATACCTACAGGAATAATATTATCAATGGCCTATATCTCTGTACGTCTTAATGAACTCTAAGGAGTCAAGGATTAGTATTACAGTATCTAACTCCTTTTGACATACCCTCTATGTGATGGGAAGCCTGGAAAAAAACTCTTAAGATTTGACACCAGCAGGTTTTTCTTCTGTTGCAGAACCCTTGCCTGTCTCAACAAGAATAATGAGCTGAATCTCTGGAGTGAAACTGCATAACAATTTTGTAGGAAATCCAGGAACTATTTTCAGACAAGAAAGATGTGAAACACTTTGCTATGGGACAAATTTCAGTAGATAAAATGCAGTGTAAAGGCTGATATTCCCTATATTACAGCAGACATAGTTGTTGTAGCTAAGACAATAACTATTTGCACAGTTCAAATTCTTAGCTATCAACAATTTTGATTCCCTCATCAAAATATACACAGCATTGTTAACCTTCAAAGGAATGTTTTGATAACTGATGAGAGATTACAGCAATAATATCACAAAAGTGTCATGTTCACAGGTAATGAAATGAACCATGAACAAATGTTGATATTTGAATATGCATACATACATATATATACACACTGAGAGAGAGAGAGATACAGGGAGAGCATTTGGAATATTTTATAGCTTTTTATCTCTGAAGTGGCTGTATTTCACAAGTCGGTGAAGTGACTTAATTAAGAATATGACCATTGACTGGAAATATTAAGAACCAGGTTCATAACTTCTTTCTTTGTTTTTTGCTGGGATAGAGTTAGCTTTCTTCACAGCAGCTAGTATGGGGCTATGGTTTGGATTTGTGCTGGAAACTGTTGATAACACAGGGATGTCTTCGTTACTGCTGAGCAGTGCTTACACAGAGTCAAGGCCTTTTCTGCCTCTCACCCCACCCCACCAGCGAGTAGGCTGGGGGGGCACAAGAAGCTGGGAGGGGGCACAGCCAGGACAGCTGACCCCAACTGACCAAAGGGATATCCCACACCATATGACGTCATGCTCAGCTTATAAAGCTGGAGGAAGAAGAAGGAAGGGGGGGACATTCGGAGTGATGGCGTTTGTCTTCCTCAGTCACCGTAGTGCGTGCTGGAGCCCTGCTTTCCTGGAGATGGCTGAACACCTGCCTGCTGATGGGAAGGAGTGAATGAATTCCTTGTTTTGCTTTGCTTACGTGCGCGGCTTTTGCTTTACCTGTTAAACTGCCTTTATCTCAACCCACGAGTTTTCTCATTTTTGCCCTTCCAATTCTCTCCCCCACCCCACCAGGGGGAGTGAGCAAGCGGCTGGGTGGGGCTTAGTTGCTGGCTGGGGTTAAACCACGACAGTCACACTGATAAAAATATAGTGACAGTGTTAGATATGGGCTCAAATTATCACAGAACTATCCAAGGGCCAAGATGTATTTCATTCAACTAATAACATTGATCTATCACTTATTGCTGTAGTTAAATATGTCGTGTTTGGAAATGAAGAAAATTAGCTTGATGGCTGGATCTATGTTTTTGGGGAATCTGGGACAGCAGCTATGGTAACTATCTATTTTTGATGGATAAATTTCGTTCTGCATTTGGACAATGGGAATTACCAGATTGGCCTGGGTATTGGCAGAGACTGAGGTGCTCTTATTTTGGGAAATCATGAGATTCCCTGAATTTTTTACTTCACTACTAGCTGCTAAATTGCATTTTTGGACAATGGAACTTGACATTCTGGTTCCAAAATTTGGCAAGGTCCAGCTTTTATAGCAATCTAGTGTTTCCCCTCTGGCCAGGAAGCATTTCCTGTGTCTGTGTAGCCTGGTTTTATTAGGGGGAGGGGAGATAAAAAGCTTGCATATTCCCCCTAATCCTATCACATACTAAATCACCTCATTCATACTGACTCCACCAATGCTGCTTTCCCCATTTCCTGAGTTACTTAGCAACAACCATCCCTCCCTTTTCCACTCCCCCATCCATCCTTTCATTTTTTTTTCCCTTTGCAATCACGATTTCCAGGCTGTTTAGAAAAATGAGGATGCTCAGCAGCATAGGGCAAGGTTTTCCTTCCAATCTCCCTTTTTATGCCTGCCAAATCCTTCTCGCCTCCAAAATGAAAATCCAGGCTGCCTGCATATGTGTAATCAAAGGTTAAAAAGCACCCCGGCTGACACCACGCATGTGTTAATCTGTGCTGCAGCAGAGTGCATCATTTCCACTTTGACCTCAGAGTTAATCTGCATTCAAGCAGAAGCTGCATTGCTTTATTCTTTCTTTTCTTTTTTTTCTCTCATTTACTCTTTCTATTGCTTTATCAGATTTTGTTGCATGTGTGTGAGTGGTTCTGTAAATATGTGCATGTGTATGTGTTTCTTCTTTCCTTGACTGTTTTTATTCTGTGAGTGTCTGTGGTTTTGGTTTTTTTTTTTTCTTTTCTCCCAATTATATTATTCCCCTAGATTTGGAAGCTGCTGCCTGCTGCCTGAGCTGACGTTTTCTGATTATATCTGCAAAGGGCTTGTGCAGATCTAATTTCTGTCCCCCTGCATATTAATTCCCGCAGCTGGGCGCAATGTATCATCCCACTGACGGGACCTGGTAGGGAGGGGGGGAGAACCACTACCAAAAAAAAAATTAAAGAAGGGGACGGACCCATCTGCAACCAAGACGAAAGGGGAAAAAAACTGGGGGGGGGGGGGGAAAAAGAGATGATTCCCCAAAACCAAACAAGGCGGGGGAGCACGG
>NW_008796044.1:5331347-5339730 GCF_000699145.1 Aptenodytes forsteri | reverse complement strand
GGGGAGAGGGAGGGCTGGGGGTTGAGGAATCTGTTTGCAAATTTGCAGAGCTGTGGCGAGAATGCCGGAGGTTTGCATAGTGGCATTACATTCATCTATCTCCTAGCAGCTGAGATATTACAATGTTTTATTTCTCTTACAATTGTCACTCTGAAATGGACAGGGAGGGTGAGCAGCGGGTGTGTATGATGGTAGTACATGCTGGGTGTTTCATAGAATTTGATGCCATATCAATGAAGCCTTTTATCTCTGAATTATTGTTTGCTACAGTGCATGGAGTTATAATACAGCTGTGTTTTGTGGGCAGAATGTCAGTGCATTCATGCTTGTTTTCACATAAGCGGCCACATCATGGCTGTGCCTGGGCTATGGGCTCCGAAGCGCCGTCCGTTTGTTCCATCTGTAAGGAGCCGGTGCAAGGATTTAGGACCAAGGACAGAGATGCAGATCTCTGCACAGCCCTCCCAAGGCAGCCAGCAAGGTGCTGCCTGCATTTCCCGGTTACTGAAATGCTTTTAATGCTGATGGAACAAGCAATGGGATGTAATAGTGTTCACTATATCATATGAGATGAATGTTTACAATAGCATTTATCCCCCCACACTGACACATGTACTGTTTGAAGACAACCTGTGCATGCTGCGTATGTGTATTGTACACATAATTGTAAAGAGGTAAAAACCTTAACAGCAGAGGAAGAAGGAGTTTTTATGTGGATGAGTAGAAAGTGGAGGGGGGGAGTGAGTATTGCTGCAGTGCCAAGCATTACGCTGAACCAGACATTCTTGCAAAAATTTGTGGACTGTGCACTTAACAGGTTAGATGAGAAAGTAGCACTGCATTGCAAAGTACCTGGCCTTTCAAGTGGTAATAGACTTTTCCTCACAGCTGCATAAGCCATGTTGTCATTGATACATTAGAGAAGTTAGTGCCCACTCTCTTTTCTACTATTAATGCTGTATTCATACAGGCTCCTCATTCAAATTTACCTTCTTTCTTCTCCGCTCCTTTTACCTGGACACTACCATACTAAAAAGTGGGTTCTTTCTGTTTGCTTGTTTGTTTGTTTGTTTAAGAAAAATCAGACTTTGTAGCAGCAGTGGTAGGATTTTAGTTCTAAGCAAAATAAAAGGCCAAAATTATTGGCCAGGGAAATTAAAAGTTGCTGGGTTTTAGAGTAACTTTCTTCACACCAAAAGGACTTTGTGAAGAATTCCTGTGAAAAGAAACTTAAAATGGTTGAAAATGGAGTAGAAAGTGAAATAAAACTTGGTGAGCCTACCATGAGGGATACTTTGTTATTGGGAGTAAGACAGGTGTAAGGTAACTCTGATTCTTACAGAATCATTTATGATTACTATGTAAATACAGCAATGGAAAATGAGCTTTTTACGAGATTTCATGAACACAGGGTCTCAGATTATTTTGACATAAAACTTCCACTAAAATAATCTCAGATATTTATTTTAACACACTTCCTTCTTTTAATTTATCTTTCAGAATAACATAGCCTGAGAGGAATGTTGCCAAAATTATTTCATGAGCTTTAAAAGAAACTCTTCATAATGCAAATTGAAGTTTTATCTCAGCAAAACGTTCTGTTTTCTGTTCATAGCCATCTGATAGCCAAGATGGTTTCCTCTGACAGCTTCCTGACCTCATAATTTTAAAGAATAAATAATAGACAGATAAACAATATTAAAAAGCCAAAAGTAAAGAGGAAAATTATCCTTAGTGCTTTATGAAAATTTTTTAAATGAGTCAACATGCAAATATGATTTTAATTCTAATAATCAGGACATTTTTCTCCTTCTGTTGTGGACGAAACCTTACTATGACATTTGGAAACTCATGGACCAAGACAGAGTTACAAAAGTTGAACTTAGATACCGTTTATTTATATCCAGGATGAAAGGTTTTCTTTGTTAAAAACTCATCGAACACTTCAGAAGGAGGGAAATATCATTGTATTATGTGTTGCTTGTCTTGGGCACTGAAATTCTTAAAGGCCAATGCAACTGAACACTAACATATGTGCTCCATGTTATGCATGTGAGTAAATGTGTTGACATCAATCAGAATACACACAAAAGTTTAAGTATTTGCAAAATCTGATCAAAGTAACTGAACACATAAAAGTTGATTATCAATATTGTGCAGAAGTTTTTCCACTATTAATACAAAGAAATACTACATAGAGAAATTATTTGTTGCACAATTGATGATATTTAGAAGATTAGAGAAAGAAGAGGAAAGCTAAGGCATCATTGAGGCATTAATGGAAGTAGCTAAAATTCTGGCATTGACTTCAGCAAACCATGATTTGAATGAATTCAGAACAAATGTCATATTACAGCACTGCAGTATTTTACCTCTACAATCATTTTATGTATTGGTTTTATTATATGCATAGAGTACATCTTTACAATTGTGCACACTAAAGTTTTAGGAAGTGCATTCTTCCAATTTTTTTCTTGACCTTCGTAACTGTACTGCAAACTTCTTGCATAAAGTTCCCCCATCATCTTATCACTCAGACTAATGTAACAGAACTGTGTAGTCCATCATATTGACTGAAGCTGTGTTTCAGTGAAAATGAGTCAAACCAAACTCCAAATTTCTGGTAATTGTGCATCAAAATCTTGGGGTTTAGAAATGCTTTGAAAATGTAAATACAATAGTTTAGTATTTGCACACCTCAATATGGGGTTTAATTAGAACTAATTATTTGATTACACTTATTGAACATGTAATAGGTAAATAACACGTTACATGTAATAGAGCTCACTCACCAGCTAAGTTTCAAATAGGTTTAAAGCTATACTCTGCACACTATTTACATATAGGTTTTATTAGTTAATTTTACATAGTCTTTAGCTTTTCCAAATTGTCAGCAAAAATCACATGAACACAGTGTAAAGTAATGTCCAGATGTGAAACGTTGGACATTAGCTACTTTTATTTTTGCATTCATTAGTGCCCAAGTAGTGGCATGGCAATGTTTCTATGCTGCAGCTAGATACCTAAAACTGAAAACTGTCAAGACTGAGCAGAAAAAAGCATAAATAAAGCAATCATTTTAGCAACAAAATAGCTTGGTGTATATGTGAATATTTGTATTTTTACTAGTAAATTACCGAACATGGGAGTAAATAAAATCGTTTTATTCTTGTAAAGCACTAAGCAGTGTCAGCTGGGTTCTTGCACTCTGTGATAAGTGATATAATAACAATGATTAAAAGGGGCATGCAATATCCCTGAGCTGAACAGTCATTTAGAATTACTGTAAACGTTGCTAACATCGGTTTGGTATTAATCCTGCAGCTGTAGTTATTCGTACACTAACTTCTAATACTTTCACACAGTGTACAGCACTAATTTTAAGTCAGAGGTCCCACTGAAGTCACTTAGAGCATTATTGGAATAAGATGTTGCTCAGCAAGAGATAATTTCTCAACTAACAAGGAGTGGTCCCTTTTAAAGAAGTATCATGACGGAAGATGTGAATCTAGGTGCTGTTAAATGATTACTTTATCCTTGTCTTTGCTACTATGAAGTTGAATATTTAGTGCTGACTGGCCTATATACTACAGTGTTTGTTTCAGCAGAGCTGTGGCTGTATGGACACAGGACCAGCACTCTACATGAACATTTCAGGGGTAGCAAGGAGGGTGAGACTGTCTTTGAGGTTTTCATAGCCATGCTGCATTCCTGACTGCTATCAGCTGTAATGCTGGGATACAAACTTGGAACAATTATTATTGTAATAAAAAGACTATCAAAACCACTGATCTAAAGTAGATTTGAACAATTAAGTAAAATTCTCACTATCTCATTATTAATAACTTGATGGGGCAAAAAAGGTTACAGACACTTTCCCTGCTTGCAAGTATATAATGATTTGGAAATGTGGATTAAGCCCTTTAACTAACTTCTGCTTTAGTGATTATATCACCTAACCATAACCTGCATGTCACAATTTGTGTATTCCAAAATATTCTAATGAATATGCAAAGTAATGTTAGAAAGTCTTTCAGAAAGTTTGAATCCTTGAAAATCTGAGAAGTGAAACTTGTTAATAAAGAACTGTAAGAACTAACTACAGTAAAAACAGCTTAGGAAATGAATCTACTCTTTTAATGTAGTATTTCCTGTATGATTCATATTATATGTCTTCTTCATGGCCATCCAAATCATGCTTTTGGGTCTTAAGTTTAAACTGTTCTTGATTAGTGCTGATCTGGAAAAAAATATCTTGTTGATTTGGATTGTGATCGCATTGTTTTCCTCTTTATGTTACATTTGCTCTGTTGGCATATGTCAAGAAATTCTCTAACAGTTGCACAAAAAATTTAAAAGGGAAGAAGACTCTGATAGGAGTGAACAGATGAAGGGAAAAGAAGCAAATGTCTGGACAAAGGAAATTCAGTCCAAGTCTCAGTCCCGGTACAATTAAATTCTTATATAATTAAGCAATGACCACCACTTTCTCCAACAAAGATCTGAATTGTGAATTGAAAGCATGAATTATTAAAGGATTAGACACAGGTGAGCAATAACAGATTCACATGTTTATAGGAAGGTTGGTTTTTTTTTCATATTGTACCTCTTATGCCTGCTTAGAGTATATCTGTACTGATCAGTACCGTACCTTGTAGAGATACATTCAAGTAAGCTCCAAAGCAGAGGCAGTTTTAAGGTCAATACCTCTGATTGGCACTGTCCTGGAATGTGGAGATACACTAGCTCATTTAAAGCTAGCTCAGTACCCTGTAGCCTTTCCCTTGTTACGTTCAGCTGCTCTAGCTATAAAAGTTCTATACATTCCTAGATACAAAGATTCTATTAGGGTGATCATTTGATTTTTTTTTAAACATTCAGCAGAATAACTAGAGTGTATTGTAGTTCTCCGCTTCATTGGTACAGTCTGAACTGCTGCTTTACAAACTATTGTACCTGCAGCCCCACTCACAGTCTTATACAGAAAAAGAAGTAGATGATGTGAGAATGGCAGTGAAGACTACAATGCTAGTTGGGGGCTTGCTTAATATGAATTTGGGCTTAGAAAATATACACATAAAAAAATGATAGACATAGGGATGTTAGAACCGAAGGGTTTTTTTCATTTTCATGCTTCATAGCCTATCTAGTGTCGTACTTTTTAATGGACATTTATTGCAGTATAAAGTCCCTTTAACACAGATGGTAAGGTTTGATTGTCCATTTTCCCAGTTATGTTTACTAAGAAATCAACACCCTATCCTATACCTAATGCTGAAAATCTCAGCAGTTTTAGGAATCTCCTCACATGGCGGGCCTAGTTTTATCCTCTCAATAATCCCTGATGCACTGAAGTCAGTCTGTTGCTGAGGGAAAAGCCAGGACATATACAGTATAAATTCTTACAGGTAGTTATGTGTTCATAAGTAAGAACTGGGAAATAACCCAGAGTTAAATTGTAAGTCAGTAAGAATCTTCAAGAAGTGTTTCTTACACTGCATAATGCTTTTACTTTTTGCAGAAAGCTCTCAACCTACATTCCAGCTAACTGATTTACAATACCTCTAAACTCTTTTTTTCTGGATTCCTTCTTTTTTATTCTGTATAGAAGATCAGCTTATACTTTACACTCCACTTCAGCCACAGACTGTAATGTAAATTGATCTTAAGTGGCACATAGGTCTTGTCCTGGCCCTCTGGACATAAAAGAATTTCTCCATTTAAGAACAGAGCTTGTTTTCTGTGAATGAAAGTTCTAAACAATAACTAGGGAGAGTTTGTGGCAGTAAAAGAGAAAGAGACATGTTTGTTTACCTCTTTTTAGAAAAGATATGACAACTGATGATAGAAATAGACGTCCAGGTAACTTCACTGGAAGTAGAGGTACGCTTCTGGGCTAAAAGGTGGAGGCTGTTTACTTAGGACAAGATACATTCATTATATGATGAATAAAAAAACTTCAGAAAGTACCAGGAAAGAACCATAAATTGCAGAAAAAAAAGTCCATCACCATAGTCAGGTAACTGTAATTATTATTAGGTAAGGAAGAGCCTATTTCATAGAACAAGACTGAAAACAAACTTGTTGACCACTAATGAAATTAAGGACTACTGTTGCCCCTAGTGAATATATCCAAAGCACAAAACCCAGGGTGAAGAGCTATTTTAGCTGAAGGAGAGATGAGAAAGGAACAGCGTAAAGTGTCCATTCTAAATGCACTGATTTTTTTAGACTTTAGACTCAATATGATGAGTGACTTATGATGACTAAAAACTTAACGTTCATTGCATGCTTCCTTTTGATACTGAGTTACGGCCCAAATTGTCATGATGATAGCATACCATGAAAAAGCATACCATAAGAGTCTGAATTCACCTAGTGTGTACACCTATAGAGACATATTGTCTTTACAGGCATTTTATTTAGGTGAGCTCCTGGCTCAGAAGAGCTCCGGTGCAGTAAGTAGGAGCTTTGCTGTTGTTTGTATTGGGTCCAGTTTTCTATTTGTGATGTCCAGAAGCAACCTGCTTGTTTGATTCTTCCAATTAAGAAGAAATTCAGCTTTGCACTAAGCCAGAAGGTGGAGAAAACAGCATTTAATTTTATCTTTGGAAACAAGAAAATAATATTACTTGCTTTTAAACTTGTCATAAGAAGTGGTTAGAAATTAATTTATATCAGAATGTGTAACCATCTCCTTCAATGTGAGAAATTTACAAAAAACTATCTTTTTTTTTTTTCTTCATCTATATGAAAAAAGAGTGGGAAGAGGGAGATAGTGGGTACATATTTTCACAAGTCCCAGCACCTGCCAACTGGCTGAGACAAACTGAGGTAAAAGAGGGGCGAAGGTGGTAGGTTGAAAAAAGCTATTGAGAGAACAGTGAGGATTACATCTAGTGTGATCCTGGGGTATTTGTATAGTTGTGACAGGAAATTAGTATGTGAGTCTTGTCAGACTGAATATTGGGTATTCAGTCTGACACACGGTGATATCTTCTTATTTATATAACTGGGTAATATTTTTAATACAACTACAGTCAAAAAAAGGAGGCTTTAATGCTGCTGAAAACCACCAGTGACTGCATAAACAGAAGAGAAATGTAGCAAACACCTTCCTATGTAAATGACTACCTCAGCTGCATAATGCTTTTTCATGTGATGTCCTAAGCAACGTGGAAAAAGTTGACTACGGAAGCATTAGTTGTTTTCTCTTATATAAAGGGCATAGAGCACCCAATGAAATTATCATTGGCTGCCTGAAAACTTATGAAAATGGTCTTCTTTCTAATCAGTAAGGTAATGCAGAGCCCAAAGATGTGTATAGATTCAAAAAGAAGAAAAATACTTCAAAGTCCATTAAACTCAGTGGTAACATTTCATTACAGGAAATCTCTAGCTGCATGTTTCTGGAAGTGGAGAGATTTTACCAGGGAAGCATCATTATATTCTTGTCCTGATCTTTTGCTCTTAGCTTCTGTTATTGGCATCTGCCAGATGCAAAATACATGGCACAATATATAGCTGATGTGACCCAGAGTAATCATTACATTATGATTACTGCAAAGTGATAGCAGGTAATAGAACTTCAGTAATTTATACAAGAATCTCAATGCAACAAATGATTATCATTGAGGAAGAAAATCACTAATGTGTAACTCAGACTTTCTTATCCACAGGATCAGTTCTACTTTTTCAGATTTAGTGGAAGGACATTTTCACACATATTCAGTAAAATACAACACAATGCGTAGGCCTAGCTGTGAAATCTGGCCATTGTATATGAAACTAAATATTACTCTTACAAGATAGAACTTTCATCTGTTTGCAGACAGCCAGCAAAACATTAAAGAAATAGCATTTTTACAAAACCTAAGCCAACATATACAGATTATTACTGAATATAAAACATCAATATACGGAAAAAAACTTATTTAAAAGAAATAAAGGACAATAATGAGCATTTGGAAGGAATGGAACAAGAAGAAGATATCTACTTTTTATGCTTGCATTAGCTCTTTCCAAATGATGCAGGTGATCATGTATGAAATTGTATTTTTTATTGAATGTCATCCTGGACTTTGGTGTGAACCCTTGAGATGAAAGACTAGCTTTTTTCTTAGCTATTTATCATCTTAAGCTTTTTGAATGCTCCATGTTCTACAGAAAAATACCTATGGTTCTATACAGTGATGAGAAATGCATCTTAAAGAGGATCTCATGCATACCCAAAATAACCTTCCATCAGAATTCCCTGGAAAACAGTGGGTGATATGAGAAAATGAATGTTTTCCTTCAATAGTGATTCAATGTTATTTGTGTAACACAAATAGCATGTTCTGGTCATATGAAGCTTTTGTTAATCTGTAGTAAATCTTCAGAT
>NW_008796044.1:5322354-5330912 GCF_000699145.1 Aptenodytes forsteri | reverse complement strand
TTTTGTTAATCTGTAGTTGGATATCTTCAGATCTAAAGAGAAATCTGCCTGCTGCGACAGATTGAGGATTATCAACTGAATTCCACTTTCATTTAATTCCCTTAGACTATTTTTCAAGAGAAAGAAAAATAGATAGAAGGAGAAAGAATGAGAAAGAGAACAATTAAGAATAATTAATATTAACAAGATAATGCTAGAAAACCTTACTAAACTAATCAATGTATTATTCAATATATCACTAAGTGATAATGCACTTCTGGGACCTACTGATCCATGCATATGTTTGATAAAGCTGGAGAAATTGTGTCACCAAACCAGAACGAATTATACTCATAATGATTAGATAAAGAGATCAGTCATCTCGTGGCCATTTCATGTACATCCTATGACAGGGTGGTATGGGATGTACTCTGCTCTTCCTCTCCAAAAACTGATGAAGACACAAAAGACTTCCCAAAAAAATCAATAATATAATTCTATATGCAGATCATTAGCTCATGCTTATTTGTGGTAATGGCCAATATTTTCAAAACAATTGAGAAACCATTGCCCAAATAGATACCACTCCAAAGGCAAACAAGCACACAAATGTCAGTGAATGAAGAATGCCACCAAATAATTGATATATAATTAAAATTACAGTCAGCTTGACCTTCTACAGATGAATCACTGATAGCTCTTAGAGTTACCTAGTACAGAGAGTAAGGACTTTAGCTATGAGCCCAGAAAGGCCGTACAGTTACTGTGAATAGGAGGCAGAACTGAAGGAGATGTGGACGTGAATTAGGAAGGCTGGAATTACACAGCATTTTTAACATAGTGACAAGAAGCCTGCTATTACTTCAAATAGAAAACCAGTGCAGGGATTCAGAAAGATGAGTTATTATGATCAAATTAACAAAGATAACAAATGCAGGGCAACCTTCTGTATGAAGTGAAGATAGCCTGTGTATATGTTTTGGAAGTTAGAGGCTAGGGAAATGCCACACTCAAATAAGAACACAAGTGAGAAAGCTGGTAGTAGCTCTCAGTTATGCAGTAAAAGGAAAGAGAAGCAGAGAATGTAACTCCCTTACTATGATAAGTGACTTTGGTCGGAGGAGTGGTCATGCTGTAAGATGGCTTGGAAAAGAAGATGAGGTGAGTGATCCATGTAATAATATCTACACTGCCGAGTAGCAGTGTTAGCGTTAGTAGTGTTAGTCAACTGTGTTAGTAGCTGAACTTGAAGACTGAAAACACACCTTTTGGCTTCTGTATACACAACTGAAATGATGCATTTTGCTCCTACAGCTTGTGAGGGCTGTGAACCCAAATATATGTCTGAGTATTACAATTTTGTTTTGTGACGTAGTAAAGGAATCACTATTTTCTTGGAAGGTAAGGATTTGGAAGAGGGGATGGTTACCAGCGGTAAAATATTTGGAGGACCTTAGAATACAATCAAAAATATTGCTGCTCTTTTATTGGACCAAAATAATTAACTAGTATCAAAGACTGCATTGTACTGAATAAACACATCAGATATTTGTAAGTTCTTTGGGGCAAGCACAATCAACATTACAGTAATAATGGCTTTTTAAATTTTATTTCCCTGGTTTCTAAAGGAAATGGTAAAAAACCTCACTAAGCTGCTTTAAAGACTTAAAGCATGCACTTAAAATGACTTAAAACCTTAATAAAGCTCTAACACAGCACATGAGATCAAAGTTGCCACAAATCTTTAGGGCCAAATTCTTAACTTCCAAGTCCAGCATAACTAATGAGGCTCTGAACACCGTATTTAAGAGGCAATGGTGAGCAACATGAAAATATTCTTCTCTGCCACTGGTTATTGTGATACAGATCCACAACTCTGCCTCCTTGATGTCAAAAAGTTGTAAAACTAAGATACCTCTATTTCACCCAGGTGAGGACAGTGTTTCTTTCCTCTCACAACATCCCCCATCTGCCTCTAGAGAGAGTTAATTTCTCAGAAATTAAATTAAGCAATTCCAAATTATTTGCTATTAATATCCAACCACTTTTAACCACTTTTATACCCACTTAATACAGTTTAAGCACTTAATATCCAATCACTTTTACTCTGGGTATACTTCTTAATAAGGATTATTTCTATACTGAGTTCCAGAATTTACTATTCAGTCATCTAGGGATTACATGTGTGAAAACAAACCCTATATAGATTTGGTTTTAAAAGGGAATAGGAATAATTTTAGCCTTACAGATTTCAAAATGTGGATTTTATTTTAAGCTTTGAAATAAAATTAAACTTTGGCCAGAAACCAAGAATTTTAGCTCACGTGGTAACTTTGAAAAAGTTCTGAGTATGTGAAGGCTTTTAGAGAGTATTAGAAGAGAAAATTGTTTGCAGCTTTAATTATACAATTTGTTAAGGAAGAGAAAAAAAAAAAGAGGAACCATACTATATCTGTAACATCAATTCTTCTGTTATGGTCCCCAAGCACTCTCTCTTTTAATCTCTCTACAGTAGATAAGCAGCAGAGGTGATTAAATTCAATGCAATATATATTCAGATTAAAAAATCAGAAGCATTTGTTATTTACAATTGTTACCTTCATACACAATGTTCTGAGGTGCTCAATAAAATAGTAATGAAAGGATTTAATGAAAAACCCAGAAGCTTAATAGTCAAATTATGTCCAATCATAAACAGTACATATTTTAAATAGGAATCCTCATTTTAGTTTACCTGTAAGAATTCCAAAAAGCATGTGAAGAATGTATTTCTTTAACAGAGACACCATGTCTGCAATGACACCTTGGGAAACTGGCTGAGGCAGCTAAACTGGGGTTCAATTCTGCAAGGTTTTAAGCATTCAAGCCTCCATCCAGGAAAGCACGTTCGCTTGTGTTTAAATGTTTACCAACATGGTTTTCTGCATAAGGATCAGAATACTGAGCAGTTGGCAGTATAAAAAGTATAATCCTGGAAAATCTGACAGATATAAGCTAAAAATGCCAACATTGCCAGCAAGTGTATTCCAGTTATGTCCTCTCTTCTAAATTAGTTCACTGGTAACGTCTCCTGGAAAACTGTAGGGCTTGGAATAGCACCTGTTCTTTATTTTTGTTATATATTGTTCTCAATTATTTTGAGGTATGCTTGCCATATTCCCCAGGGATTCAGGAGGATAAATTGCATGTAGAAATTTTGCTTTAGTGGCTTCCAGTGGAATTTCTTCTCATCAATACTCTGCCAGTTATTCTGCATAAGTCTGTAGCTCATAAAAAGCTGCTGGAGCTGTAGCAAGGGAAACTGAAGATGAATTTATCCATATGGGAGATATGCTATGATTAATAAAACATCTTTATCCTTCCTTAGCTTCTGCTCATGTTCCATTAATTTTGGGGGTTTGCCCTCTTTCCAAGTTTTCAGGTCTCCATCCTCACCTGATGGTCCCATCTGGCATCTGCTCAAGTCATGAAAAGACTGTTTTTAAAAAGTTCCTGATTATGCAGTTTGGATAAGATCCATAAAGGACCAACAAAATCTCTGCAGCATGATGGTGCCTTCTCTGTACCCGTAGAAAATAGGGTCTGAAACCATCTGCATTTTGCCAATTACCTTATTCTTAGTGCCACGATGCTTTGTGCAGCTACCCTAAATATCTTCATGGATCTTGCTTCAGTGCATACAAACAGTACAGTCTCCATAAATGACACTACATGTAGCTGGTGCTCACACCTCTGAAATGGAGCCCCCACAGCTGGGAATGGACTAGTTCAAGATGACCCAGTAAAGTCAGGTAGTAGTAGCTGCCTATCACTGCTTGGTCTTGTACTGATTCACCTTTAAAGCTTATTGTTGTCATGCCGCGGTGGATGCTCCATAGAGTTCTGAGAAAGGGCCAAGGAAACCTGCTGGGGATCCGGATGTTGTGGCCTGAATATATGGACGTTTTGGTTTACATCTGAAACAGCTTCTGCAGTACATTTAGTGGCTCCTTTGATTTAGCCACAGTGTAGAGCTGCAGTGAAGACGAGGAGAAAAAAAAATCCTCTTATAGAATCTTTCGAACTGAAGGAAACATTTTCACCTCTGTACGTCTTTCTGTACTTTGTATCATTCTCTGTAGTATCTTCTGCACTCTGTATTATTCCATTGCTAAACATATTTTGAAAATCTAGTTACATGAGTCTACATCTCCTAGACCTTACTGTGGTTTCTCCCCTCCAGGAATTTCAGAAATAAATCAGTAATAGTTGTACCTTATAAATTTTTTTTTGTACCTCTTAAACTTGGTTCCCAATGTAGTTTTTCAAAATAAAGGTTTTGGAATATGTTTATGCCTACATCTACTGCTATTTCTGACCCTTGTAGCCAGTTCCACACATTAATCAAACTCACTCTTAAGTTCTGCTTGTACTCCGCTATTGTTCTGATTCTTGCTCTCTTTTTGAGTTACGAGGCATCCATCTTTCTCCATCCCTGAATACCATCTACTTATAAAATAAGTTTCTAGTAGCTTTCTCTTTAAAAGTTTCTTTCCTTTTACAAAGACAAACTTCTCTGATCATAATCAGAACACTGACGATTTATAAAATTAAAATTCTACTATATTGATGAGAGATAGTCAAAAAAGGTATGCCAAAATATTTCTGGAGGAAAAAGAAAAGTCTGGGAGATACATGTTTGTATGTGTGTAAAATAGAAATTGCTCCTATTTTCCTGGTGTTTTGACTAGCCTTAATAGTCCCATTTAAATATAAAGGATGGGAAGATAGGCTTTGCGGTGATCATTATGCCTAGCCCACTCAAATGTCAAAAATTTCAGAGCTAGGTAGAATTTGCATGTTATGTGCCTTACATTTAACTTATTGGAGACTGATAGAAAGGCCAAAAAGAGAGAAATAAGACACTGAGTGAACCCATACACAGTTTCTTCTCATTAAAATAGAGTTGCAGAATCACCGTACTATTTCTAGTTAGCATCATTAAAACAATTTACCATTTTTCAGAAAAAAGATTTTTAAGTTCTTGCATAAAAAACTGAATATACTTAATAGTGAGATTTTCTTTCTATGGAATAGATATCCAAAGTATGTGTTGTACGTCTTTTTCTGTACCCTGGCATTTGTTTTTGAAATTGTGTTCCAAAACATTTGTGATAGTGGGGCATAAATAGGAAAGGAATATGTAGCAGCTTTGCATCAATATCTACCTTGGAAGGAACATTAGTGAATTGTAGCATGTAGCCTTGCAATACAACATTGCCATTGCTAATGACAGGCCATAATCTTTGCACTGAGTTTGCAAGGCCTCAGGACAGAGGCTTGTCAGGCCTGCTGGGTCTGAACTTTACTTGACCTGCCCACAGCTTTGTTTTACTTGGTTTAGCTGCCACAGAAATTTCTCTAACTGACCAGGCATCTATGGCTAATTTGTTTGACTTTTTGTATGGTAGAACCATAGTTTTATATAGACAATAGTAACAAGCAGTGACTCTATGAAGAATGAGTTATTTACATAGTTATGTAGTGCGGAGAAATACAAGCCTATTATGACAGCAGAAGCCTTGAGAAGTGGACACGGGATGCAGCATAGAGGGGTACAGGCATGGAGCGACATTGCCATTGAATAACCCTGCCTGGGTGTATATTACAGCAGAGGTACTAAAGATCCTTATCCAGAAGCTAGGATATTCATACGCCCCACAGAATTAAGAAGACCCTGACATGAAGCCATCCCAATAGTACCAACCACCAAGGAAAGTCCATCAGAATTCCACGAAAAAAACGACATAGGCCATTCCATCAAAATACATAAATTCCATAGGGGAAATTCAGGCACACTTGTTGACAATTTTCCTACTCAGCTGACATAGAGACATTAGCTTGCCACTTACATTCTTAATGTATCACACTTCTACCTTGTTATAGAACTAAATTCCACATCCACCCCTGCACAGTCTGTTTTATGAGCATGAGTGCAAACAGCGTCTTGCATGATATAAGTTGGTTTATGTGGGAACACATGGGTTACTATTGGTTACCATGCATTAAAAATGAAGTTAAATCAGAAACATTGTTTAAAAAAAAACAACAAAAACCAGTTTAATTTTCACCATTTGCTTACACTCATTTTGTGAATGAGTTAGCTTCATGATGAGTTAATTAAAGACATGTGTATCAAGCAACTATTTTCTGTTCATTCAGCTCTTTCTTCAAGACATATTTCTATCTAATAAACATTTCAGTAATGATACTTCCATGATCTGAAAGAAGCAAGAATTAAGAATATACTCAGAATAAACCTATACTGGTTTTAAATTTATTTTTGACTGGCTCCCTAATCATTCAGGGTTTATCTGACCCACTTGGTTTACCAAAGATATGGGCTATAACGTTGCTGATAAGTGCGATGGAAGCATGATTCCCAGCAATGCAATGTCATTTCCTAAGGCATGGTTAGTGATTGTTTCTTCCTCCATAATGAGATGGTTTACCATCATGCCTAGTCTTCACCAAACACGAATAATATTTGTTGTAAAAACAGTTTACACTTACACGCAGAGATGATATAACTTGGCTTATCAAAGCAAGTAGAAGAACACTAGGCCTTTAACTGGGGTAAGCATTCAAAGCTCCTGAATCCCAGCCCAACACTGGGAACACTACATTATAGTGCTTTGTTGTGTACTGAAACATGGAAGACAAGCATGAAAACATTCCCTGACAGATTTAATTCTAATGAGGATTTATATTCAGTTTAACTTGAATTTTAAAGCTCACATCTGTAGAGAAAAAAAGGTATTCTAAATCTCAAAAAAATGCCCAGGAGTGTTACTCAATAAGCAAAACTACTGACATTTCTAGCACCTCACATGTTTGTTTTTAAACATGAAGATGACTATGTCATGAATGATTGATTCCAGAAGTGACTTCCTTTTGGGTGAAATTACCATGCTGACAAAATATAGAAAAAAGTTGTGCAAGTATTCTGAAAAGCCATGAATATGAGTACCTCATAGGGTATTACAGAACAAGAATTCTTATTCTTTCATTTTTCAAATCTAATTGAGCAATAGGACTGAGTTTTTTGAGCTAATGTTGTTTAAATAGATGGCTGGAGGGCATCCATGTTTTCCTAATCTTACTGAGAACAGAATTAAGTTTTTTGCTCCTCTTGTTAATTTATAGTGAGATTTTAGAGCAATCTTTTCTAAAAGCAATATACTTTATTGGGGAAGAGAAATTATATATAATAGTAACAGATGACAATTACATACAATAAAACACAGCCAGAAAAAATGAAGAGAGCTCACACTAAAAAAGATCTAATCACATTTCAGTAATGGCCATTAACTTAACTCCTTCTCTTGAGCTCTCCCAGCTATAGCAGAAATCTGCAGGAGCTGAGTAATAGCAACAGGCAAAAATCATGCCCCAAGTGCCTTAGATTTCACATGCAGAGATGCATAGAACAGTTTTAAAAGACATGAAAAAAGAGGAGAGAAGGGGAGGGGAGGGGAGGGGAGGGGAGAGAAGTGGAGAGGAGAAGAAGGTAAACCAAAAAATAAACCTTCTGAGGTTCACATAATTCCAAGGTTACACCTTTTACAATTAGATACAGCTAGATAATTTCAAATGAAGTAGAAGATCAACTCAAGCTAACCCTGTGATGCAGAAGAATATCTGAACCTATTTCTCCCTTTTCTGTTTGTTTCTATCTAATGCTTTCCTTTGCTTACCACTAAAATAGCCATAACCACACTAAAGAGAGATATGTGAGTAGATTATATAACCTCCAATAAACAAAATGTAAGAAAACATATTAATACAAAATTCCAGCTCAAAAAAAGTTTGAAATAATCATCTTAAGTTATGGAGGTTTATCTGAATCATCTGATCACATCTTAGACTCCTCCAGAGTTCTCATAAGTATAAATGCTGCACTTCAAGCTCAGGCTGTTCAAAATGAACGATGTGTGCTTGTTTCTATAATTATCTCTCTTGTTCCTTACTGGCTATACAAGTTTGCTTCATCCTTCTACATTTTGCTATCCTCCACGGGGGTAGCATATATTTCCTCTCCCTGCCCACAAGTTTAATATTGTGGTGTAATTCAGTTTTCGTCAATTACATTGGTCTGTTCTGATAGATCTGAAGACGGAAATCCTTTATCAACTTATTTAACCAATGTTCCTCAACTTTCTGCTGGAGAAACTGATTCTAGACTGGGTGCTACATCTCAGCTTTTGGTTCTTTGCCAGGACTGCTAACACTGGTCCCTGTTTCTCGTAATTTTGGTGACAATTGGCCATGAGCCCATTTTGTTGGTACTAGAAATATTTAAAAAGGGACGATAATCTTCATGCTCACTCACAACTTGAATCCAATCAGTTGTGCAATACAAAAACTGCACTACAATTGTTCAGTACAGTGGACTAGAAAACACAGTACATACTATAAACCAGAATTTTTATTGGTAACACTCTGTTGTGGTTTAACCTCAGTCGGCAACTAAGCACCACACAGCTGCTCGCTGACTCCCCCTCTCCCCCCAGTGGGATGGGGGAGAGAATTGGAAGAGC